>NC_143440.1:20092857-20398928 GCF_987193195.1 Phasianus colchicus | reverse complement strand
GAAGGAGCATTTTGATATTAAAACAAACCTATCATTGTTTCCTCATAACTAGAAGGCTTCCGCAGTGAGGAAATGACAACAATAGGAAGTGGACTGGAGAATGAATTCGACATGATGCCAGCTGTGTTTACTGGCAGGCAATATTTTTGTTCCGAATATATGATTCACAAGTAAGTGTTCTCCCTTGCCATGTTTCTTCACAGCAACTTTAGTTATCTGCTCCCTCTCTCCTTCCCCAGCCACACTTCGTATCTCTCCACCCATATATCCGACAAAGTTATTCCGTATAATTAGGTCCTTAATCTAGGCATAGCTCACTCTGATTTCTATGTAATTGTTGTACAGTGATTGCTTTACAAGACCCCTATCAAAACACAAAGACTTTTTTCCCCACTTGGAGATAGCATTTCAGAATGTTTAACAATTAGACAAATTCTGTCTACCTCTGATAGTAGAAAATGCTGATTTTTGGGGTCAGAAAACAAAACATGCAGGCAGATTTTAAGAGGACAGTTAACATTTTCAGCGATATCCTGTATTCAGTTCTCCTATGCTTCCTTTAGACTTACTTACCCAGAGATCATATTACAGCGTTGTCTTTTCATACCACTTCCATTCATAAATGCCTACGTTTATTAATGCAGAGTTCTATATTACACAAAAGTTGCATTGCCTTCCTGTCATTTGGGTAACAAAAATGACCTACATTAGTTCAAGTGAAAGAAGACATGATTCCAGCTTCCTGGGTCTTAAATCCTGACCTCTAAAAAACTATTCCATTTTTCCTTCGGAATGCAATTTTTTTAGTTCATTTATTTTACACACTTTTCATTTTGCAAACAAAAATTAGAACCCTGCCTGTACAATCAATGAATATACAGATGTTATAGCATAGCAGAGAGCTTGGCTACATAGTTGTTACATCAAGGCAGAAAACGTAGGGACACTCATCTGTATCCTGGGCTCGCATAGGAAACCCCAGTGGAGTAGATCACCAGAAGAGATCCTTCCCCACTGGTAGTCAGCTCTTAAATGGGTCTAGGAGAGGTGGAGCCAGGCTCCACCCCTTCCGGCAGCACAGGTGAATTGCCTTCACCTGTGCTCCTGTGGCTGACTCATTGCTTGCCTCAGGTGATCAATCAGAGGTTCAGGCCGTGACTCAGCAGTTCCCATACACTACCCTTCACTTTCTAATGTATTCTGATGCACAGTTAACAAACACTGCTGTATTTCTTTAGGTCAGTAATGATTATTAGAAGACAGACCATCATAACATCTTTCAGGTTCACCCTCTAGGGAAGGAATAGACAAAGTCACATTTCCTATAACCTGCATAGCTTCTTCTCCTTTTCCAGTCAGAGCATTGAGTTACATGGCACCATCACCTGGATAAGCAATTGACATCCACAGGATTTGCTGCCCACTCAGTCCTGCCATCTAAATTCAGCAGCATATCAGCTTTCCCAGGAAGGCCTTTCCACAAAGCAAACCTTCAGCTTTCCATAATGTACTGCCTGCACTGGATTAAACTTACTGGTAACACACAAGTAGAGAAAGCAGCATAAATACAATCTGCAGTTCTCTGAACTGATCAATCACACTAATTAATTCCATGAGGCCACAGATGGTAAACTCATACCCCCAGATTGTTCTCCCAAACTCTCCCGAGCTTCATTTCCCGTTGTTTATGAAAACCGATAGAAAATAAAATCTTCTCCCTTTGGATTTTTCTGCCCTTGAAGGTTCCCCAATACAGAAAGTAAAACCTGTTCCTCTGCAAGAGGAAGCCCTTTTCCCCACCAAACCCAGGGAGCCCAATGCAAATGACATCACATTTGCGTTTCATACCACGTATTATTCCACTTATGGGAGAATAATGCAAATGAAAATGAAGATGGGCTGTTTCTACAGAAAAGGTGACGGGAAAGCCCATCAATTACATGGGTGTCCTGGTACCAGATGTGCTGTGAATTGCACAAGATAAAGAAGAGGCAATTTCTCCCTCAGAAAGAGGATTTGAATATCTTTTACAAAATGTAAAACACACACAGTTTACTGAGGTAATTATCCATATCGTGCAGCAACGCCACAATAAATCTTTTGCCTTCCTCTCCCGCTGGCTGAAAATAGCTTTATTTACTGCTAAACCCTGCATCCAACATAGGGATTTGCCCTGACGGTGAAGAATTGGTTACATCAGAGGGAGAAGCTGGCTGTTCAGGGCTTTTATCCCACCTTTCTCACTGCAGACACAGGCCACGCCTGCAGCCACACACCTAAGGCACGGTATCTCAAGCCCAGCTCACAGTCATACACGCAGTGCATATGTTACCTTGTGTGTGCTGCAGAGCAGACAGCTCAACGCTTGCAGGTGCCTGGAGAACGGAGGCAGGACCTCTCATTCCTGTGAGCTGAGCAGTATGCGGCACGGCTGAGCTCTGGGGCTCCGTTACACCACAGCTGTCCCCCAGGGTTTCTCTCTCAGCACGGAGCAGACACCGTGAGCTCCGGGTGAAAGCAGCCTGCAGCCACTCAAGGGGACAGGGAGTGAAGGATGCTGCTGCCTTTCAGTGTCATGGTTGTGCATCTTTGCACTGCAGCGAGCTTGAACTCCTGTGCCCACTCTTCAGTACATTGACAGCAACGACGAAAAAACATCACACCAGCTATTCCAAAAAGGGTGCTGAGGCCCTTACAGAGCTGTGTGAGCCTGCAGCCCCGTGTGCAGGAGGGATGCTAAGTTGGTGCACACTCTTCCCCTGCATTTTAGCTCCAGCAATGCGTACGGTAGCTTGTTTTAGAAGCACGGGGCTAAGGCTTAAGCACTTCAATACTCATCCCCAGTTTGCACGTCTGTTGTGTCAAAGCATGCAAAACATGAGAAAAATAACCTCTCAGCTTTCCACCTGGGTTTCCGACTGCAGCGCACGATAGCGGAGCACAGCGGGACTACAGCGCCCGGCGTGCCCCACCGCCCCGCCCCGCCCCGGCCCCGCCCCAACATGGCGCCCCCCACCTCAGCTGTCGGCGTCAAGATGGCGGCGGCGATGCGCGAGGAAGACTTCGTCGCCCTGCAGAGCCTGCTGAAGGTGAGGGGACGCGGTGCTCAGCCCTGCGGGGGATGGGGGGCTGCCTCCTGCCGGGCCGCTGCTCAGCACCTCCCGCTTTGTTCCCCGACAGGCGTCGTCGAAGGACGCAGTACGGCAGCTGTGCCAGGAGTGCTTCTCCTGCCCGCCCGGCCGCCTCGGCCCGCTGGCGCAGCGCGCCTGCCCCGCCATCGCCGCCAGCCCCGAGGAGGCCGCGCAGGTACGAGAGGGCGCGCGGGACTCCACGCGGCTGCTGGGAGAGCAGGGAGAGCCCGCCGTGATGCTGTTGAGCCCTGCCGAGCCTTTTCACCTCTTCTTTCCCACAGCTGGTGTCCGCCCTGCACAGCCTCACCCGGCACGTCGTGTTCTGCGGCTTGACGGGGGCCGAGGACATCCTCGCTCTGTTTCCAGAAAACTTCCACCAAAACCTGAAGAACCTTTTAACTAAGATAATCTTGGAGAATGTGTGAGTGCTCAGCACCTGCTGTTTGCTTTCAGCGGCAAATGCAAAGCATAGGTGTGTGTTCTGGTACGTGGGCATCAGCTCACACAGAGGGCTTTCCCTCTGTCCTTGAAACATTTTGAAATGGCTGTGCACCTAACTGACATCATGCAAAACTGCTTTTGTCTCGAGTTCAGCTGTGCCATGGAACAGTACGACAGGTGGGGATAAAACAGTGGTCAGGGTTTCACCGCTGATGTATACAATCTGGTTGTTCAGCACCCAGGGGCTGTCTGCTTACGTGCTGCTGAGACACTGCACAGGAGAGCACAGAACAGTGGCAGAACAGCTGCTCTGGATGCCTACATGCTTGGTAGCTGGTCAATTTGACAAAACATAGGCAAAATGTATACACCTTAAGTGCGCTGGCCTAGTGCCACTAGGTTGCTCCACCACTGCCCACCTTTCCTCAGTACTCAGTAGCAGTCTCTCTCCCCCGATCAACAGTGCAGTCCTGGTGCCTCCTGTCAGAGATAAGCCACCCTGAATGCTTTCATTTTTTTTCTTCTTTCCCTTTCAAGTGTTGCTGATTTTGTTTTGTTTTTTCTTTTCTCTTTTTCACAGCTCTGCTTGGAGAAACGAGGCACAAGCAAGTCAGAGTAAGTCTGTAATTAAGTAACGTTCCTCAGATCATCTGACAGAGCCTGGAGGCTAGAGTAGTACCTCACAGTCTATCTCATGATGGTGTAGCACAGACATACGTCTGTTTGTCTTAGAAGAAGCTGTATGATGGCAGTATCCTAGAGCTTAGCAAAGGCCAACAGGCTTTTATTCAGATTTGTGCTATGTGCTAAATCCTTTCCAGTCATCAAGTAACTTCCATTTCATGCTCAGTCTGTTGCTACATTGCAGAGTGCCAGACTTCTGAATTTGAAGTGCTCTCGACTCCCCCATTCAAGTGATGCACATATGCAGTGCACAGTAGTGGGGAATATCTGCATACATCTAACTCTTCCATGCTCCAAAAAGTACCTGGCATATAGTCAGCTTTGCTTTTTCCTCACTTTTTCAAAGCAGGATGTAATTTAGCAGTGCAACTTTTGATTACAGCAGCAGACAAAGATTTACATTCCAGTTAAGGGTTCCATACAGCAATACCACTTTGTTTTTTCTCTAGGAGTTGTTTTTTTGTTTTGTTTTGATTGACAGCTGTAGGACATCAGGGCCTTGCAAAGGAGAGATGATACACAAATGCCTGCACAGATCTTATTGGCCATTCTCTTAGGATGCAGAGAGGATAACACCCAAGAGGTGAACAGTATGGCAAGGACTTGGCAAACAGCTGTCCCTCAAAAATCTTAATGGAGTATAAACGGCAGAAAAATAAGGAAGTGGAAAAAACTACTGCAAAATGCTAGTAACAATAGAAACAGCCATGCTTATGCTAAACACTCGTGGCATTGCTAAGACAGTGCTTTTTCCTTAGATCCTTAACACAATCGAACATTAGAGGAAATGAGCACAAGCATGATGTGCCAGCGTGATGTAATAGCTAGGTCTTCAAAACCCAGAAGCAAGGCTGAGTGCGTGGTGCTCAGAGCCACTCAGGAGTTTTGCTTGGAGTTGCATGTTTTTATACAGATGAGTATTTAGCCCCATCGGCATAAGACTTTTCTAAGAAGTTATGGATTCTTTTAGTGTTACATTCATGAAACATCCAACATACATTACATAGGAACAAAAGCAGAGATTTAAAGACAACAACCCAACTGATTGTTCTATGATAATATGAAAATGCAGATGCTTTTCTGTTTTTCCTAAGTCACCAGCAATCAATCTTTGCAAATTAACATACAACACTAAACAGATGCATTTTTTGTTGCAAATGTTGCCAAATGCTTGCCCTGACGGACTGTAAACTGAAATTTGTTCCAAATGCAGAAGGCAAGGCAGTCAATTCTACGTTGTCCCCCACAGTTCTGCTGATGGGAAGAAGAGGAAGAGCCATTCCTCACATAGATAAATTTCTCCAAGTACCAGGAATCAGGAGGAAGGTTAGCAGTCAGACTGGATAAATGCGTGGCAAGGAGACAAGGCACTTTATGATAGGCAGAATCCAGACAGGCTGCAGTTGCCTGTTGGGACAGCTCTTTCCATAGCACTCTGTAGAAGTTATCTTTGCTTCTTTGTCCACTTCTGGTGCTCTTAACTAGATATCAAATATGGTTATCAGCAGTTACTTGCTAAGGTTTTGCAGAGACCCTCAAACCTATTGGGCACCACAGCTAAGATTTTAAATTGGATTGGAGAATAAGCTATTGCCTCTCTACCAATGTTTTGTGGAGTTGGTCCTGTATTTCCTTCAGACTCCTTCCAAAAGCCTGAGCTGACATACACTGGAACAGTGTTTCCTTATGCCTCTGGAAATCATCTGTTCTCTTACTGTTCTGACAAAGTAGTACCTGTTAGCTGCAAAGGCTGTTTCAAACTGAAAGAGTTTGTCAGTGCTTCAATGTCTTCAGTGTAGATTTTCTCCTGGTGAGAATTTATTGTTTTTCTCTCGAAATAGGACACTGCACTTCTGAACACAGGAAGCATAGCTCAGCTTCTACCAGAAAATTGAGTTGAAAAAGATGGGAGAGGTGTTCTGAGTCAACAGTTCCAAGTGGGAATGATAAGTGTGCTCTGTTAAACTGCACCTTACAACTTGCTTCCTTAATATATATTTTAAAGAAGAAATTTATCTTACAGTCATTTTCCAAATTTCTGGGGTTTGGTGGTAAATCAGGCCTTATCACTAAACAGTCAAGGATAGGGCTTGAACACCCTTTTATCTGCTGTTATAAATTGGTTAGATAAGTAATTATGCTTTCCTCTGGTTTGCAGTATGTGAGACAACACCTGCAAATCTGATTTGAAAGTCAGTAGTTTCCTTTTCTGGGTTAAAAGTGTATTTTCTTTATGAAAGTAGGAAAGTTTTTGGTTGAATAAGGAGAAGATAGCTATCTGCATGCCACCCACTTAAATACCTGTCACAGTTTCACTTGACTGTTCTTCAAATGCTCCTTATAGTATCTGTTGGTGGCAGCTGAAAACACTGTTGAAAAACACAGAATTTCAAAGAGCATTTGCAGTCAGTCTGTTGGTGCCAGGGATTTGTTGGGAGAACCTCAACCTCAGCTTTTATGCCAGTTTGCATGGTGCTTTTGGGACGCTTGAGGGCTCATAATGAAATAAGCTCCCTTAAGTATACACCATCATGGAATATCCTCTACTCTTGTCTGCAAGGGACAGGTGCACAAACTTCTCAGCAGAGCAGCCAAGTTGGACCTGTCACCTCCCATGGGAAGGCTCATGGGATCTCCAGCCCCTGAACTATTGCTGTCAATACTGCAATCAGACTGTTGAATAATTTCTCTTATGTAGATGAAACCGAGATGGTATTATATATATATATATATATATTTTAATCACTTGGCAGGACATGCAAAGACTGCAGTTTCCCTTTCTTATCCTAATATTGCAGACTGCTTTGGTTCGCAGTTTGAGGAGCTTGAAATAACACTTCATACTGTATGATTATAAGAATCCAGAGTGCTTTCTTGCAAGTTACAGAACACAGCAGTAAGCATAGTAGGTCCCTTAGTAACTCATGCTGAAATGGCTGAGTCTTGCATGCGGCAAGATATAAAGAGATGAAGATACCTTATCACTCCTCTTCTCTCACCTGCTTTTTGAATTTAGCTTGTCTTGCACTGTACCATCCTTGCTTGTGAAGATGGAGAACCTCGTTTGTTCTTCTATTGTCAGGCAGAGGCCTTGACTGACTGGTTTATTACAACATAAATAAAAACAATGTGAAGCCAGTTAGTAGCACTAAGGTTGTACATTTTCACAGGGCCAGCAGGATTCTGTCTTTGGAGAACATGTACATAGGGATAGACATAGGTTCTTGTTCTGGTGTCATCATCATGTGCTGTCAGGCCTAATTGATTCCTGTTTTTTGATCCCCCAGTCTCCCTGCCTCGGCTGGTTGACATGGACTGGAGGGTAGACATCAAGACATCTTCAGACACCATCAACAGAATGGCAGTCCCTACTTGCCTGCTACAGTTAAAGGTAATGTCAATACCTGAACAGGATCAAAATAACAGAGTCCAACACCTGATTTACCAGTGGCAGCACAAAACAGTTTGGACAAGCATCTGGTGCAACTAACAGGCTTTCTCAGAGATAATCTTTGAAATACCACAGAGCTTGGGAATAGTGTCTCTGATGAAAGCTGTCTCTTCATTGTGAAGGAGAGATTTCTTTTGAGGATGAGAGAAGTAGCATATTTGTCCCTGGTCACAATTGTTCTCTATAGAAATAAAGAAAATTTAAAAAAAAGTTACAGAGAAGCCATTGGGTTTTAGTTCAAAGTAACTCAATAATGACTGGATAACTGAATTAATTGGGAAGATGACTTCTGATTACTAACTTCCTTCACTGGCCACATCTATCATTTGGGCAGTATAGCCAAACTTACTGCTTGTATTCCTGTGCAGCAAAAGAAGGCAATGACAGTGCCTTCTACTGAGATACAAGTGCTATAAAGCAATAGAAGATGACAAAGAAGAATAATTAGCTCACCCCTTCTAGTGACCGGTAATAGCTCAAGATCTCTGTCCAGAGAGATCCTGCTCCCACAGCTGCTAATACTTAAACGAGGATGAGGAGTGGCAGATCCAGAGTCCATCCCTTCTGGCCACTCGTACATTGCTTGCACCTCAGCTCCCTGAATTAGCTGCGCATTCTCACCTGGTGCTCAGCCATTGGCTCAGGCTGTGACCTGGCAATTCTGCAGCATTCTTGAGTCCCCAAATCACTAAGAACAGTATTAGATGAGGAGGAGAAATCTAATGCTTATGTTTATGATGAGATTAAGTGTCATCCTGGCTATCTGTTAAGATGCTTCTGATATGAATGCAGCTTCCTGCTGTTAGTCTCTTCAGAATTTCCCCACTCATGGCTGTACATGATTATTTGCACTCTGTCAGTGGAAGTGCACTTTTCTAGTGGGGCATGCAGTGAGGAAGTATGTTTTGTTACTTCAGGTTGAAGCTGGTTGCCAAGTTTAAAACATTTTTCTTTCTCTCTCCATCAAGCACCATCTTGCCTAGTGGCAGTAGAAAAACCTGTGAAAGGATTTTTTATACACCTAACACCTGCATTTCTGTTTTCAGATTCAGGAAGATGCTGCCTTATGTAGAAATAGTCCTGTTGTTTCTGCACTGACTGTGGAACTGAGTAAAGAAACCCTGGACACTATGTTAGAAGGTCTAGGAAGAATTAGAGACCAACTTTCTGCTGTTGCAAACAAATAAAAACCCAATAATATGAATTCCAGCAGCCAGGAAGGGAAGTATTCTGTGCCCACGGCTCTCCTAAGTTGCAGCTTACTATAGCATGTTTTATGTATTAACCAAACAAAATTAAAAAGATTTATTTTTTGAGTTAACAAGATAGCTTTTCAAAAGCTAACGTTTAAACATTCCTTTGGCCTGGTGCCAAAAAGTGTTTTCATAATGTTGTTGAAAAAACAGTTCTCTATTTCAGAAAAAGGTTTAAGGGCTCAGAGCTTGGTTTAATCACAAGGGTCATAATTGGAAATGGCAAATAGCACTTGCATCATTGGCTAGAGCTATCTCCCTGCCCAGAAATTAGGATCTAAAAGGCTCAAGCTGGTTAATGGGCTGCCTTCCAGCATTAGCAGACAAGGAGGGTACTTCTCCCTGTAATGTGTGTGTACTGAGGTGCATGCTAGATGTAGCACTCTCCTTCTCAATGAAGCACAGCCATGCTGCAGATTGTTATTACAGGATAATGCTTTGAAATGGGGCAATTATGCTACAACACATTCCCTTCTGATCAGCTTCATAGCACCATTTGCAAAATGACTAGTCTGAACATCTTTAGCAGCAAACAATTTCCTCCTTCTGTTTGAAAAGAAAAAAGGAGTTCATATAATTAATGTTCGTGTTTATTAGACTTTGGACTTTGCAAAAAATGCAGACTAGAAAAGTTAAGAATTGATAGTCTTTGTACTGCCTTTCTACAGTGAATGGTGCCTGTACTTCCCCAAAGTGTTCTGATGTTTGTATAAATCTTTATTTAATTAAAAAATGAACTGCTAATTGATTTTGTGAGTCCTTTTTTTCTGTAGAAAAATGTTGTCCTGGGTTACCTCAGCCTCTTCCTGATGGTGCCTGGTTTCTAGCTTGGTATAACAAATGTTCACTTTTGTTGCTGAAAAGTAATTCTTTATTTCTTCTTCAAATGGTTTCATCTTTTAAACCATCCTTTCTCCATTTTAGTAATATTTCAGGGCACCTTTTCACAGGCACCAGCTCAGTGCAATATCACAGTTGAGCATGCTGGCCTAAAACTTTATAGATACATGTACTGAACGTGTAGAGAAGTGCAGGAAATAAAGAAAATTCAGACTCCTCTGAGTTTGCATAAGGCATCAAAATGGAACGGTGCATCCAAATACAGCCCAACTTTCATAGAACAGAAAATATTGTCTCTTGTGTTTGCAAATATGAAATCACTTGGGATGTGTACATAAGCTACCAAGCTTTGTTAATTAATTTTAGACATCTCTGTGCAGCCTGGAATATAGATGTAGTTTACGTAAAGCCTGTGCTTTTAAAAGATACCGTGTTAATGCAGCTTCTGCAGCAAGTTGAGATGTATGACAAGTCACTTGCTGAAGTCCCCCTAGAGTGAAGATTGTAACACTTACATTATCGTGATAAACTGGTAAATTTCATATCTATTCAGGAAATCAGAGGGGAGAAGACTCAAAAATCTGTTTCGCAAGGATGAAGCTATGGAAAATACCTCTAACAGATTTCTTCAGGTTGAGGAAGCTTTGCTGCCTTTACAGCTTTAACGGGATGATTAATAGCAGGGTGGCAAAGTCTTTGGCTACAGCAAATGAGAACAAACCCAAATGCAGCAGCGTAGACACAGAAACGAAAGAAAAGAGCTCCTTACCTTTGGAAGGTTTCAGGTAGGCAGGGATCTCCAGCAAAAGATGCCTTCACCTCCACTGCCAACCCTTAAATGAGGTCTGGAAAGGGATGGATCCTGGCTCCACCCCTTCCAGTCACTCAGGTATATTGCATTGCATGCACCTGAGCTCCCCTGGGTTGGCCCTGCCTTCCCACCAGGTGTTCAATCACAGTTTCAAGCCCTGACAGCATTTCTGCTGCAACAGCCTAGTAGCCTTAAAAATCTCAAATACGTTGTATTGCTTATTCTAGAAGGTAAGATCCACTGCAAAGATAAATAATGAGATGAAACATTCATAGTAGATCTGAGGAAAATCTTGATGTTAAAGTCAAAATGTTGTAAAGCCTAATGTAATGAACTGGCAGGTGCAAAGAGCTCTGGTTACAAAACCATTAAGCAACTACAGAATAGTTATGGAGAAGAGTCTAAGAACTGAAGAGAGTGTCAGAGCTGCCCTATCTGCAGACAGCTAAAGTGCTTATGGGGATTTAATTAAGGAGGCTGCCCACTGCATCAGAAGCATGCCATCTGACGACTTCAAGTGGTATATCTCAAGTCCTTCTGGTACTCTAGCTCAAGAGCTAGGAGACTCTAAGAGAGATCGCCTTCAAATCTTTTCCTGAAGCGTTATGCATTCTCCTATTGGCTCTTATCACCTGTGCCAGAAGAGTTGAGACTTAACACTCAGAAAGAGATGTATAAAACAAGAGAGGCTGAGTAGAACTGTCATTACCCAACCAGCAAGAACACTTCATTAAGTGTACTTAATGTCTTGCTTAGAGACTGCAACGCAGAGAACAGTGCCTGCTTTTGCAGACAATCGTGATCTTTTTCACAAGAAGATTGCTCTCTTAAAACCAGTTTTTTATCCTTCCTCCACACATTGCTGCTATTTGGCAGATAAGCCTAAACGTATTCAGCACAGCTTTATTACCAGATTGCTCCTGTACCAACTCTTTCCTCTTGCTTAGTTTTCTCCCAGCTTACCCTTTTTCTTCCCTCATGTTTACAGGCAGCAGTGAAATTGCCCTCCACTTAGAACAAATAAGTAGAGTAAGCTCTATTTTCTTTCAGCACTGCAGTGGCCATTCTTCACATACAGTTTACATCTCCCTTGAATGGGAATGAACACAGTTGTTCCCTCTGGAGAAGTCTAGTCCAAGGGCGTTACTGAAGAACAGAGCTGCCACAGTATGTGAATCACCTGAACTGCTCCTTCCAGAAAAACCCAAGCCCTCACTGTGAAATGGGGCTCAAAAATTCCAGTTCTGAGGAGTAGAAAAGCGCCTCCTACACACACCCTGATTGTGGAGTGATAACTCACTCACACCAAGCAACACAGAACCGAGTTATCTCTAAGCAAGTTTCTTTTACTGAGAAATCTGTGAAGGACAAGCATACACAATTTATTCCATCAACTTCTCAAGTTACACTCAAAAATATACAGATATGCAGAAACTCATGGTAGGCTTTAGTTTTTGAAGCAACATATAACTGAAAACTAAGGTTTAACCAGATCATCTGCTGTAGTTTTTGCAGTCTACCTGTGCTCCACCGAGCAGTCGCTAAACCCGTGCTTGCCATTTTAAACATTTGAGAAGCGCATCCTCCTACAGTCTCAGCATTTCACAAAGAGAAGAGGGAATGAAAGGAAGGAGCGAAACAGAACTTTCCCGGCCGCGTGTGTGCCCCTTCTTCCCCAGGAGATGGCGAGCTTGGTCTCCCCTCGCTCTCCCATCTCTGGTCCCGCAGGCAGAGCCGCTGAGCTGCGCCCGGACTTCGCCGGGGCTGGGAGCCTGCAGCAGCCCCGGCAGCCATTTAGTCCGGCAGCAAAGCATTGGTCAGAGCTATATTTAAAGGGCACTGACAACTTGGAACATTTCAAAACCGGCCCTTCCCAAACGACACACAGATCTGTTGTTAAATGGCAGTGAACAGAGTGCTGTGAAAATCAGGTCTGGAGAAGGAAGCAAGATGAGGGGCTGTGGGGAAAAGCTCCTACCTTCCCAAGCATTTGCAAACCAGTTTTAAACAGCACAAAGCACAATGGCATCCAATACAGCTGAAGCCTGTTCTCTGTATATATGCACGTTTTCTTGTTGCTTTCTCACCTCACTTTTGCTGCTGTTGTTAACACGAGGCTGGGGACAAAAGTAAGCTCTCTTCCCGCACGCACTCAGCAGAGCCATCATTTCCCACTTGGAGGGGAGGTGCTAATGCACACCAGCAGCACAGACTCACCACAAAGCACTGTCAAATACACAAAGCAAACCAACTGAATAGAGACAGCTAACTAGAATCTCATTCCCCTCCTTATTCTCGTCTAGGTATTGCTGCTGCAAAGGCTTGGAACAATAGTAGGTATAGCTATTTCTCCCCTCGAAGACATGATTTTTCAAGTTGTCAGCATCCCTTTATGCTGATGAGATAGTGAAGCTTCAGTGCCAGCTAGCAGCAGAAATATAATAGCATCCATTAGAGCTGTTAGCTAGAGTCTGGCAGTGCTTCTGTTTATAATTTAAAGGGTTATAACTCAGCCATGCAAATAAGACGAGGGAGAGAAACTTTACACTGAAAATCTGGACCTCGCAGTGGGCCTTCTAGTTTCCTACAAAGAAATAAACATCAAATTTGCTTTGATGCTCCAGACTCTGCTGTAAAAATGAGATAAGAAACCTAAATCAGAGGGCTGAAGTATACCAATGCCTGGCCTTTGCACAGAAATGGAATTGAGCTAATTGGAAATCTTTACAACTGCATCAGTGCCTGTAGCTCCAGAAGTGTCCAAACCCCCACTCTGTACCCTTAAGTCTTAAGGCAAATTCCATTGTTGCCTCCAAACAAAGCACTACATAAGTCAGCAAGGCTTGCGAAGCAGCGTCTCCCCTCTGCATAGCAGCAGCGCTCAGCCTGGATAAAAAGTTCACTGCAGATTTACAGTATGTGCTGTCAGAAGCCCTCTGGTTCCTGAGCACTTTGAGGGATTTAGGCTTCAGAGCCACATTCCCAAGCCTGTTTCTGCACTTAGCTCATTTATCTGCCTACAAAGGACCCTTACTTTTGATTACTTGGGGGTGGGGGGAAGATCCCCTAACAACAGTCAGTATTGGCTCGTGCTAAGCTAAACCAGAATGGCAGAAAGTCATGGACTGTTTCACTTCGATGTCAACAGACAGCTGATCCTCTTTTGTAAAGATGTGTCTGCTGACAAATAAATAATCAGAAGATCAGACCGAAACAAAAGAGACACAAAACCATGACAGAGCACACTGCATAACAGAAAGTTGAAAAGTGCATTTCAAGCCAACTTTTTTTTTTCCCCTCTCTGAAAAGGACAGCATGACAGTGTACTTGACCATCTGTCTCTCAGGATGCTTTCCTCTTCCTCAGCACAGATGGTAAACTTCAAACATCACTATCACTCTCATCTACAACATCAGCCCTGTAAGCAATCTTATTTACAATATCCACACATTGCTTTCCAGTGACCCAATTTCTCCCTTTGGTGCCAACTCAGAAGTTCTTAGCCAGTATGAAAGGCACTAAAATAGACACGTTCAAAGCTGCCCTTGTGGGCGTGGTAACACAGCTCCCAGGAAAGAAGAGCCCCTCAAAATGAAATGAAAGCCGCTCACAGCGCTGCCTTGTCCTCAGGCAAGTAAATTAAAAACCTTCCCCGTGCTTCCAAAGGGGGAAAAAAAAAAAAAAAGAAAAAAAAAAGGAAGAAAACCGAAGCAAGAAATGTAAACCAAGATACACCTGTAATTCTCCCTGCTGTCCCAGTTTGCACAGCACCCAGTTTGAGCTGCTGGTTCCCAGAGGCAGAGACCTTGTCCTTGGAGCCACACGCAGGGTGCTGCTGCTCTCGTATACAATAAGGAGGATCCTGT
Organism: Phasianus colchicus; assembly: GCF_987193195.1. Lineage (NCBI taxonomy): Eukaryota > Metazoa > Chordata > Aves > Galliformes > Phasianidae > Phasianus > Phasianus colchicus. Next base: position 20,384,451 of record NC_143440.1, on the reverse strand, counting down.
CTGTTGTCTGTAATGCACCAAGATAGTTTCATTAATCTGGGATCAGATTTCTGGCTTTCTAGTTGCTTGACAGTGGTCTTTTATCTTTTGCTAGATAAGTGAAACAGATCTACGCAGGGTAATGGCCAGACTGTATTCCCAGAGACTGCTCAGACGGAGGCAGCCCAACGTTCAGAGGCAATGATACAAGCTGCAGCTTGCTAAGTCCCTTAATGGATAACCCTGTCGTTTGTTTAGATAAGGGTCTGTGTCTTTGTATTGAATAGGTAAGGGAGATTCCACAAATGTTTGTATTGAATCGAACAGAAAAGGAAGGTTTCACAAGTCTTTGTATAGAATATGAATGTACCTCTGGGAAGGCCTCCGAATGAATATAAACTGAAGACCTTTTTGTGCAAGACATGCATGGTAAGAGTATCCCCACACATCCAGTGCTGATATTAAAGAGAGCCTGCTTTCTAACACTCTGACTTGAGACTTAGAATTTCCTACTGATGGCTTTATGGTAACAGCAGGGAAGTACTTCGCGTGGAATTCCAGATACTTCTGACATATGTGTGCTCTCTCTTCTGGGCTCATCCAGTCTGTAGGATCTGAAGGGACAATTTCCCATAAGATAAGTACTTTCAGTGACACTTTTGGTTAAATTTTCTTCCTCTACAATTCCTTTTTCCTAAATCATTCTGTATCATAATGTGCTGACATCCTCCACTCCAGAGCAGACTGCATTCTGGCAGTGGAAGGAGATCATCCTATTTCAAGAATTCAATAATAATAAATGGAAAGTACCAACATTCGAAAAAAAAATAAAATTACAGACACTCTTAATGCCTCCGTTGAAGCAATGAAAAGAGCAATGAAGTCTGCTAGTGACTGAAAATGATCTCGACTTGCAGGTGATGAATTCAATTTATTGGTAATCCTCTAGAGAGAGTGAAAAAGCTCTGGGGATGATCACTGCATACAAAATAAATATCCTGGTCACTAATGATATTTATTGCTAAGCACAAGCAGCTCCTCTCATTAGCAGGGTTTGGGGGAGCATCATTTGGCACAGGGCTGTCCTGATGGCAGGCGCAGCTTTGCAGTTCAGCCTGGTTCTGCCTAGAGACCTGCATACCTTCCACGGCCCCTTGGGAGCAGGAACAGGGGCCTACGAGAGCAGTGGCAGTGCCCCAGCCATGTCAGCCCTGTGCAATGCTGGGCCTGGCCTCCATGCAGGGCTAGGGGCCTTGATGTCACCACTGGGACCCCAGGGCAACTGCAAGTAGCCTTGGCGGCAGTGAAAGGTCTAGAAATGTAGACTCTGAGCTGTGGGTTCATCTCTGCTGCGACTCTTGAGCATCTCCCTTCACCTCTAGCAGGAAGAAAGCAGTTACACCTCTTGTAAGGAGATGAATATAATTAATCGATCCACTTGGTATTAAGCCTCTTGAAGTGTATGGGCCTTACGAGTCTGTTGAGAAGTGCCAAGAAAAAAGATATCAATGCCAGAGCACTGTGCTCCCTAAGACAGAACTTATTTTCTGCTGCCTACAAAGAAAACAGTGTTTTGCAAAATTTATCACTCTCTCCAGTTCCTTACAAGCACAGCACTACACAGCTTTGAAAATACAACAGGCTATGGCTCTTGAACTTAAACCTAAATCGTTATTACAATGCTTTTCCAAGAAGCCATGTCCTGCTGGGGCTTATAGCTGAGAGCAAGTCTTCACCTCTCCCTGACCCACTTTAAAAGTTCATCCTTCCACTTCATTCATATGAAAGGCTTCAGAAAGAAGCTGTGAATAGAGACCACAGTAAAAGAGCACTGGTTTGTTTGTTTCTGAAGAAGCCCTGTTGTCCTTCCAGGTAGGCTGGCAGCTGCTCTCAGCAAGAAGCAACATCAAGATTATTTCCCTGCTGCAGTCCTGCACTTCTACCCTCCCCCAGCAGTATCTGACACAGTATCCTTGCTTCTCCTTTCACAGATCTGTGACTGGGGAAATGACTTTGCTGGGTACAGGAAAGAAGTGACATGTAATTCCCCCGGTAATACTGCCTGTGATGTGTATGCCCTGCAGAGTGATAGAAGGGCTCTGGTGCCTCTGCATGCACTGAGCCTGGGTGATCCACACGGACTTACCTACACCAGCTTCATCTGCACAGCTGGATCCCTGCTGCCCAGTTTCCATTCATTTACTGTGGGATTTGCTATTTCCTGGAGGGCAGTAGAGCATTAGCAGGCCTTTGGGAAGGGTCTGCAGGTACCAGTGGAGTCTCAGTGGCAAAGTGATGTATTGCTCAATTAAACCTGAGGTGAAGCAGATGCAGGGGCAAGGAAGGGATGTAATAAGGCTTCAGCCATCCTAGGTGAAATAGAAGGACACATTCTTTTTTAGTTGAAGTTAACCAGGGACTTCATGATTGCCATTTATTGCCTTATTAACCCGCTTTTATTACTGCATTTATGATGTTTGGAATTCTCAGACCCAACAGAGAAATACCAGCAATTAAACAGTTACATTCAGATGTTGTCCTTTATTAGGGCTAGCCCACAGAGAGGTTTGCAGGTCCATTACCATCCCCTTGAGATCTGCTGTGCATCAACTTGGTCAGGAAACATCACAAGTTCTTTTAAAACCCTAAAACAGGCATTACTTCTGCCTCTCTTCCTTCTCTCTCAAGTGCTCCACCAGGAGCCCCTGAGTGCACCACAGAACAGACCCCTTCCTCCTGCAGCCCCACCACTGCAAGCAGCTATTGTATTAGCATGCAGGCCTGCTGCACTTTTGAAAATGAAATAGAAGCAAATGCAAGCCACCTCCACAGCTTCCCCCATGCCTCACTAGCACACTGCGGCAGCGGAGCAAGCTCTGAAGGCAGTCCTGCTGCTGGTACATGGGCCAGGGACTCTTTGATGTTAATCCCAGCTTTGCACGTCTGTGACATTACCACTGTCAGCATGGGGCTCTCAGCAGTAAGGGAATGAAAGCACCAACACTGCTTCGATTACTACAGATTTCCTTTTATTTGGTGCTAGGAGCATTAAAGGAAAAAAGTGAGGGAGGGAGGGGAAGGATCAATTTTACTACACTCTTTGTGAGCAATGCAACTGAAGACGTTAGCAGCCAGCCCAGCTATGGGAAGAGTGGCTGGCAGAGATCGGCATGTGCCATGCTGCTGTTGCAATACACACCAGAGGATTGCTAATCAACCTAAACAAAATTAGACCTAGCAAAACCTTGCCTTGGAGGACTGATACCTATAAATCAACAGAAAAAAATTGTTAAAAAAAAAAAGCTTGCGTTAAAAATATATGCTTTGATTCTAGCCTGGCCCAGCAAGGTGAGATGCCTCTAAGGCCACACAGAAGACACATCTGGTCCCATGGGTTTTGGTGACCATGCAGCCAGCCTGCAGCAAGCTGGGCACGGCAGCAGTCAGAGCAGTACTGGAGGACAGACAGTGCCTCAAACTGTGGGTCAATATTTGCAATTCATGGGCAGTAAGAGGAGGGCCTCCTCCTAAGAGCATTAACTGCTGTATAAGGGCTTTTGTGCTCTTGCTGCTGGTTGGCAACAAAATTGTGCTGATTCTGATGCAACAAGCTTTAATCCTGTTATGTTATCGACACTGTATGTTTCTGAGTTTAAGCATTCCCAGTAGAGAAAATGTCCTTGAAAACTCATTGTCTTTAATTCCCAACACTTTACTTGAAAACATGATCTGAAATATCACAGTAACTAATGACCACAGTGTCGCATCCGCTCTGGGACCTTTTATTTGCCAACTCTTACATGATCACAACTCACTAAACTAGCCTCAGCAGTGCTGGTAAGGGAACCAGCATGGCACCACTTAACTCAGATGATGGATCATCCTAAAACAACACAGCCTAACACCCAAGGAGACAACCAGAAAAGAAATAGCTCAGGAACAGCAAAGTCTTTCAGAAGAGCAGTAAGAAGGAAAGGACCCAGCAGACACATTGTCACGTGCTTTAGTTTGATTGCAAACTGAGACTGGTTGTGAATGGATCCTTGAAGAGTAATTAGGTTCTATGCTTTCAAGCTCATTAGAACCTCTGGATTCAGCCACAATTGGCCCACCACAGTTCAGCAAGCTACTGCATACCTGGTAACTCTCCCTTGTGTTGTGCTTCCAGCTTGCTCACATGGACTATAACAGTGGCAATAGGAAGTTTACCTCACCTCACTTTACACTTGCAGCATGCCAAGAGCACCTGCACACAGACACTTCTGCTGTGTAAGCTCACACACATCCACCTGCGTGCTGTCAGCAGCAGAAGTCTCAGCTACCCTCTGCCATCACCCACTTCCCTCAGCAATTGCTCAGAGCACAGCTAAGGGTCTCCATTTCTATGCTTGATAAGCACATCACCGCAGCAATGCGCTGTAAGAAAAACAACTGAAGCAAAAGCAACAGTACCTGAAGATTCCTTTTGTAAGATAAATAAAACTATAATTTAATTGTCATAAAGAGTATTCCATGGTGTTTTCAGAAGAGGGAGCCAGAGAGAATCGAAAAGCCTGGGAAGCCTCTTTTGTCTTTCAAAATTAAAGGCAAGAGCCTGCCTCTGACACACCTCATTCAGACAGGACCTGGCCAGCTGGAAATGCAGAGGTAAGACCATACCATGTCCCCTTCTGAATGGCTGGGGCTGATCTGTCTCATAGCATGCTATCTTAAAATGTTTTGCTAGAAAAGTATTCACACGAGTTTCCAAACTCAGACCCTGAACTAATTTTTGCAACCATCATCTATTTCAACACCTTACCGAGGTCAGAGCTCTGCAGTACTCAAAAAAATAGATGGAGTTGGCAGTGCCACTGAGCCACTGTTGCATCAAAGCTTCTTGGCCTGCACAGAAAAGCTCCTCAGATCTGAGTCAAAGACTCAGCTCTCACCAACACTTTGCCTTGAATGCTCTGTCCACCAGTGAAGATATGCGAGTGATCCTGCCCTGCAGGTGATTTGCAGCCACAGCTGGCTCAGCCCCAGACAGGATCACAGACTCCAAATGCAGTTCCCTGCATCTCTAGGCTCTGGCTGTTGTGCGTTCATCTTTATCAGAATGAGTCAGAGAAGATCAAATGCGATGACACCAACATTAGTGGGCAGCAAAGGTCAGGAAATACTGAAAAGTTTTAGGGAAGATGGGATAGGGAGGTCAGTGTCTGGTATTCAAAACAACTGATTTCAAGATCAACTCTGATGGGTTGCGAAAGGCCTCCTGTTAGAGCTCCAAGCCCTGCCTCAGTGTCATCAGCCTACCTCCTCATCTGCTTCTATGCTCAAACGCTGTGCAATTTCTGCTGCTTAGAAAACACAGCAAGGAGTCTAGTGGAGAGAGGTCTGCCCTTGTCACAGAACCTCTGCTTATTGGGACAGCATCCACTGAAGGGGACGCACATGTACATGGCTGCCTGAACCATTTCCAGCTTTATACATAACCCACATATTACAGAGCAAAAGTACTTACAGGTCTTAGATTCTCAGCTGCTCTAGCTCTGCAGAAAAAGATCAACCATGGCGTACACCAGCAACAAAGAAGAAACAGATACACAGCCAAACAGAACACTATGGATTGGGAATCTAAACAGCATCTTTAGTCAAGTTGAAGGAAGTCAACATATTTTCCCCTTTAGCTATCTCACTCTAAATTGCTCATTTGTGTGGGCTTGGTAGTGAAAAGGTTAACTTGGAGAAGAAGTCCCCTGATACCACTTTTGAATGTGATGGAAATGTCAAATGACCCCTCTGGTCCAACATGTTCACTCAGACCAGAGGCTGCTTCCTCATTAGCAACAATAAATTCAAAGCAGATGGGAAAATAGAGCTCCATTCTCTGATCCAGCTTTCAAAGTCCTTTGATTTCAGAATCCCTCAGCTGCTCTTTGACTTTCCTCATCTGTCAAATTCCCTGGTAAGATTGATAGGGTCTGGACCAGGGGACATCAGTGCAAATTCTGGTACTGGCTCTCCCCTGCTGAATTTCCCATATCTGACCATGTTAATTGCAGCTTCTCTCTCTGCCTTTGAAGTAAAGACGCTTTGATTTTTCTCCTATCCTTCCTCCATCACCATTTATTACAATACTATGCAAGGGTCAACGGCCAACTCCTTGTCATGTCTGCATAACTTCCCTTATAAATAAACAGCTGCCTGCATGCCACAGCCTAGAAACTGCTCAAGGTTGCTGTAAGTTTGCTTAGAGAGTTCTCATTTTTCCACACCATAAGCCAAAAGGCATGAAGTAAAGCAAAGTTCAGAGAGAATAGCAAAAAAGCACAAAAGTCTTTCCACATATGACTCCACAGCAAATGAACCACAAGGACAGGGTCAATGAATGAGCATGATCTCTCGATATCACAGCTTGTAGAAAGCTGTGGGGATGGTCACCATAGCCCAATTGCAGTAGGAGGCCGATACATCACTTCTGACAGCTCTGAGCTGAAACTAGACATTTCCCACGCCTGTGCCATTCTTTTTTTTTACTATTTTTTCTTTTTTACAAAGGCATGTTTCCTACTGTCCAGCCTGGATCTGAATTCTTAGCTAACTACTACTCATCCCATCCAATTGGTGCAAGAACAAATGATCCTCTCCCTCTTTTTCGGCAGCCATTTACATGTTTGAAGTTCTCTCTCATGTCTCCTCTTGTAGCATCTGAGGCTGCTTAAAAGGCCCTGTGAAATACCACCAGTCATACCCACCTGATTAACAACATTCTCTCCACTTTGACACTAAACTAACCGCAGTGTCCCACGAGTTAGCACTGGGATGCCACCCGAACTGTTTCTTTTCCTACCTTTCCAAAAACACAACAGGGTTTACACATACCGTCACGTTTTAACCTGTGTGTCACATAATTACTAACAGACACCTCTTGTCAAAGGTGGTGAGATGAGACAGTTTCACACAGAAGAACCAAGAACACACAAAGCTGAGTGATTTACTCTGCCTTGCCTCAGACACATCTTCACTGCCTTCCCTAACTTCAGCTCAGCTCCCAGGTTCATCACACCTGTGCTGTAATCACCCTCCAACCCTTTACCTCAGTTAGACGTGCTCTTCTCTGCACTGTAGAGGCCCCTTCTCACCTGCTGTTCTGGAGAGTGGCCACATGTCCTCAGGGAGCCGTGCAGAACATCTCTGGAAAGAAGGATAGTTCCTAGCTGTGCTGGAGTCCTTCTGGCCGGCCCCATCCCTTTGCAGTGGCTCTAGAAGACCACAGAAAAGTTAGTCTGAGCAAGGCCAGTTTAAATGAGGTTAAAGAAGTCAAAAGCCAATGCACGACATACAAACCCCTAGGAAAGCCCAGGCAATAAAACCAAATAAAGCCTCAAATCACATCATCTGAAGGTTTCACAACTCTCAGAGTTGGTGAATCAGAAGTGTTTTAAAGGCAAAATTCAATTTTATGCAATACTATGATGACAACCTCCTGTTTCCAAAAAGGTAGCAACACTCATTAATAAAAGTAGTTGATGGCTACTTGGATACCTCAGCTGCTGTGCCACTGTGCTGCAATGGGCCAAAATGGAGAACTTGTTTTAGCTCAAAGAATTGTCTCAACTCAATCAGTAGTATCAGGTTCATGAAGCACAAATCAGCAAAAAGCTGACTGCATGTAATGAAAAACAATCATGTCTTCACCGTATTTTTGACTAGACATGCCCAGTGCTTGATAACCCAGCTTTTGTACTCAAGACCATGGCATACAATATAAGCTTTTACATACCCTCTAGTAATGCAGAGCCTTACTGATGGCTGTTGTTGCCTCAGTTTAATGCAGTGCTGAGAGTCAGCTGGTTTCGTAATTAAAATAGTTAAGCATAACAAACTAACATAAAAGAAAAACAACGCATGATATTAATCTTATGGATCAAAGCATGACAAGGGTCAGGTCAGCAGCTGGAGTTTGATTGTGGAAGAGTGGGTGGAACACCACCTTGGGCAAATGCCAGAAAGGATGGGACTCAAAACAGTCACACTATGAAAAGAAGAGGAGTGTACACACACTTGTCCCAAGGTGTAATACTAGAATAGCCTTCTAGACAAGCAGAAAGCAGGTTGCTTGATGACTGCATTCTTTACCTGATTGCATGTATGGTACATACATGGATATTGTAATAAAGGAGTGCAGAAGCATCACAGAATTCTCGCATCAAATCATCCTTCCTGCGCTGGATGAGGCAATTGGTGCCCCGTGAGAGGAGTTCAGTCTTCGACTTCAGGGTGACCAACAACAGACAGCTCAACGGAGGGTAAGTCTGGACTTATAAAATTAAGGAGTGAATGAGGGGACTTCCAGTATCTAAATAGGAAAATTCTCACACCAGTCTACTATGAGTCAGGCTATGACTAAACCATAGCACTTATATGCACAAATTTTGCAGCCGATTTCACAAGCTGCCAATTTTAAGCTATAGGAAAGACAATTGTAGCAACTTCTGATAACAGAAAAAGAATATTGTAATTGGTTTTTATTAGAAGGAACATATGATACTGATATATGGAAAAGGGTAGAGAACATTTTACTACCAGAAGGGAGTTAGGGTTTTCCATACTTGAGTAGGATTTGCTAACGTGGCGTATATTATACATTGCTCTTAAGCCTTTGCAGAAAAAAAACACTATGCAAGAACAAGAGAGTGAATCTGAACAGAAGGAAATTGAGATGTAGATGGAAATACCGACCAATAAAGTGTAAGAAAAATCAAAACCGTAGAAACCTCCTCTAGCCCCTCTGCTACCACCATCACCAACGCCTAGGATTTAAACATTGCCTCTAACACGGCCCCCAATCCCACCCCCATATAGAGGTCCTGGGAGAACGCAGGCCTTTTCCTCCACAATTCAGAAATACGTGAAGGAGTCTATTGCAGTAGGAGATTTTAGTGCTTCTCCCGCAATATACAGACAACAGCAACCCCCACAGCATGAAGAATTCCTTTATACTTAAAGAGTTGGAAAACGATATAAAGGAAAACAGGCTTCAGAAGCACTTTACAGTAGGGATATTTGAATCAGTGGGAAATGATTATCTCACGACTCTCTGGAATTAGAAAGTGTTAGTAAAAACAGCCTTGACGTCAGCACAATATGCTGTTTGGCAAATAGAATATTCTGACTTAGTGATACAGAAGCTGTACAGAATTTGAATGATCAAGACCCTGCTAGTGCTGATACATTATTTGGAAGAGGTCATTTCTCTAATGTCTGACAACAGGGTAGGTAGGATCAGGTTATTCTCTCAAGCTACAGACCTGGCTTTAAAGGCATGGAAGGGGGTCCCTGACTAAAAAATCTGGTGGGCATATTTTGCAAAAATACAACAAGACCCTACATGTCGCTTTTGTTCATAGACTTTGAGCTGCCATTTCTAGGTAAACTGATAACCTGGAGGCTGCAGGAATACTTTTTTTTACAACTGGCACATGAAAATGCCAGTTCAGGTTGCCAGGCAGTTCTCACGCTGCTGAGAGTAAAAGCCAGAGCAGTAGGTAAATATGTTAAAGCATGTCAGAATATTGGTACAGAATTTCATAAGGCAATTGTGTTGGCTGCCGCAATACAGCAGCAACTACAAGGTGTCAAAAACAAAATATGTTTTAATTGTGGAGATCATAGATATTATAAAAAAGAATTACCCAAAAAAGATATCTGGAAATTGATCTAAAGAGCCGTATCCAAGATGTGAGAAAGGATATCATTGGGCTAATCAGTGTAAATCTAAATATGAAAAGAGTGGCAGACCTCTTTCATGAAATCAGAGGAGAGGCAAGAGGTCCAGCACCCCAAAAAATCCTTGGACCTTTGTAGCTCATATCCCCTAGGAAGAGAGTGCAACCCTACTTATCTGACAAATACCAAGGAAACTGCACCATCATGGACTTAGCAGCAGCCATTGTACGGAGCGCAGGACTTAACCTTAGAATTACCTCAGATGTAAATTTGCAGGGATTAGGGAAGGTCTATATACTTGACAAAGTGGTATCTGGTCCCTTCCTTGATGGAACAATGGGACTGATATTGGGAAGATCCAGTGCAACTACAGCAGGTTTATTTGTACTCCTGGTGGTGACTAATTTGGATTTTACTGGGATGAAAAAGGTCATGGTGACCCCACTGCAAGGTTTCCACCACTTATCCAGGGGCTCATATATTGCTCAATTGCTGTTAATTCCTTACTGGGTATCCAAAGTCATTAATTGGCCCAGAGAAACAGGTGCATTTGGAAGCATTTCAGATAATACGGTAAATTGGACAATGATACTATCATAAAATTGATCCACATTATCGATAACAATGAATGGTAAGAACACGACAGGCATAATAGAAACAGGAGCTGATATTAAAATTGTAGATAAAAACTAATGGCTCTTACAGTGGCCTTTGGCCCCTGTTGCAGCTTTGGAGTAGGGGTTTGGTGGCCCCCCAGCAGAGTCAGGCACTGTCATACGCAGAAGGACCTGATGGACAAGGAATGATCCTGATATCATTCATGTGACTCTTAATAGGGAGCAATGGGAACAGTTGCATCGTAACAGTACATCCATTCAATTTTCAAAGGCCAATTTTTTAGGAGAAATTGAGTTTACACCACCAGCTTACAAACTGTTGCACTCCAGCAAGACCCACCTCTAACACTTAAATGTACAGTTTTATTGACGCCCATCAAAGATGCACTAAACAGCCTTTTTGTTCATCAAAAACAGGACAGGGAGTGGTCTGGTGGAGGGAAGAAGACAATTGGAAATATATTAAAGGATCAGGATATGCATCCGACTCAAAAGGCTGAATTGGGAGCTATTCAGATGGCTCTAGAGACATTTCCAGAAAGGGATTTGAACATCGTATCCAACTCACAATATGCAGTCGGAATTGTAATGTGCACTGAAAATGCATCGATCAAAACTGATGATAAAACTTTGCTAAACATGTTGCTTTCCATAAGGGCTAATCTACAGAGTAGGATGTCAAATGTATTTATTATGCATGTGTGATCACATTCTGGCCTCCCAGGCCCCATAACAGAAGGAGATGAGGTTGCTGATAGATTAGCATCAAACTACGGTTTTAATGTAGTGACCACACAATTTCAGATGGCAGTTGTGTCCAACTCCTTTTTGCATCAAACCACTTGCTGCCTAATGAAATAGTTTGATTTGAGGTGCTCACAAGCAACAGACGTTCTCAGAGCTCGTGCAGATCATCAACAGTTCAGTTACAGTGTCCCTTTCAGGGCTTAACTCCAGGGGTTACATCCTAATGACATGTGGCAGAGGGACGTCACACATCTTGGAGTCTGGAAAACTAAAATACGTCCATGTTGCGGTTGATACATTTTCTAAACATGTTTGTGCCTCTGCACTACCTGGTGAAAAGGCAACTCGTGTATGCAGACACTGGTCTCACTGTTTTGCGACAGTGGGACTGCCAAGAAGCATAAAAACAGACCAAGGACCTGGCTATAAATCAGAATGGGTAAAGCTGTTTTTACAGCAATGGTCTGTGTCACATGCATTTGGCAGTCCATATTATCCTCAGGGTGAAAGTATCATGGAAGGCATGCATGCGAGTCTGAAAACAACGTTGCTTAAACAAAAAAGGGAGAATATGATCTTCCTTCAAGAGAAACTTGACAACACAGTATATTTACTTTAAATTTTTAAACTGTGATGATCATGGATTCCCTGCACTTAAGAAACACTTTAAGCAGAAAACATTACAAGCTCCCTATCCAAAAGTACTGCTTAAAGATCAACTTACCCCACACTGGAAAGAGCCTGTATCTTTATTAAGATGGGGAAGAAGGTATGCTTGTGTTCTATCTCCCACAGGTACTCTTTGGATTCCTGAGTCATCTGTTAAGCCATATCATGAGCTGGAAAGATCAGCACTTCAACCCAATTCCAGAGATGCAGTACCCAGCAATCAATGATAACAAAAGTACAGCAGCAATCCCAAAGACAGAACCTTCACTGCCTGCTCCACCGATGACTGCCTCAGTTGCTGCCCCATCAATTTAAACAAAAAAGTGGGAAATGTAGCTGTGCTGAGCGACAGCTGGTTTATTAATTAAAATAGTTAAACATAACAAACTAATATAAAAGAAAAACAACGCACGATCAAAGCATAGGGACCTAACATGAAAGAAAAACAACGCATGATATTAATCTTATGGATCAAAGCATGACAAGGGTCAGGTCAGCAGCTGGAGTTTGATTGTGGAAGAGTGGGTGGAACACCACCTTGGGCAAATGCCAGAAAGGACGGGACTCAAAACAGTCACACTGCGTGCAAGGAGCACAAAAGAACTGGAGTGTACACACACTTGTCCCAAGGTGTAATACTAGAATAGCCTTCTAGACAAGCAGAAAGCGGGTTGCTTGATGACTGCATTCCTAACCTGATTGCATGTATGGTATATACATGGATATTGTAATAAAGGAGTGTAGAAGTATCACAGGATCCTTGCCTCAAATTGTCCTCCCTGCGCTGGATGAGGCAATTGGTGCCCCGTGAGAGGAGTTCAGTCTTCGACTTCAGGGTGACCAACAACAGAACAGGTCGACGGAGGGTAAGTCTGGACTTATAACATAAGGCTTGAATCAGGGGACTTTGGGTATCTCACTATCTCAGAACTCTTGCACTGTATCATCACAGAAAGAATTTCTGTGCTGAACATGGCATCAGTTCTCTACACACAGATAGCAGTGGGTACATGTGCTGAGGACTTAACATGTATCTGCCCAAGAGGAATTTGCTCTTAAGTCACATATTTATTATTCTATAAACCTAGCAGAAGGCACAATGTGATACTGACATTTCTCTGTGAGACCGAGCAGCTGTCACAGTTGTTTTGGCACAGAATGAGCCGCAGTAAGCTGGGCCATCAGGGCACCCACAGCTCCTATTTATTTGTGCCATGAGAGACATGATCATAACAATTTTAATGATCAGAGAAAAAGGTGCGGGAGGAAGCCTGAGAATTCACCACACAGCAAGGGAAGGCACAAGGTGATGCCCACAGACAGGCTGCAAAACAGTCCTTTGATGAGCCTCTGCCCTTTGGGGTACAATCACAGAAACAAGGAGCGGTTTTGTTCACAGCAAACAAAACCCAAACAAATAAAACAAAGTCCCAGTCCTGCAAGACAGAAGAGAGAAGCATTTGGCTGTGTGCTAATGAGGGAGCAGTGGAGACTTCAGCCAACAGCAGAGAACAATTAATTTTTACTGGAAATATCAGAACATCAGATGCTGAAATACCAAAGCTTTGGAGATGTATGTCCCTTGTATGTAGCTGAGTGCAGATGAGGGCATGGGTTAATCCACTGCTAAACCTAAATCTCATTCCTGTCCTCCCAGCTTTAGGAGCTAGGCCTGAAACAAAAGTATCACTTTCTCACTTTCCATCCTAAGGATTTTCATCTCAGTCCAAAGTGAATAACTTTCACTCTCCAAAGTGCTCAGCAGCTAATTAACCGCTTCAGGCACTACGATATGGGTTATCCAAGTGGGCTGCAATGATCTGGGATGGGGAAAGTGGGATAAAGGGGATGCTCCATGGCTGCAGCACAACCCCTGGGATGAGCAGCAATAGCATTCTCATGGGCATCCTCACTGCCATGTCCTGCAGTAGCCTGCTGTTTTGGGACACAGCCCACTACTTGTTTTTATTTCAGACCCGACATAAGTAAATTATTTCTTCCTGCCATTCTACTTCACAGTGGCCTACAGAGCTTAACCAAAAGACCGAGGTACAGCATCAGCCAGCCTGCTAACACAGAGCACAGGCAGCCCAGTGAAGCTGCAGAGGGAGTAGGAGCAGAGCAATGAACGAGGCAAGCAGCCCAGCAGCCATCTTAGCACCATCCCAGCAGCCATCCTCTGCCAGCCCTTTTCTTGACTGGGGGAGGATACTCTGCTTGCTACAATACAGCCCAATATTCAGAGGGTCACAATTGTAGCATCTGCCCCAGGCCTCCCAGAACCTCTAGCACATTTCAAATTGTGTTAGTTTGGGAAAGAATCAAACAAAATTAGTGTGGGAAATTTTGCTTTGTTTTTCTTTCCTCCCCTCAGGTGATGCTCAAAATAGAAAGCAAACAAATGTCACTGCTGATACACACAGCTCCCAAGGCAGCAATGAGATGCACAGGCACTGCCCGGCCCCTGTGCTTCATCAAGACTCTGATTTCCCATCCATCACCCCCAACACTTTCAGCAAAGAAAAAATGACTCTTCTGGCTTTTTTTTTTTTTTGAAGATCAGATTATGGAATATAATCAAACACCTTCCCACTTGCACACTGATCCACTTGGTGAATAAATCAATACCGGTAATGGTTTGTTCTCAGTTTTTCATCACTTTCTTTTCCCCAATCTCCTGTGCAATTTGCTCTGTCTGGCTATTTCAAAACATATCTTTATTATGTCCTTTTACTCTATTCAGATCACCATCTGTTTGTTTCATTAGCAGTCTCACTTGAGCAGAGTGTATTTAGCAGGGCATTCAACATTCAAAAATTAGAAGCTTTGAAATCAACGTAATCAATTGGAAAATGACAATTTTCTGCAATATTTTTCAGAAACTGGTTCTAAAAGCAACAAGAGCCAATTTCTTGATTCCTTCCCCTTCTCTTTTACCTTTAACTGAGAATCACTAGTCTACTCTGAGACCAAACAAGAGTAAATGCTTCCCGCATTTCAAAGACAGGCTGTTAAATAACCAGGCTAATCCTCGATCAGCTCACTTATTTATCTGAGCACTCAGCAAAGAAACGTGTTAAGGGACACCACCCCAGAATAACCATCCCCTTCTGTCCTTCATTCACTGGGGTAAAATCTAGCAGAAATTGCTCAAGGTTAGCAGTTCATAGGCCAGCCCATGTTTGATTAATGAGAGGGCCATCACACAGCTGATACAGAAAAATACACAATGCCATAAAATAAGCAAGTTTAAAAGGGGGAACGTTTTTCAGCCACAGTGCCAGTGCCACACAGAAGACAAAGAATCATTTTTCACTCCTCTACCAGGGAGTGCAAGGTTGTTGGGACATGATGGCAACTCATTGATCTAGGAAAAGACCTGAGTCATTTCTGTTGACCCAGAGGGAGAGCAATGAATTCAGCTTCATGTCTGCGTGCCCCCTTGTTCTGTAGCACAGGATTAAAAATAAGCCTAGCCTGAAAAGGAAAAGGAGACTATTGCATTGTATTTGATTGTATTGGATTGCATTTGATTAGTGTGTGAGATGAAGGCAGCACGACTGCTGGGAAGAAGAAGAGATCAGGCAGATGAGAAGCATGAAGTGGCACACAGTGATTTGTTTCTTCACTGGGCCATTAACTCAGCAGTAACCACCTCGGATGTTTTATTGTTTTAGATCCTGGATTTGACAGGTTCTTCCTTAGGCTGTGACTCCTAGACTCACCAGACCACAGCCGAAGCTGTAATTTCCTACTGGGTAAAACTTACTTACTTGAAAAACACAAACACATCGTAACTAATAGACTGATAATTTGCATGAATTCAGTCTTCTTACAGAGCAGTACGATATTACTTCTATCTGCATGGGCCACTGACTACCAAAAAAATCACTGCATAATAAAGGGTAAGTTGTGCCCCAACTCAACCTCTGGGAATGCCTGGTGTTACCAAGTCACTGCTGACATACTTCTAAAGAGAGACTTCTCCACACTGCTGCCTCTGAAAAGACACTTACTCACCTATTTCCACTGCCCACCTAAAGATGTGAGAGATCTCTGGTGGGACAGGAAAGGCCAGCAGGCAGTCAAGCTGCAGCAATGCAGAAATCCTGAGCCGCTCCCTGGCTGCAAGCTGGGGGACAAAACCCATACAAGATCATCCCATCCCCAACAGCAATAGAACCGTTCCCAGAAAACTTCACCGATAGCCTTTAACTGCTTGAATGGCCTTCCAAAGGCAAAGCAGTCAGGTGGGCAGATGTAAAAGGAAAGCAGGGGCAGACCGCCACAGACTACGTGTGCGCTGAAGCACCAGCTCCTCACCAAAAGGCAGCACCACACAAAGCTGACAGAAGAGATCTATCCAGGGGTCTCAGAAAGATAAGAAATGCTTCAGGATCCCTTCGTTAAGCTCTCAGACTAAACAGAGACGAGGGCAGACAGAACCCATGACATTTCCCTAGCAGTTGAGAGCAGTGGGGAAAAGCTTACCCTGCCCTTCAATGGCCCTTCGCAGGCACCCCTCAGTTGACGGCAGGAAGTCAGCCACTCTCCGGAGACCATGGTACACACTCAGTTCCTGATGACACTTCATGTTTAACAGTAAGAGCTCCAAGCTTTTGTTAGCTGATGTCACAGCCATAATGTGATGCAATCATTTTTTTTTTTCCTCCCCTTCACTTCCTCTCCTTTCCCTTTGGATCTGTCACAGTCCATTTGGTGAAGATGAACTGGTGTTACTCTGTGCTTGGCTCCCATAAACATGAAGGGCTCTCAGACTGCCCTACCTCTGGGGCTGGCTACTATCCTCAGTCACTGGAAGAGGAGAAGCCCAAAACCTTTGTTGGGAAAATACCCAGCAGTTCAAGATCTCCTGTCATACCAATCTTGTCTCAGTGGCCCCAAAAATAAAAATCCTAGGAATTTTTAATTACTTAAAGATTTTCTCACCTCAGAAGCAGGGCAGCAGCACCAAGTCACCAGCAAAAATCAACTCAGCAGAACAAGGGATGAACCTGTACAGACTGTACATGCTCAGTTCTGACTCAGCTTCCACTGAGAAAGAAAAAGATACTTCTTCAAAACACTGTGAAGTCCTCAAGTAACTCAGACATCAAGGCCAACACCTCAAGCTGCTGGGACCACACAGCACTCCACAGACTAAGCATGGGGCTTCACAGCTGGCTGCTCCACAGGGCCCTCTCTGGCACACCAATCCCCAGGGCAGCTCCCAGGCCACCCAGGCTCTCACCACATGCCCCCAAGGGAAAACCGAAGGCGAAGGCAATTTCTGCCATGCTGTGATCAGCAGCCAGCAGCACTTCTTTCCCATCACCCCAGCCAGATCCTTGACCCCATAAGACCTTGCATTAGGTGTGACATATCCATGCCTCTTCCCCACCTGAGCCACCTGCCCAAAGCTCTCACTGCTGTGCATCAAGCTTCTCTATGCTAGGAACAGAGCTCCTCTGCTTGCTCTATCAGATTAATACAAAAAATGCCGCCAGCATAGGGGCAGACCCTTAAGAATAATTAATAGTTGCAACTTAGGTTTGTTTAACAAAAGAAAGAGTTAATGTATGACTAAGGCTGTCAGTGGACATTAGGGGAAACACCCATCACATCTCCAAGTTCCTGTCTGCTTCCGCTGTCTTTAAAGCTGAATGTATTTCGGACAGTATTAAAGTAGTTGGGCTCATTAAATTTTTATAGTTTTTCTTTGTCTTTTGCAGACCACAGATTTTTTTCTTCCTTTGGTCACCATCACCATGGGAAATTAGTTCCTAAGCTCTTATTAATTTTTTGCTGGCAGTTTTTAATGGCCTCACTCTTGCAAGGCATCCCATTCATCTAGTGACTGCCAGGCCACGAGAGCACCAGGGTTTTCCCCCCCACATGCCTTCCTCCAAGCAGAGATAAGAGCACAGTGATATTAAAAGCAAGAGGTGAGATGAAAGTGCCTGCTTCAGATCAGACACTACTGCTATTCCATAATTAACTTTGCCTATATTTTAAAAGGAAGAAAAAAAACAATCATTTCAAACCAGTCTCCCCCATATTAATATTCTCATTCTCAGTACTAGTACCGAGGAAAGAAAGTGGGGGCTTTCTTCTTTTTCTTAAGTAATATTACCAAGTCACCCTCAAAGCACTATCTTGAGATCATTTTTCAAATGTCAGCATAAAAGGCAGCCAGATTGCTCTCTCTTCTCTCTGTAGTTTCCCATATCACTTTGGGCTACTGATATGCTCAGGCTGAAAAAGACACTTCTTTTTCCTACCTCCCCCTGCTCCGTTCCCAACTGTGTAAAGCAAAAAATCATGGTGTCAGGCATCTGACAAGGTGTTTCTATAGTCCCCACACCCATACTCCTGCCCTTCACACACTGGACTGGCAAGCTGCATCTCTACACCAGCAACCACTCTCAATACACCCTGCTCACTTCTGGACTTCTGGGAGACATTCACAGGCCGCATATTTGTTAACCTGTGGAAACCTACAGAAATACCTGCTTGAGATTAAATGGAAACTTACTGTAGAGCAGAAGCCTCCACACACTGAGCTATACAGAATTCTGTAAGTCTGCAAATATAAATAATGCAAACAAGTACCTGGAGATTAGAAGAAAATATGGAATTCAAAACTTTGCTTCTATTGCTGCCCTAATTTTAACCAAAAAAAAAAAAAAAAAAAGAAGAGAACTTGAAAGAGTTACCTGCAGGTGCAGATTCTCCTTTGTCCTTTTTCTTAAATGTGCAAGCAAAATTGGATGGATTCAGCAGATTATAAATGGATGGGTAAGACAGCACTTCCCACTGGTTGGAGGCTGCATCTTGGAAGATGACAGTTCTGTTATTTCCAAAACTAATCTTGGTGTCTATCCGTGTTTCAGGTGTTATCACTCATGAAACCGTGCAAATCTTCCTCCTGCCCCTGCAAAGAAGAAAAAGGGAGAGGAGTTAGCTGGTAAGATTAACCAGAGTGGTTAGCTACTTGAGAAATACGACTTCAACACAGCAAATGATTTCCATCTATCTTCCTGAAGGAAGGTGACTATCATACCACACGCACATATTTCAGTGTCAGATACCAGCCAAACCAACTTGTGCTTCAGAAACACCAACAGCCATTCCTTATAGCTGTGACTGCAAACTCAGCACCAGGCCCACTGGGGCTCAGGGCACAGGAACTACCAAGCCTGGCCTCGCAGCTTCTGGAGACCAGCTTCACTAATGAACATCTGCTGCATCTCTCAGGCAGGGGCGTTCTTTTATTTCTACAGAAGCTCAAGTCATAGCATTATCTACGTAATCCATGCCTGAACCAGCATATCTAATACAACACCTTGAAAGCAGGTATTAAAGCCAGCTCCATTACCTCTGTAGCAGAGCATTCTCTAAATCCACTTTGGATAATTCATTGGTTCTGCTAACTCCTCTGCTCTGCACAGCCTACCAAGGGATAACAATAAACACAGCTCTTGCCTTTGCATTTGGGTAAACAGAAACCAGCAAAGAACAGCCAATTATCAATGATGTTTCCTAAGATTGAAAACACATTTAGCATGCAGCATTTAAATATTTTTTCAAGAGGTACAGTGGGTGGAATATAGAAACAAAACACAAGTTGGAAACACCAGTTTTCATCAAAAGTGGGGGGAAAAAAAATTCCCCCCACTTCCATATAGAACAACACACTGGAAAGGGAGGGAAAGGGAGCTTTCACCATTGAGAAGAAATCGTCTCAGATATACCCAGACATCTCCTTGTGACTTGGATCATAATATTCTTGATAAGCAGATCCACGATGCTACAAGTGACTGTGGTACACAACAAAGGCTGTATGAAAAACATTGCTCCTCTCCGGAAAGTACTGAGCAGTAAATTCTGTGTCTCTCATTGCATATTCAGCAGTGACAAGTGATAAAATTATCTCTGATGTGAAAAATTTAGGTCTCTCCTCCTTCCTAAGAGTTACTAGCATGGAAGTGTAAGACTTCCATGGGTTACACCTGTATCAACTAACAAACCATATATTCTTTCTCCTACTCCAAACCTGCACAGGCAAGAGCTGTTTGAATGCATTGCTGGGCAAACAGCATTTTATAAGATAACCCTGTCACAAACAAATGAGAAGAAAAATCTACTGTCAAAAACAACATCATACTTCTTCATCACTGTGCCGTGACATGACTAGCATTTGTCAAAGAAACAGCAAGTACTCCAAGTAACTGTGATAGACCACTCATTCATTCCATCCAGCTGACACTGCCAGAATGCTGTTCTAGAAATGAGCTGTTTTGGATCAAACTGACTATTACCCCTATTGTTCTTACACAGATGAAGTCTCTTGTACTTTTGTACTGAGGAATGATCATGGTCTAAATTCAAAGGAGTTGCTGGCTGTGGTATCAAGGAATGCAGTATAATGCAGTATATATATATATACTTTTTTTTTTTTTTTTTTACTTCAGACAACTGGTATGAATTAACCTAGGTGAACACTACTAAAAAAAGTACTTACCTGTATAGCAGCTATTGGGAAAAGTATAAGAATTGATGGTCCCAAATCAATTCTCAGTGAAATAAGTTTTCTGCGTAGCATCCATTACCAAAGCAACTGTAATACTGAACAACTTTGGGCACATTTCCACAGAAATACTAAGGGCTGGATTGGCCACATAACTGCATAACTGCACTGCCTACTCCCTGCAGCACTTCCCTCAACATGGCTGTAAGGAGTACTGTTGGGATTTTGGGAAGCAGAGCACTACATTTCAGTTTAGTTATTCACACTATGCTTTGTATAAACAGAATTATGCTTTGGATAAACAGAAAATTTAAGTCCCTAGAGATCAATACAGCACTTTTCCAAAGGGCTTTATGCAAAATGCATACCCTCAACTTTGCTATGAAAAGTAAACTTGAAGAGCTGCGAATTTCCACACAAAGATGCCTTTACTCGAAGTAATAACAGCACTTCATTTTGGACTATCGCTTCCAGAAAGGTGAAAAGCCTCTTAGCTCTCTCACCAATAGATAACTGAAGCTGAAAGATTAGGAGACTGCTACAAAACAGCAAGAAAAGATGTCATGAAATCACTGCTGAAATAAACAGCATATTTAATTTTTGAGGTGTAAAAATTAAGGTCTTTAAACAAATTGGAAGCCGAGAGAATAAAATGATTAATCAGGGAGCTTAGCTGGAGAGCATGCTATTTGTTTTCATAAGCAGCTGTCTTCTGAATCAACATTTCTGGAGCGTAGCTCTTGCTGGGACATGACTGAGTGAATCAGCTCCAAGCTCCCCCCTGCAGAGGCTGCATTGTGGCAGCATCAACAGATCCCTCTCCCTTGTGGTGCCGCAGTGAATTCTGAATCCACAGCTCTTTATTCTGGGGCAGTCTGCCAGCGCCAAACAAAGATAACTGTCTGAGCATTTTGGTGAGGGTATGTGACTTAATTAACCAGGATAATAAAAGATAGAATGGACATGCCTTTGCCAAGGTAGTGAGTGGAGATGAGTCACAGAAGTGAAATATGTCAGCTTCTACGTGGTTTCATAGACAGAAATATTTAGACATAATATGTGGACCTATTTTTCCTAGTATGTGAAAAAAATTTCGTAACATAAAGGGCATTTCTCAACACCAGCCCTTTGAGAAGATCATCTCACCACGTACCTCCATAGGAAGAGCGGCTGTGATCCAGATGTCAGGTGGATCTGGAGCTGGTGGGGCTGAGTGTTCCCACGATGATGGCAAGGCTGGCATCGCAACGAGCCCGGGGAGCTCCCTGCCATGGGACTGCAGCCAGACATGCAAACTCTCCAGAACGCCTCAATGCCATCTTGGCTCATGCATCTGGCACGTGGATGGAGGAGATGGAGATGTATGGGGATGCTGTGTTGGGGATGCAAGCGGTGGAAATGAGGAAGGTGGAAAGAGAGAGGTAGAAGGTAATGGTGAAGGCCCTGTAGCTCAGCTAGGAAATGCATGTGCAGCACTCGGTGCTGAGCACAGACCTCTGTCAAGGTCTCAAGAGCTTTGCTACAGAGCAGAGAACAATGGAACAGGGCTGCTTCAGCTGCCTCTGACAGCACCAGCCAAACGGGAAGACAAGAAAGAAATCAGGCAATTTTCATTAGTATAAATATAAGACATATGTATAAGTATATTCTTATACATATATGCACATATGGGTTTCCATTATCACTTTCTTTTTAAAAATAGTGTTTAAAACTCACGACGATTAACAAAACTTAATGCTGTATGCAGGAGAAGATGGATGAAGCCTCACAGAAGAGGCTTCGTGAGATAGGGGACATCTTCACTTGTGAGCAGTATTAAAACACCAACTTTATTCAGGAATACAGAGTACATTTTTGAGGATACCCAGTTTACAAAAGTTTAAGACAAGGTTGGGTTTCAACGCAGCTTCCCTTAAAGCTCTCATACAACATCTTAATTTCAAGTGGAAAAAAAATCTCAAATCAGTGAAAAAGGGACAAATAAAGGCCACAGTTTTGTACTGAGATACATTCCAAGCAGAATCCAGCATGGTACTGAAATTCTTTCTGCAGTTACATATTTTAGTCCATAAATGCAATGCAACCTTGTGCTAATACAACATATTTCAGGTCTCATATGAACTGCAAGAAGAGCACTTGATTACAATTTTAGTTCCAGGCATATATGCAAAATAGCTTCCAATGAGCAACAGTTAAAAACAATACTTGCCATTCGATCACCACTTTTAAAAATACAGCATTAAATTCTTCCTTCATTTAGACAATTTTAAATATTCATTAAAAATTAAATTCAGAATCAGTGTCCCTCTATCCTTTTTATCATTAATAGTTTTTCTTATCTACTAAAACCATTTGTCTTTTCTAAGATGTCTAAAAAGTAAAGCACACAAGATTAACAAGCTGCAGCATTAATTAAAATGAGAGTCATCATCTCTTTCCTCCACCCAACTTCTAAATCTATCACGAGGGTCCCATTAGCTGTATCAAAGTGAAGTGGTGTAAATAAAACTGATTTGATTTAAAGGGAGAGGAAGAACCAGTGCAGAGTTACTGAAAAATCGCAATGCAGTCACAGCACTGCCATGTATGCCACTGCAGGCGCGAGCAGAGAAAATTGTTCAGAGGCTCACTTTTAAAAACATTACTGCCAGTTTTCCATTAGCACAGTACCAGCGAGGTAAATTATAATTTGCCATACAAGGAACTTCATATTATTATCAAGCAGATTCACTAATGGCTTCGTTTTAAAATACACAGCACTCTGACTTCTACAAAGGTTAAAGACAATCAAAACTTCCGAAATTTAAATACACGGTTTTTAAAGGTAATCCAAATCTTATTTCCAACAGCCTAAACCCAATTCCTTTATTTACCTCAAGCAATCATTTCTTCCAACTGTTTTACTGAAATCAAATTTATTAATTAATCCCTGCTCTTAGTGGAACTACTCATTACTGTGGTCACCCCTGAATACAGATCAGGAATCAGAATTTGACTCTGGAGAAATCTGTTTTACTTGTGTAAGAATAGGCCTTTGAAAGAACATTAATTTGTTTAAATATTAAGTATAAAGGAAAGCTCCTGGAGGACGCACCTCAAATTAAAAGGTTAGGAGCAATCACAAACAATAGAATGATTAATTTCAACTTCACCAGCTACAGAAGTCCCACTACACGGCACTTCATGAACGTTTAGCTTCAACCTTACAAGACGAAGATGAAGGAACTGCAGGATTTTCAATGAAATATTTAATTTAATCAGTGCAGTTGTTGCTACCACACTTCTCCAAAGATTCCACTAAATAATGCAGCAGTGCTGTACTAACACTACCAGAAGTGACATGTTATAAACAATTTCAGTATGATACTACAGCAATTTCCAAAGAAACCAGCTAGCAAATCTGTTATAGGTACCAGAAAACTGGAGTAAGATGAAAACCTTTCTTAAAGTTTTAGCATGCCTTTTTGGAACAAAATACTGAACTCCTGTACTCCTCAAAGTGGTCCCCAAAATTAACAACAAAGAGGAAGACAAGGCTTGTTTCTCTTTTTGGATCTCTAGACAATGATATGTAACAACAGCCCCCCCAAACCAACATACAGTCAGAAAGGCACAATCTCCTTTTATAACTGAATTCTAAAAAACTGAAAGATTCCTATACAAAGATAAATACACCCTTAGCTGGAAGGGAAAAATTCACACCACTTAGAATGCTTCTTCCTTTTTTTCTTTTTTTTTTTTTTTTAAAGTCCAAATGGATTATCTTAATGCAAAAGTGACACGAATATATACAACCTGAAAGTGTATC
Source organism: Phasianus colchicus (assembly GCF_987193195.1). NCBI lineage: Eukaryota > Metazoa > Chordata > Aves > Galliformes > Phasianidae > Phasianus > Phasianus colchicus. The sequence goes on along the minus strand of NC_143440.1, from coordinate 20,360,387 downwards.
TTCAATATATATATATATATATATATGTACATAAATGACAGTGACTGACACAGACAGAAGCAGCAAGCTATTTCCACTCTTTTCCTACTTCTTAGCAATGCAAGATAATGTTTTTTAGATTCCAAAGGCAAACACGTTTGGTTTGCATATACTGTGTGTCAAAAGACACGTGAAATACAGTCTTTCATGGAAGGCCTGCAAGAGAGATATGTGCCACTTAAGCTACACAGGACACAATGATTAGTTTCACTAATATAGCTTTAGGCTACTTAAACAGGAGAAATGAAAGTCTAATGAATCCACTGTAAACTTTTCAGTAGCAAGTTCTGAAGTCTAATAAAATGTTTCAAAAACTGCAATAAAAAATAAGGCTAATTCTGTTAATGTATTACGTTGTTTGCCTACAGAAGGCTATGCAGATCCCTAAACAAAGGCAACAAGAGGGACAGCAGGGTTTGGCACTCATTCCCGTGCCCACACATGCTGTCACATCAGCTATACTCAAGTTTGACTTACATATAAAATATAGAGCAACTATTTACGTGACAATGACAACAGTCTGCCTAGCAATTTGCAAGGACTGATGAATTAGCCAAATCCTGCTTCATGCATGACAGTGTAACTACACTGCTTGAGCTCCCACCAAGAATGGAATCTGACCGTGGCTTGCATGTTGCTTTACAAGGACCAAGTAGCATCATCTTCAGTGCACTTCAGAATAGGCTGCCTAAGCCCTTAAGTAAAGGCTGCTGTTAATCTATTTCCAAAGAAAGCCAAGACCATCAGCAGTACAGTTTTACAGTGTCCCCACTGTGTCATCTCAGCCCTGGAAGGACCGCTGCTTGTAAATCCATCTGGTGCCTGCCTCCCACATATCATGTCAGATGACTTCAGACACGGAAATAAAAACAAACAAAAACAAACACAAAACCAATTCAGTTTTATGTGTTGGAACTGAGTCTGAACTTTAATCACCTCACTACCTACACCCACACTCAAGAATTCTTGAGTCCTGTGCATCTAACCTTTGGGGGAAAGACGTTACCTCAAACAGGGAGGAAAAAAAGCAGAGGGTTTGGAAAAACAGTAGTTTTCCTCTCTTCCATTAAACAGCAAAGCCTGTTTAATGACAATGTTCATTACTTGGAAGATGAGGAGTGGGAAATGTGTCTAATAGACAAATAGACATAATTCTTCAAGACCAATTTCCCTCCGGACAAGAAAAAATATGCTGCATTCTCTTCTGTATATTAAGTGCAAGCACAGCACTGCAGCAGCATTAAAATTCAGAGTTTACCTTCCCTCTTTCCACTCTGAAAACCTTTACCTTTGAGTTGCTTTCTTGTGGGTGATTCAGCACTGTATACTGAAACATCTTTCATGGGAGACTGTTCTGAGAGTTAAGAGAGAAAAACTCAAAATAGATAAAAGTTTATCCTAAGAAACTAGAATTTGAACCAAATGCATATGAATAATGGCAAACAATTAAGAAAAAGCATTGAGAACATCAAAAGAAAAACGTCAAGATTTTGAAGTTCTACAGATACAAACAGAACTAAACCTATGCAACACATGATGTATATACATACATACAGTATTAAACATGTGTATCCATGCATGTCCATACGCTGACAAGCCCTAAACCTTTCACCCATCTTCAGTTGCTTTAGAAATTAACGAACAAGTCATCCACACAGAAATCTTCCATGATGAGTGTTTGCTTCAGGCTGGTTTTGGTGTTGAAGATGTAGCTGGAAAAGTTTTGGTTTTGTTTGCTTGTTATTTTTTAATTTTTATTTTTTATTTTTAAGAAGAAACACACAGAGTGATGTTGTTTTGCCACATTTGAAGTCTTGCGCTGGTGTGTTGAGCTTCACTGACTCTGTGGTCAGCCTGAAGTCTGACAGATGAGCCAACCTCTGTGGTTTTCCTGAGAAAATCCATGCAAATTTGGCCTCAATACTAGCATTGGGGTGGAGGAATAAAAACAAAAAACACTTGTTTGTACAGTTAGAGAGCTGATGCATTGTCACAAGCTAAAACTGAAAATTACATTCACAAGGAGAAAGTTCTAAGCAAGGAAGAGAAGGGCCATATACAGCATCTTCTGCAATTTGAGTGCTGCCAATGGGCTTAGCACTGGGCTTCTTTCCTCCCAAAGGGCTGCCTCTCTCATGCTTCAATGACCACTACCTGGCACTAGGCAGCAGGAAGAAACAGTTCACAGAGGACAGGAAGCAGTCTAGAAACAAGAGATCTGGCATAGCTTTTGCGTGCAACGTTTGTCAATATTACACATGCACATATATACATTCAAATACAGTATATATTCTGAGAAATACAGCACATCAGTTCTTTGGCATAGCACCATTTCCCTTGCTAGTCTGAACTGGAACCTGCTTGCAGGAATACTGTCAGGAACTGATGCAACTCCACATTCAGCTGTCACAGCTCTGTCTCTGATGAGCACAAAATGCTGAATTAAAAAATTAACTTAACATGGATACAAATCAAGTTGTTATTCAGGCACACGTCTACCTGAACCTTATAGCAACAGCAAATTAACCCACATGGACTAGAAAAAGCGAATCTCTTCTTGTCCGTCCCAGACACTGGAGCAGTTACGCTTCTCTTTCATCAACATGGTTGACCAGAGAATTGCTTGGATCTGCTGTCCTCTCAAGAAGGGTTCTGTGGCCATCCATGCTCTCACGAACATCGCTCGCCCAACCGCTGTCTGTGCCCAGAGGGCTTCCAGCCGTGGGGGTGTCTGTGCTCACCACGCTTCCTGTCCGAGACCGGTAAGGAGGGAGATCTGGCTGATTAGGGGATTCAGATTCAGAACAATAAGGGGGTGGAGGAAGGTCAAACCAAGGTGGTCTGCTGTAAGATACATAACGTAGTAAGAGGTTACTGAAAATAGTGGCATGGAAAACCATACATAAGATTTTTTTCCAATAAAGAATAAAATGAGCAGTATTTCTTGGCATTTCCACAATGAAACCTGTCAGATGATCTTAAACAGACCTTCCCATGTTATTCATGTTATTCCAAAACCTCCAAAGCACCAACCAGGTACCAAGGTTTCTGGTCAGGATGCAACAGAACTAATGACTTCCTGCTTAGCATTCCACAATGATTTTCATAGACATGCGTTGCCAAACAAACCTCAGCTTACCCTCATAGACAAAGAAATAAGAATTTTTCTTGTGTAACTTTTACACAATCTGAGAAAGCACTATAAAAGAAGTAAGGTAAACAGCGGATTTGCATCTGTAGATAAAGATGTGAGCACAAAGCTCTGAAGAAGTGACAAAGATTAACAGCTTAGGGTCTACAAATAAATAATGAACTGAATTCTTCACAAGAATTTTTTTTTGCATACCACATACAAAGCAACTGCTAAGTAGGCAGAGAAAGGATGAGGTACTAGATTCGGTACAACTGTTTTTGGATTCTAATAGTAAAAAAAAGTAAAGGAATGAAAAGGTTTACCAGATGGATATCAGGTATTGGGAGCAATTAGTTCTGAAATTGCAGATGGTTTGCATTGGCCCAGGTGAGAAGCGATTACAATCTGGACTGCTGTTCATTCAGTTGTCCTTACCAATGAAAAGATACCACTATTATGAATGTCAACATTAAGACAAGTAAGCTGCTGCCAAATCAGCAGAGAATAGGAATGTGAATGATTATATTATCATTCCTAGATCCCAGAGACTGTGCTAAAGAATGGTGACAGGGTGACAGCGAACAATTTGGATCATCAAAGTTCCTACTATGCCCTTTTTATGTACAAAGGATGTCAGTCTAGCAATTCTATTTGGAAAGAGTTTACAGGCAGAGGTTAAAACAAAGGTTAATGATGTACAAATAAAACCAGTGTCACCAATACAAAATCAACACACCTGCAAAACTTCAAAGCACTTTCAGCTGCTTAAGAAAAAAAGAACAGAGCTTTCCATTTCAGAGTTTTTTCTTCTCTGTAAAAAGAGAAGTGGCATAAAGCAGAGGGTCTATTCAATTTCTTGATGCAAGAAATGCAGATTTCTTCACTTTATATACTTATTTATCACTCATCTCCAGGGTGTGTATATATATTCTTAATAGTATATCCTACAACCCAGCTAGCTTTTGGCAAAAAATCCAGATGAAGTTTTCAGGTGTTGACTCCAGACCGGCACAGGATATTATAAGAGAAGTTATACATTTCTCTGCGTTTTCCTGCTTCCACAACTGCATGTGCTAAGGTCATGACTTAAGTTTGCCTTATGTGCCTTTAATGGTAATAAAAGCAAGTGAACTTGACAGAATAGCAAAACAGTATCACCATCAAAAGCATAACAAGAATAAACAGGAAGCAGAAGCACAGATGCACACAGCTGCAAGCAGTGTGAAACTTTGGTAAGAACAGAAATAGCTGCTGTACATACCTTTGGTCCAGCACGGCCTCTGAATATGACGGAGGCGAGTCCAGATCCTCTGGCCTGTGGTAGGTCTGGTTGGACATGTACTGGATTCCATTGTTGACGTTGTAGGTAACGCTGCAGTGGTGAGGGTGATCAAGGACCACCAGCCGGGACAGCAGCACAGGGTGCTGCAGGCGATGCACTGGCAGGGTCATGAGATTGTTGCGTTTTCTTTGGTGATGTAGGACTAAGGCAAGAAAGGCCACCACGAGCACAAAAATGACAGAGCTACCAATGATAGCGTAGGTAATACTGGGGTAATAGAGCAGCTGATTTTCTGAGGTCACGTAATCTTGGCCGCTGCCTGCCTCTGCAAAACAAAAGGAGAAGAAAGCCTGAGATTCATTTCATTTTACAATTCTATAATACAACATACGCTTTCTGCTAGCATGCTGTGTGACAAAGCAAGTTTCTTAGCATATTAAAACTACATGCATGCAAAACAGAGACTGGCTGACCATCTCTCAGTTCATTCTCAGCTGTAGTACATGTCTCAGACAAACTAAGAGGGAGAGAGAATGCTGAAGAGCAGGAAAATACACTCTGGTAAAGCATGTGCATTATCGTGAGGTTCACTCAATCATACTTTTCACTCAAACTACTTTTTCCACAGGCTAGAACATCCCTTTCTGAGACACAAGCACAGTTCCATAGCCATATCTGGCAAAGCATACTACAGTCAGAAGTATCATTAAAAGCAAAGATCAGGCTTTTTATAAAGTGTGGTACAACTGATGTTTACTTAGAGCTTATGAAAAAAGGTAACAACTACATCTTCTGCTCCAGAAATCCAGCAGTCCAAAACAAGTAAAAGAAAATACAAATAGCTGCTCAGTAAGTAATTATTTGGACGTTTGTGATCAACAAACCTCCTGCTGGAAGTAATCTAAAAGTAGAAAGGGCGTTGGAACTGCAGATAAAACCACTATTGTAAGCCTGGTAGATGTGATACCAGTAAAAGATGTACAAACTTAAAAGCAAAGAGGTCTAGGAAGGGAAGGACAAAAAAACAAGCAAACAAACAAATGGGTTAGGTTATAATAAAATGAGGAAAAGTAAAATGTGAGTAGGAGTGAGGGCATGACAAATCATATAATTGAGCTTTGATCTGACTTGGAAACGGACAGTGGAATGGCTGAAAATGGTAATTGGGTGGGAAGAAGCAGAAGCATGGCTGCAAACAGCAGCATTATCGGGAAGACTGGTGATGGGAGAAGACGAGCAGATCAGAAGACGTACTTCACATACCATACAGCCAGTGCTTTATGTGCAGGAGGCACTGAGCAATCAGCAAAGTCACCTAAAGACTAAAGAGTATTCTAAAAGAAGTTACGCAGGATTTGTTCAGAGCCACGACACAGGAGAAGGAATTCCTACCCAGGCCCAGGGTCCAGAGAAACAAAAAAGGTAACGGAATTGTAACTCTGGATAACTTCTACATGGACCTTGAACTGCATGCAAATCTTATGAGGGAAAAAAAAACAACAAAGAAGGAGGCAAAATGCAAAGAAGGAAAGCGGCTTAAAGAAGCAAAATGACACATACACTGATGTGACTGCCACACTTCAGTGCCAGGGCTAGGAAACCATGTTCCCCTGACTCCATGTCAGCACCCTGCTGACAAAGTCCAACAGCATCTAACAATTGCCTTCTCTTTTTGGGGAATTTCCATTCCTGTGGAGGCTGTAACTCCTTACAGACACCAAAATAAAAATGCTGTTCTGAGACAAAACATTAATCTATCTCAAGCAAAAACATGAGGCTGAATAAAAGCAAATAAAAAATCCCGACCCCTTGACCCTCTAAAATCCACACAATTATAAGAGGACCATCTATCCCAATTTTTCATTCCCTACACCAAAAGGCTAGGACAGCAAACCTTAACATATGATTTTTCCCTTCCCACCTACCAGCCAAAGACAAGGTCTTGGTCACTCAGAATTGCAAGTGAGCCACTTACAAGTGTCTCTGGGAAAAAATAATGAATCTGACAAAATAGAAGAGTTTTCCTCAAGCACCATTTGTGAATCAAGATCCTTTGGGTATTTCTTGCAATGTTTGTTTTCAGTACTTTACTTTCATGGCAAAACACAAAGCAACATTTGACAGCATCACTAAAAATAACTTTGTATCAGTTAGGTAAGATAATACAACTGAAATTGGCTAATCCTTTCAACATCTCAATTTTAATCAAAGATAGTTTAGTAGAAGGAAGAGAAGGGAAGGAAAGACTGTACTGGAACTAAGAAAACATGATTATCAGTCCTGATACCACAAAGAAAACTACTGCTCTTATACAGACATGCTCTCCTGTCGATACCACTGTAACCGCAGACCAGAGAGCTGCTTTGCAGGCCACCTGTGAGCCACATTTCACCACAGAATAATCCCAGTTTTCATGTCTATGTCACACATCAGTGAGAATCCCTCATGGATTTATTTCCCGACACAGCAGCACTGGAGAGAAAGCAGAAATTGTTGTTACCTGTCTCTGGCTCACTTAGCAAAGTGAACAAAGTCTGCATGAAGAATGTAAGTCAGAGCAAAAGGGAGGAAACAAATTTATATGCATTAGGAAGCTTAATTACAGCTCATCACATATTACTACAGCTTCTCTAACTTCACCTGCTGAATAATGAATTCTTGTCACATAACACAGACAAGGGCCAGCACTGGGAGTGGAGTGACAAGTAGTTCATTTCTACAAAAACATCAAGTTTATATGCAAGGAGTGATCCATGAGTGAATACAATTGTCTATGAATCTTTGGTGCAAGGGAAGTGAAAATGTGATGACATTCCAGTAAAACACCACAAGACTTCCACTCATCTTGGTTCACCCGTTACAGCGCATGGGCAGAAGAGTGAGAACAGAATGCCTCTGCAGACCTGATGAGATGTAATTAGTTACCAAGGGACTATTCTCAGCAACATGGTCTCTCCTCTTTATTAATCTCCATCTTATTAAAAAACAAAGAAAAAATGAGAGCAGTGAATTATATGTCAACAACTTCTGAAAACACATAGGGTTATCTGTCTGTTTCGGATAGGTCCTTTTTAGGTCCTGCATGAAAAACCGCCATAGATACAAAAAGATTTTGCCAAAAATCAGCCATTTTAAAGAGGAGAAAGAATCTGATAACAGCTTTAGGATAATATAGGGCAGGAAAAAAAAAAAGAAAAAAAAAACTAACCATTTGTTTTATCTAGCTTCAAAGCCTTCTCACACAACAGTAGCCTACCTATCTTACAAAGATTTGGAGCAAGTTTGCACTTAACATACTGTTCAGGAGTTCTGGAATTACATCACTTGTTTGCCAGTAATTCTCTATTCCTTTTCAGGTTTTTAGTTTTATTGCCTGTGTTTCCATTTACTTCACCATACCCTTGAAAATAAGAGCAACCTAAGACATGTCTCCACTGGGGCCAGTATAGATCTCTCTCAACCACCAACATAACCAAAACGATGCTGTTTTGAAAACAGCTGATTGGCACAGCCTTTGTATTAGCCCATAAGCAACATTGTTTGGGGGATCTAAATTAGCATCCCCATCAGTTCAGCAAGTACTAGTTTGTGCTACTCTGGCATGATGCTGCGCGGAGGGGTACAGAAATACCCTGTGAAGAGAAAAAAATCAGGTTTTATCTGTCAAGTGCTCTTTCTTGTACCCTGGGCAGTGCTGAGTACTTTGAATACAGACGTTTTTCTCTTTCTGCATGCAAATAATCCGCCTCCCTAAATAGGGAAAGCCTCCATACATAGAGTGTACTATCAAAACACCCTTCTCCCACACCAACATTTTTATTCTTGCCTTATAGGTGGACCCTCTGGCCATAAATACAAAATCTTAATGTCCTTTAGCAAAAGATGCTCACAAATAAGTCCAGTGGTACTCCACTTCCCCTGTGGTGCAGTTTAAACCAGGAAAGACGAATCTTTGTCTCGTCTTCTCCTTTTGCTAACAAAGTCACTAACTGCAAAACTGCTAAAGACTAAAGTAACATTACCTGAGCTTGACTTGTAGCCCTAGAGAAAACACTTGCCATTCAAAAAAAAAGAAATGAACTTCCCTTATTGGTCTCCTTCCAAAATAACATCCCAGAACAAAAACTGCTTTATATGACAGCTAAAAGTAGCCAAACTACAAGACAGTTTTGACTGTAAAAGACATTTGGAGAATGTTTTTTTTTCCATTATCTGATCCTGTTGAAATGAATAACTTAATGGTAATTCAACACACGTTCAAAAAAACGTCACACATCAGAGATGCACGTCGAGCTACTGCAAGAGTAGGGGAGGACGCAATAAGTTCTTCTGCCGTGCTTCTATAACGTGCTGAATAAAAGAAAAGCCACACATGCTCCCTTTCCCCTCATTACTTTATGTTGTCAATGTCTTTAAACGTGAAGAGAAGGCTTTGCATAAAGAGAAAACAGAAGTGCAAATAGCTGCTTCCAAAGATGTCATTCCAGTTTCTCCTAGAACTGTGTGAGCATGCAGGGGTGCAGAAGGGAAGGATGGGAAGCTGACACTGCTTAAATGAATCATACACATTTTGTGCACTTCTTAATAGAGAAAAGGTGAGATAAAACACCACCTGAAAAACCTTAGCCAAACATGCAATACTACTTTAGAAAGAAAAAGCTGCAACTCTTTCGTTCTGCTCCAGTAACTTCCAGCAAATGTTTACACATCACGGAAGGCACTGAACTGAATCTCTTGGTAATACAGCCATCTGCTCCCAGAAGTAGCCAGTATCATCCAGGTAGCTTTAAAGAGTTTTCCTTACTTTCCTACTAAATACAATTTTGCAAAAAAAAAGTTGAGCAGGAAGGCTAATTTAGTTTAAATTCGTGGCGTATTTATTCCTTCATGGTTTTTTTTCCCTTAAGAAGATCTATGTTTTTTAATCACACCACGTATAAACAGTTTATCAATGCCACTTATGCCTATTAAACCTTATTACCTGGGAAATGCTGAATCCACAGACTGGAGATTTTTGGAGTGTAAAAAGCTTTGTGAATAATTTAGGAAAAGACTGATAAAGGAAACATAAGGGGTTGTGCTCAGAAGACCATCTTATTGACTGTGAACAAATTTGCTGTCTCCAAGCTTTTGAAAAGATCTGAGAGTAGCTGCATTAACCGCATTAGGTCTGCCAGACAGTGGGAAGAGGGTCTATTATTTTATCTTTCGCAATCCTCTGCTCAAGCCTGGCTTTTCACAGTTCATCAGAGAAAAAGCTTTTGAAATACATAATCTGAGCAGACATCCGTAGCCTAAATGAACACAAGTCACGGTCCATCTCCAACAAAGACGTTACTGTAACAACACATTTAAATTCCAACTGGTTAAAGAGCAGCTCTGCAGCGGGAAGGTTAAAGATGACAAAAATCAAATACAGACAGGCAGAGCCTCCATGCTATACTTACCTTCTGTGCCACAGCAACACCTAAGGCATCCAGGCTAAGTCTTCAAGCCCCTTACAGACCTCATCTTTGATGATGTCACATGTCCATGCAACAAGCCTTATGTAGATCTGTGCCCTGGACTTTAAAAATGTTCTTTATTCAAGTGATGGCCTTTCTAATTCAGTTATCTTTGTTCCCCTGCATACCTACTGCCCTAGAAACAATATCTATCCCAGACAGCACAGCTCCTTTATGGAGTTTCATGCTCAGTTATCATTAATTCTCCCACACCCAAGCAGCTTCATATTTGCATTAGACACTTGCAGCCAGGATTTGCTTCCCACTGCATTTGAGGAGCATTTCTGCCCTGCTTCAGCTTTCCCTGTTTCATACACAGAAGAGAGATTTATTAATACAAGTGCTACATTACTAAACAGACATTAGTTATGGGAATTGGCCAAAACAATATGGTACAATTACATCTTTACCTATCAGGTGCTTGGCACATTTCTAGGAAAGCAGCAGAATGAAATCCCTTGCTTCTTCCATTTATGCCTACAGGAGTGAGGGCTTCACATCAAGGCAACACTGATGTGCACAGGTATCCTGGCTTGGAAAGGACTCAGGCTATTTCACCACATGCACCTCAGCATTCCTAATAGCCAAGAACTAGAAGCAGAGCAGCCAGTACATCACTTGAGGTAAAACGGAGCACATGGTGGCTCTTACCACAGCTCTAGACGTCACCTACTGGGTGGGTCACTTTCTCATAGTCCTTCTCGCTCCTTGCCCTGTTATGCCCACATGCAATCTAGACAATGATGTTTGGGTAATGTTGGAGAGACAGTGATAACAAGTGTATGCAAAATCTAGATGTTACTGCCCCTCTGCACTGCTGTTCCTTTCAGAGGAGACACAAGCTATGTGCAGAAGTGCTGTTTGCACTGTCTTGATCAAGTCACTTTGCAGACTACCCCACAGCTCTTGGTCTGCAGAAGGACACTCCCAAGCCTCTCTGTACTGACAAGAACTATATTTTCCACAAAAGCATAAGTATTTCAATATAAATCAGCACTCTAAATAGCACAGTATGCATCTTTGCCTTTTCTTTCAGATGACTGAAAAGACATTCATGATCTTCAGTGCCTAATGAAAGACTTCCCTGTATCATGCACTGCAGAAGCTCTGAGCAAGACGATCACTGTTACTGTTTAATAGAATCAAAGGCCACACATAAAGCAGAGAACACACATATATACATATGGACTCACATACAATTGGCCAGCAAAGTACAGATAAGCCTCCAGACAGTATTAGTCAGCAGAACTAGTAGCAGTCTCAGCACATATCATTCAGTACATCTAAATGAGCACATTACCTGGGCCTCACCAGCCTTAAACCCCACATCCTGACCACATAGTACACGAGCAGTGCTTTCAAGTCTGCAGTTGCTGAAAGAGCAGCTGAGTCATCAGACTGAAGATCAAGAGCTTCACCTCTCACATGCCCTCCTTTTTATCTTCTGCTGGGTTGGCTAATTATTCCATGCACTTCACACATTGTAGTTGAAACATTAAAATAAAAAGAAGGAAAAAAAAAGCAAAGCAGCAAACTGAGCAAATAAGTAGAGAAGTGAGAACTACTTAGCAGTACCCATGGCAACTAAAGTTCTAAAATTAACTTGAGAGCAATGTAAAAACCTGCAAAGCCAAGCTCAGCCATTGAGCGTGAAAACAAAAGGTCCAGGCTTGGCACCTAGAAGGAAGCCAAGGAAGAATCTAAAGTATTACTAGAATACAGCTCAGGATCATTCTGACATTGATCTAAGCAGCACTTCCCAGACACAAGATAGTCCAAAAGGCTACTGTAACTTGATTATTAATGCACAGTGAGAATAGAAAACTGAGCTGAAACTGAAAAGCAGGGACAGAACACAAAAAGAACGAACACTGTTCTAATAAAGTTCTCTCCTCTAGATGGAGGGGTTTAGTTACTTCTGTTTGTTTCTTTTTTCCTCTTTTGAAAATGGGCTGTCACCATCAACAAAAGCAGCAAGAAGTTTGTTAATGTATACTTCTCATAACAACATTTTATGACAGAAAGAGGCCACTCAGCAAGAACCGGATGTACGGATATCTCTAGGGTCTCCCACTATTAATGCCCCCCTCCCAACCACCCAGTTACACCTGCTCAGTAAAAGGAAAATCTCAAATAGCAGCAGCTCTTCCAAAATGCAAGCTAATGGCAGCCCGAGCTTATCAAACAAAGCAAGAATGTGTTTCAAAAGAGAAACTATATTCTTCTCATAGGACAAGTGTGCTCTTGGTGCTCTCCTCAAGAGCCATGACAACCAAAAGCATCTTGGATTCTAGCCCTGGCATGCATCCAAATTAGAGGTAAGAGCCACTCATCTTGTACCACAGCCTGCTCCTTTTCCTCAGTCTCCCAGGAGATATTCCAGTCTTGCCTTGTTCAAGTCACAAACTACTCCCAAACTGCTGGAAAAGTCCAGATTTTGATTACTGTACACAATCAATAAGTAGTATTGTATAGTCTTGAAAGATGAGAAGTAATCATTAAATTGTTCATAGCTGGATTCCTGAGGGAAGATCCATAACTATCTATGCTCTAAAGTACTTCTACAGAAAGTGTTACTTTAAAAGCATTAAAAACAAACAAACAAAAAAACAACATAAAAACAAGGAACGTGAATGAGAGAAAGAACATTTTAATGGAAAAGTTAACGTCATCGTGAAATTCAACCAACAAGACATAAGGGGACTCAAAATTAGTCTCCAACAACAGACTCGTCTTCACTTCTTTAACTAAACAAAGACTTAACAAGTGAATTTTCTACTGAATATCTTTGAGAACACTGGAAAATTTATGTACAAATGCACAGTCCTATCTTCTGTAAAGGTTAATTAGTATAACAAAAGTCTGAGGTAGGTAAGAGCCATCTTGCATCAGATCTCTGCTCCCTGCCAGTACCGCAGCACGCACTACCAAGATTAATTCTCAAAGGTCGTAAGCAGTTTCAAGTCAAAAGTAGGAAGAGAAATACATTTATCAAAGGCCATGGGTGACCTTGCCATTTCTACTGCAGTCTGACCCTAAGAGTTTAGAATCTAAGCTTCCATAAAATGCTGAACTAACACTGGAATCATTTTTAACACCTAGAAGGGAAAAAAAGACATCTCAAAACAAAAATTCAACCAATGAAAACCAGAAGATGAAACCTATGTGTTTTTATTGCCTATCACTAAGGGATAGGTGATAAATAAGTCACACCACATTACCAAAACAATACTGCTATCTTGGATGATTCTAAATTGTCAGGCCTGCAAAAAAATGCACGTTATTTCAATAAAACGCCTGGAAAAAGCTGAATGTAGGATGACGTACAGGACAGATGGGTGAAATGCATTTTACAGTATTTATTCTGGAGGTGGGTGAAGAAAGATGCATGCTGCCCAGTGAGAATATGCCCATTAATTTCTTCCTAGATGCTGTATTAGTGCTATGGACAGCTGGCATGTGAGAAGGATAAGGCTTGAAGACATGCGGTGCAGGGTTTATGGAGCCTGCAGAGTCAGCTGTACTTGGCAAGGAAGACTTCTAGCATAAGTTTGATTTAGACATACTGAAAAGTAAGTTTTTAATCAGCTTTTAAATTCAGCCTAATCCTTCAAGGACTATTTTAAGGGATCTGCTCTGTGAAAAAGTGCTAGTGTGAAGCCCGTGCACTGCTTCATGTCTTACGGTAATGAATCCTATCTTTTTCTGGAACTGTGAGAGGGAAAAAATATTGACAGACAAGCAGTCCACAAAACTTCATTCTTTGGGGACAGTGCCCTAACAATTCAGAAACCTTTGGCGGGAGCTGCTGAGGCCTTACCCAGCCCTTGGTGCCACCCTGCAGTGAAAGGTTGGTCATCATCTACACAAAGAAGAGCAAGTGATGGATTCTGCATCTGGGATGGAGCAGCCCTAGCTTTATGTACAAATGGCTGGAGAACAGTCCCATGGAAAGGAATCTGGGGTTCTGGTTGGTGGGAAGCTTAACCTGAGTCAGCAGTGTGCCCTGGCAGCCAGAAGGGCCAATTGTAACCTGCCTGGCACTGCCTCCAGGTGAGGAGAGTTGTCGTCCTGCTCTGCTCTTCTGCTGCAGCTTGACTTCCAGCACTGGATACAGGTTTGGGTGCCACAGTGTAAGAAGAACATAAAACTATTAGAGAGAATTCAGAGGAGGGCTATGAAGATGGGAAAGGAGCTGGAGGGAAAGATGTGTGAGGAGCAGCTGAGGCCTCTTGATCTGTTCAGCCCAGAGCAGAAGAGGTGAAGGCAGGCATCATGGTCATCTACAGCTCTTCACAGGAACACAAGGGGCACCGCTGAGCTCTGCTCTCTGTGACAGCGACAGGGCCCAAGGGAATGCCATTGAGCTGTGTCAGGTGAGAGTCATGCTTGGTGTTAGGGAAAGGTTCCTCCATCAGAAGGTGATGGGCATGGAACAGGCTCCCCAGGGCAGTGGTCATGATCCCAAGCTGCCAGAGCTCACATTCCATTCGGAAAATGTTCTCAGACACTGGGTTTGGGTGGTCCTGTGTGGAGCCACGAGTTGGACTTGATGACCTTTGCAGGTTTCTTCTAACTTGGGATATTCTGTGATGTGGCCTTGAGTAAAAACCAAAAAAGAAAGCAGAGACGCACAAGAGCTGCTACTTCACTCAGTTCCCATCCCAACAGGTACATTACATGTCAGCTAGGCACACCTATCCACCACCCTCCACTGAATGCTTCTGGGATGCAACAGAAAAAACTAGCAGCAAATCCACCCATGTGAAGGTGCATCACAAGAGGGTTTGATTCTCAAAGTTATTCTTAAAGTTGTTCAATGACCATTTCCTTTCAGCTACAAGCATTATAAACTCAGCATACAGCAATGAAATCTTGTCAAACTGTGGCCTCAGAAACTTCACTATGATCAAGGTACAAGGTCTCAGCAAACATCCTGATTGTTTGCAAATCAAACTCCAAATCTCCAATATCGTAAAGGATAAATAAGATATAAAAAGCAATGGCAAAAATGACAGCAGTTGGTTGTGAAAGTGGTTACTGCACTGTCCAGTTTAGCTTTCCCTGTCAGAGGACAGTGAAATCAGAGGGAAAAAAAAATCATAAGAAAAAGTGAAGAAAAAAAACAAAAATGAAGAAAAAAATACACACAAAGAAGCACGCAAAGCAAGGCAGAAAGAAAATAGAAAAAAAGCTGCCATTGAAAGCGAGTATACAAATGGGATATAATTAGTGAGCATCTGAAAGGCATTAACATCAGGAAGAAGAAGATAAACTTGTGTTTTTCATTCTCTGCTAAAATCTCACTTGATCAGAAAATATGACACTGAAAACAGGGAGTTAGAGGGGACTGTTCAAAGGCTGCAGTTGCCATTGGTTCACTACACAACAGAAAGCTTCTTAGAGAGCCCAGAGGGCTGTTCTGGATCTGATACTATTCAGCAAGCATGCAAGTGACAAAGTAGAGAGAACAGGCTTATGCAGTTTGTCTTAGACAATGCTACAAGCGTCCTACCGGACAAGATTAAAATTCAAAATGATCTGAAAACAGGAGAAATGGTCTGGGAGAGATGAGGTGTTAACTGACAGTGAAAAACGCAGCCCCAAACACTACTCGGCTTCAGCAGGGAGTCTCTGCTGATTAAACTCAGGAAAACAGTCAAACAAATAAAAACAAAAGAAATGCAACGGACCAAGAGTTTGAACATTGAGATTGAGAACAGCATGAATAATCAGATGTCCAGAAGACACTATCTACCAAGAATGGTTGTTCAGGCTTGTTCAGGATCAAGTAAGCTTTATAATTAAGCTTTTAACAGTTTTCATACAGAAGCATCATGTTTTGGATTTGAAATGAAAGAGGATCAAAACAATACCTGCCCTGACTAACAATATAAACTTGATGTTTTCAAAAGCTGCAGGAAAGCATTCCAAATGAATAAGATGAGAGATCACATCTTTACTTCATGCATCTAATTGATTAGAGCTGCTACCTTTGTGTTTCAGCAGTAGTAGCCGTAACACAACCACGTGCCTCCATGCCTTGTTCTTACTTTGATTTCTGCTTACCCTGAATGTTCTGGTGGCTTTCTAACATTCCTTTATTCCTTTAGGAGAGTTTCTCAAAATTATCTTTCTTTTTTTTCCCCCTGAAAAATATAAAAAATACTACAGATTTCAACCAACTACAAAATCAGGTGGAAACTGAACCACGCCCTAAAAGGCAAAGCCACACAACATTTCATCACTTTCCTAAGCTATGCCTGTAGCTCTGGAGCCAGAGGCAACTCTCCAAGGCAAAGATAACGAAGTACTGCAATAGAACTCTCCTTAGACTTCACACCTTCAGCTCTGGAGACCTTTAAGAGCATGATAGATAGGAGACCAAGAAGAACATAAATAAAGCTGATCACACTTCAGCCAACAATGTTCAAGACGTGTCTTTGGAGGTCCCCTGTGACTGCTGATAGTCCTGAATGTATATGCTGGCCTGTACTCCAAAAACCAACAAAACTTCTACCCTTGCCAAGTAAAGATCCCAAAGCCCACAAGATCCAAATTCAGGTTATTTCTCCAAGTGACCAGTTTTGCCAAGACTGTCTTCAGAAAAGAAGAAAAATAACTGAAAAAAAAAATCTCTAACAGTGAACACAGATCTCCTCATTTAAAGAATTTTTTGTTGTTGTGCATGACCTCGTTCTACTGCCAAGTTCAGCAGAAGTTCACACTTCATTGATTAATCTATAAATTGTACAAGTCTTACAGGCTAACCACTCATTAACAAAGGAAGAAGGAGCTCATCTCCTTCTTTTATGTTTAAAGCAGGCTTGGATATCTTTCCACTGTGGATGCATTCAGCATAACACTGTAGACAGTAAATCAAGATATTATAGTACCTGGGACTTTATCCAGAACCTTCACTCCTCTTTGTGAAATATGCATTATAAAAATTTTGGTCTCACTTCAGCAAGTTTTCACATAAATAAATTAAGCAAAAAAATATCTTTAATTACAGAATGAAGAAAATTGCTGCATTTGATGAAAGATTGTTTATTCAGCACTGACAAGCGCAGCCTAATGAATGTGAGAGTGCCAGATTTGTTCTCACTGGAGATGAAGTCTTGCTTTTTGTTTCCACAGAGATTGTAGAAACATTTATTTTCCCTCTGACCCTGGCTGACTGACTGAGCTAGTCACACTGAATTGTGCAATTCTAGATATGAAAAGCATTTGTGTACAACACGAGAAAGAAAAATGTATTTTAAAATTTGTATTAAGAGGCAGGATTCATAATTATTCATCACTATGTCTAGATAATTATTTTATGCAAGGACAAACGAAGAGGTTTTTGGTAGCTATAGTTATAGTTCACATTTTGCATGGAAAGACTGGAGGCAAATAATAATGATTAGTACAGCTAAGCATAGTTTAAAAGGCCCTGAATTAGCTAATGTGTCACATGAAAATGAACTTTTATTGACAGATTCTTGGTCTACTGTACAGCAGTGGTAAAGAAGGTTAATAGAAAACTGGCTTATCACAAGCAAAGGATATTAAATGTATTGTTGCATGATTCCAAAAAACCCCAATGAAACCACGTTTGAACTGTAGCATCCTATTTTGGTCAGCTTACTTGAAGACAGACAGAATTAGGTTGGTGAGAGTACAGCATCAGAAACAAAGATGATGAATGGAGAAATAGGGTTTAAATATCAAGAGAGAAAAAAAAAGTAGGATTTATTCAGTCTTGAGAGAAGATGATTAAGAGGAGACATGACTGAAGTATTTATAATAGCCATGGGTAATAAAAATTAAGCTCAGTGACTCATTTTTAGACTCTTGGGCAGACTGCAACTAAAGGCAACAAGAGTAAGAGGGAATTGATACAGGACAAATTTAACAATACATTTCACAGATAGAAGGGTGAATAGGTGAAATAATGCTGCATTACTATATTTAAACAAAAGCTGAGTGTATAGAATTGTGTTCTGGGAAATAACCACATCATCTGGTAGAAGCTTCTCAGAAGCATCTTTTGTAATAGCTGGAACATATATTATAATTTCCAGCAGTAAGAAACAAAAACATTTGCAACATCTCCTTTATAGTACTATGAAGATAATTACACTATTTCTTTTATACTGCTCTTCCTTCAGAATAATCTGATTTACGGAGAAAACACAAAAGCATTACATTACATGCAAGAAGATAGGTAAACATAGCCTTTACCTAAAAAGCAATGTTCAAACTGCTAAACCAACCCACCTACAGCTGCAGAATTAAACGCTGTCAATCAAGATGAGAACTGCGAGTTCTCAGTATTCATCAGATACACTCTTCTCTCCATACACGGTTTTAAAGACATTTATTTTGTCTTTGCTACCACAAAAGAGGCAATTTTATTGCTTTGCTCTAAAAGTAAACTTGATTATTCTTTCAGCTACTTGCTACTGTCCTCCTCAGTACCCTGCTGTATGCTAATGTGCAATCGAAAGCATCCATACACTCAAGACAGATTGATTTAGCAGGTCTAAATGTCAGATCACAAACCTGACTAACCACAAACTAGGAAGAAAATAAAAACTAACAAATCATACCAGACTAAGTGGGACCATCAAATACCTAGAAGATAGTGAAAAAACAAACCACACACACAGTCACTCCTTATGATGCTCTTCTCCTTTTCCTTTAATCTTTCAGCTAATTTTTATTTCTGCAGATAAGGACCCAGCAAAAAGATCTCTAGAGGCTAAAGGCCTGACTCTGATCTCAGCATCACTGAGCACAACAGCATTACTCTTAGCTTGTGATACTAAAGATCACGATGGTTCCTTGAACTCACACTCACCTGTGCAACACAACACCACTCTCTTTGAACTGTTTAAATATCCAAACAATAAAAGTGCAGCTTGCTTTGATCAGGCTTTTCACTCAAGTTTCAAGATTTGGAGAAGCAAGACATAGTGATTACCTATGATTCATGAAGTGACAAATGACCTTGGAGACCTCTGCATGGAAAAATGAGATCCTAAGAAGGTTTTTACACACTGTGGGGTGCAACCTCCCTGCCTCAGGAGTTTCACAGCAGTTTTGAAGGGATTAAAACAAAGAACCGCCTCCATAACTAAGCCAGCTAAAAGTTTAATTAAATACAATTGCTTGCTGTGCTTCCCTTCCCCAAACAGCCTCATGCATATTCATCACTGTAATTACAGCAGCAAAAAAATTCCACAACTAATTATGCCACACGTCTCATCTTCTGTATGCCTGGAATTTTTTACATAATTACTACTGAAATTAATTGCAAGTTAGTTAATTTTGCACTTTGTCCTTTCAAGCTTAATTGAAAATTAAAATTTTTCAAACCAAGCCATTCTTGTAAGCATGGTGCTTTTACCTCTGATGGTGCCATACACCAAAACACTCTTCTAATTGCTTTTAGTAACATAAAGTAGTATAGAGTACTGTAAACTTTATCATTTAAAGTAAGAGCCCGCTGCCCTAATACAGATTTACTGTATGCTTCTTAGTTGCATACTGCACAAAGAACATCCAACCTGCCACTTGCCATCCTCCACAATCCATCCACGCCATCCCCTGAGCCATGAGCTGCTCCATCAGTGCCACGGTTAGTTTATATCAAGCTCAAAGCTGGAATATTTTTTGACCGTTGTTGAAATACTATGCCTAATATTTCAAGGACAACTAATCATTTTGGATGTCCGGCTCAACAAGGGAATCTGAAAAAGCTGTCAAATACTTCTTCCCTTGGGAGGTTGGGGAAGAGGAAGAATCAAATAGGAAAGCCAAATTTCAACTTTGCTTAGAAAAATAATTTACTGAAAAATTTTCACTTAGCCTTGAAAAATAATTGTCCAAGAGCACACATTCAACATAGCTTTTAAAAAACAAAGAAATTTAAAAAAAAAAAATCAACAATACCAATACCAGCTTTTAGGCCCACTAAAATAATTCACTAAGGAAAAACAAACAACAAAAAAGTCAACCTATCTACTTTAAATACTTTCTCCAGCCTTATTCTGAAGCTTCAGTCGGGCTGGGGTTGAACAAATTTAAGCTTTTTCTTCTGTCAAAAAACAACTTGCAAACGTCTAATCACTCAGGAGATTTTCAAAAGGACAAGGCAAGTCTGCAAACAAAGCACTTGTTCCTTACTCCTCCACAGTCTCTGTAAGCCATTTACTTAACTCCATGGGTAAATTTTCTGTTATAATCTTTCAAGACTTCACTACAGGAGCTAGAGGAGGTTGAGTTCAATAGCAGAAGGCACGCTGTCTCCATCAGAAAGCAAATTGCTCTGAAAAGCATGACTTAGCAACAGCCCCATGAGCAAGACATCATTACATAAAGAGAATAAAGTAATTTTATCAGTTTTGCAATTCTGCAAAAATTCCTGTTGCTCCAACAGGGCAAACGATCTGTCCACAATGAAATGGTGGCAAAGATCTATACTGCAGGCTATCCTGCCAGGAATGGAATTAATCACTACTGATAACTTTTCTTTTAGTTCTCAGGGGTGAAGACTGGTGTCACCAAAAAGCAAAAGGCTGAAAAGGAACACCTCAGATACAATATGATGGCAATAAAGATCTCACACACACACAAAAAAAAGCTGATAATAGCAGCCTCATATGCAGTAAATCCAGAATGCCTCAGAACCTTGTTGCAACAAAAATCAGATCCCAGACAGTGGGAAGCTGCTTCTTACAGCATGCGTCAGTAGTGATAAAGTCATGAGCAAAAATGCTGTATGACAGGGCACATGGTTAGAGCAGCCTTGGACCCTGCTACAGCAGGAGACAAAAGTACTTTCATCAAGTCAGGAAGACATGCACACTGTGGTGGAGTGACTATATCTCGAGAGCTGTCATTATAAGGAAGGTGGAACCTTAATGGCCATAAGGAATTCCCTGATTTAAAACTCCTGAGTGTACAGCAAATAATGAGTTCCCAGGGTGCTTGGGGAGTAATTAAAATGGTAATTAAAAAGAAAAGCATTGAAAGTCAAGAGCCCAAGAATGCCAAAAAAGCACTTTCAGTAAGCGTCATTAAGAGCTACAGTTAGTGATCCCTCACCAGTAAAGCAAATGAATACGGTATTTGTTCTGTCT
Source organism: Phasianus colchicus (assembly GCF_987193195.1). Classification (NCBI taxonomy): domain Eukaryota; kingdom Metazoa; phylum Chordata; class Aves; order Galliformes; family Phasianidae; genus Phasianus; species Phasianus colchicus. Next base: position 20,339,297 of record NC_143440.1, on the reverse strand, counting down.
CTGTAGCCTAAGAGCTGCTGAACCTGAGATCCATGTGTGCATTATTAACCAGGAGGTTCTGAATAAACTAGACCCCGCTATAGTGTCAGAAAGCAATGATTTCTGTTTGACAGATAATCTGCAATTCAATGATGAAAGCCACACTTGTTTACCATGTGTGATGTAAAAAGTAATATAAAACTTAAATACACAAGCATGCTTTTACAGACTTCCTCTAGTTAAATACTTTACAACTTTTAAAATTGCAAAGCTTTTTGTAATCAAGTCCAATATTTTCTTGATTTTTTTTTTCATTCTGCTAATGGTTAGCAATAGTGTTACACGGGCATACACACAAAAACACAATCAATGACTGGGTGTGAAATCCTTCCAATTTTTATGTACTGTGCATCTTTCATCTAATGAGTCATCTGTGCCCCTATTCAGAATCCGAAAAATACACGCTAGGAACATTCCAAGCTAGTACTTATTTTCTAAAGACTTCCACTTGCATAACTAAATATTAGACTAAGAATCATTTTAAAACCTCAGAAAAAAAGAAAAAAAAAAATCAGATGTCAGCCCAGCCAATGTTGACTGTCATTTATCTCAACTACCCACCATAGTACTTCCACTTTAATTAAATATCAAATCGGTCAAGTAGGTATGCAGATTTAATTACTGCTGCAGTTTAAAATGAGCTTGTTTCCCCTTGAGACCAGTGAAGGTTAGTGGGATGACCTCAGTCTAGTGGAAAATCCTCAGTTTGGCAAGTCAATGGACACAGGAATTTGTCCCCTCAGGCACAGTTTAAATATCATTCTCAGCAACGCACTGCTCCCAAAGAAGTACTGGTCTAACATGGTTAATTCAATATACCTGAGATCCACAACATCTGAACACCTGATGGAAATAAGCGAACAGGACAATTGTAGGGAAATGGCTTGTTCAGAGTTAGCTTTGTCACTTCAGTAAGAGTGGGCTCAATGTCAGAAATCCTGAAGCACTCTCAGTTTTGGCTGAGATCTTCTCTGCTTCTGTACTCTAACCACCCAGAGCCAGGGGTCCAATCACACCAAGTGGAACAACCAGAGCTCTTGAAAGGGATGGCACCTACTGCAGCAGAGAGGAAAAAGAAGAGGGAATTGAGGGAATAACTTCAAGCCAGAAGAGAGAACGGAGGCGACTAAGGGACGGAAGTGTCTTGAGGCATGCAGCATCCCAACAAAGGATGTTTCCCATCAAAAATTCTGAATGAGGATTGTCACTGAAGCGGAGTCTGTGCAGATCTTTCTGTTCACATCAAGGGCTTGGAAGACACCAAAACCACACCTAGCATGACATCTCTCCTCACATATGTCCTAAAGGGACTTCTAGGCTGGCTGTCAGAAACCTGAAACCCACTTCACTGATTTCAAATCCTCTCTAAAAGAAAAAGCTATGTGCGTATCCATTCTTTCTCTGCAGCAACATCTGGGACCATGAAGCTCTGTATCAGATGTCCAGAACCAGAATCATGGTCTCCAATACCAAAGCTAAGTATTCCATGAAAAGCAGACAGCCACTGAGAAAGTATTTCAAAATATATTCCTCCTGCATTTAAAAACTACAGATGTTCCTCAGTATCTTTATAAACCTACTCTAATACTCTGTCTAGACAAAAGAAAACACAGAACATACAACATGTGACACTTTTTACATCCCTGTGGTATATTAAGGTTTTGCAAGACTCAGAAAAATTGCATAATTTTGAAATTCACTTGCCAAACCTCAGTAAAGGAAGGCTTTCCTGCTCTTGGTAATTAAACCACAATAGTTCAAGAAGAAGTAGCAGGTGACCATACCCAGAACAATAAATAAACCAGTTCAGAAGTAACAATCTGTAGAGATGAAGGGGAAATCAGTGACAACTTCTGTGCTGCATGCCCTTTTTAATACTGTATCTTACACAAGGATTTTTAGCTTGATATTCCTTGTACAGAACAAATATTTTACATGTTCTTCACTGCATCCTAACTCCATAACAGAACTGCAGCATTATGACATTTAACAGGCAAGCAGAATTTTTCTTTCACCAGCATCTGATAGCAAAGTATTTGGGCTTATCTACTCAACTGAGTACAAATCCAGCTACTGAGCCTAGCAACGAGAGGTTCACCTGGGAAGTGGGAGATGCCAATTCCAATCTCTTGTCTCTTGCTTTTCTATACAGTGCAACATATAAATGCATAAGGGTGTACTTAAAGCAGAGAACAGAATATAGTGCTGGCTCCTCCAAGCCACCCTTGCAGCATATTGCCTCCTGCCCAAGGACCCTCAGATCCTCTCCACAAAGGAGAAAACTGACAGAGCGTTTTGCCTGAATCCATGCTCTAACTTGTTCTAAAGCACTCTGGTTTTAATCCCCTTAGGATGAGGGCAACAAGGTGTTTCATACCCTTGGACAAAGATTTGACTGTGACAGCGAATGAAAGGAAAATCAGCTTATCCTTTTTTATCTTTTTGAGGCAAGTGGATGCAAATGCTCAGTTTCTGGTGGAACTCAACCCTGTTTGTGCCTGTTGGTCCTCCACCTTTGAGAGGCTCTGGTAAATGAACTCCTGCTGGGAGCAGCCCAATCAGAGGTGTGAAGCAGATGACAAACTACTCTGCTGTGCCCAAGTGGAAGCAGAGCACTTCACCTGCATTAACCTATGCAGATTTTTATTTATTTGTTTGTTTTTTTTTTTAATAACTACTTGCTACACCTCGGTGGCAAAGACTTTTCAGACATGCATTCTTCTCATTCTCATCTCCACCACCGTCAGCTGTTAGTCTTAAACAACAGGGACAGATCTGCAACAAACTCTCTGTCTGTGTCTTCGGCATAGTTTCTACACATAATTCTTCATTTGCTTACTAGCTGTTCACTATTTCTCAGTTAACTGGATATGAAGTATTTCACTTAATGAACTGTACATCTTTATTTAATGATCCATTATGCTGCGTTGCATTTTTTATAATGAGCTGGCTGAAAAAGAAACTCCTGCGTTGCACAACCCAAGGCTAATACTTTCTTAACTAAGAGAAACATCCCACAGTCTGAAGCCCAACAGGCAATTTTTATCTCTTCTATTTACTTATACTCAGTGAATGCATGCCACAAAGTGTAGGCATCTGCCATGGCAATACATTCAGTGCTAGGGCTTGTATGTGTAGTATTTGAAATGTTTATTGTACAAGTAAATGCTTTCTTTTTCAGCAGAGGCAAGCTGCTATTCATTCTTCCATTGTATAACCTGCATTTTTAACAGTTCAAGTAAGCCCTACCCCAAACTATATTGTATAGAAAAATAAAAAATTGTCCTAGGAAGATGCAAACAAGCGCTTTTCCTTTTCTAGAAAGATATTCCAATCTAGGTTGTAACGTAGAAAACAGAAGATATAGACATACACATTGAAAGTCCACTATTTATTACTTAGAGCATTCTGGCAGGAAGAAAACATGTCCCAGTTATAAAGGCACATGCATGTAACGCAGCCTTGACAGCATATTCCTTTTTGGTTTTCACTTTTGTTTGCTCTGATCAAACAATTAACCTGTTCTGCTGGCTACAAAGCAACTTTCTCCTCCTTTTTAGTTAGTTAACATTAAAAAACCTGCACTCTTCTGTGGGACACCCAGAGCTGCTGCCCAGGCTTACTGTTCTGCCTCAGGGTTATGCTGCACATTTCAAATCAGGAAGCATTTAAGCTAAAAGTAAGTCTCGCGTTTATTATCCTGTTGGTTTTTAAAAGCTAATGATATGTGCTGCTTACAGCGAACTGCTAGCCTGGTGGGAGGCATTTTAATTAATACAATTTGTTCAAAAGAAAAACAAACGCAATTCCCCCTCATCTGTCAGCCAGCTGTACTGCAATCTGAATGCAAGGAAGGAAGAACAATAAAGGCAAGGCTGTGCGAAAAATCAGACAGAACTGGGACTTGATAAAGAACAGTACAAATATAAGTCAATTTCACCATATCTTAGATAGGAAGATTTGAGTTTTGTAACATCTACTCTTTGACAGCTTTACATTTTAAGCAACTTATCTGGTTTCAGGTTAATCTTTCCTAACAGAGATTAGCAGTTTTTAAATAATCTTCTCCAAGGAATGTTCTTTAATTGTCTCACACCATCCTCTACGCTGTGAGAGCTCACAAGTTCAGGCACAGAAGAAAAGCGTGGAAGAAAATGGGGGAAAGAACAAAGACAAGACTTTCTATAGCAGAAGCGGCTGCAAGAATTCCTTCTCAGCCCCTGAAGACAAATTCACTCCAATCAGGGGCCTCCAATTAGCCAATAATCTGATACTGATTTTAATCTCATTTACACAGTATTCATTACAGCAATACCGGATGATTTGCTATCCATTTCAAATGGAGTACATTGCACTGAGCTAAGGTCCTTAACGTTTTGACAGTCCTAATACTGATTCCCCTCAGGCAACGAGTCCTGGAGAATTCATCTCAGTGACATCTACAGAGCAATTTAAACTATTTATGCATTTCTTTTTTTTTTTTAAACCAACAGCAACAACAACAAATCTCAGGACCAGTTGGCAAGTTCTCAGAACAAATACTGTCACACTGATCAGTATGGTAAGAGTTTCATGTTCCAATATTATTAGCGCTGAACTTCAAAGATTTGCTGAGGCTCAAAATGAGACAGACATCTCATTTTTCAGATTTCTGTGACTGTAAGTTTATTAACACAGTACTATTGAAGTAGGACAGCCTCCACCTGAACGTGGTACCAATTTTGTAGCCTAGAGGTTAGCTAATAGTTCCCAGATTGGACATGAGTACGAGACCAGAGAGACTTTGGCAAAAATCAATCCAGATAATGAAAGGGAAGCAGTTTCTTTTCTTCCTATTGTAATCAAGTGATCCAAGAGCTGTCAACCAAATATTTAAGGTGAGGTATATAGACAATGCGTTTAACTTACCATTCCAGCAGCGATGAATTATTAGGCATGTCTTCACTCACACAAACCTGCACAGCTCCATTTCCCTTTGCCCTAGGTCTCCATTTTGTAATGCCCAAGGCTTGTTTCTACCTTAATCAATGTTTAATTTTGCAAAAAAAAGGAAAAGATTCATCCAGTTCTTCTCTACATGGCATACAATTTCCTTAGCCCATGAAAAGAGTGATTGAAGAGAGGTAGTATCAAGATTCTTTTTCTCAGCACATCTCCCCTCAAAATAAAGGGGTGCTATTGCATGCAGCTCTTCTGATTTAACTAAAGTACAAGGAAAACTGTGGGGTACTGAGGAGCACTGTGAGTCTGCTTACAAAGAAATCCATTAAGTTCGGCATTAGTGAAATCTTTTTTATTGTTTCTCCTTCTCTCTTTCCATACCTCTACAGTCAATGAATTAATGCAAATCTCTCTACGTTAAATCACAGTCATTTGAAAGTGTGTCCACCATGCAGAAACACAGTAGTAGATAACCACTTTATTGTTCACTGACTACTGGAATCATTATTAAAATTTACAATCTCTATTCTCACTTGGCCTTTTCTGTTTAGAAAATCATACTCTAAGATAGTGACCTCTTCACCTCACACAATGTCCTGACCCGGTTTGCTGAATTTTCCACTGTCTGGCCTCTTCTTTGAGCTTACAATTTAAAGTGGTAGAGATTGTGCACAGGTAACTCTGAAAATAATGCCTTCTACTTATGGTTTTAAGTTGAGGGCGGGAAGACTTAAGTTGGATGTCAGAGAGAAGTTCTTTACTATGAGAGTGGTGAGGTGCTGAAACAGGCTGCCCAGAGAGGTTGCGGATGCCCCATCCCTAGAGGTGTTCAAGGCCAGGTTGGATGGGGCCCTCGGCAACCTGATCTAGTATTAAGTGGGGAAGTTGGTGGTCCTGCATGTGGCAGGGGGGTTGGAGATTCATAATCCTTGAGGTCCCTTCCAACCTGGGCCATTCTGTGATTCTATTTATTTCCATGGAAACTACAACAGATACAAAGAGCACAATAACACTAAGTGATAGAGCAGATTATCAGTTACAAAACAATATTTTTCAACATAGTCACTACCATCAGCTATGCATTTTTGCCAGTGATGAACAAGAGCTCTTCATTTTGTGGGGTGACACCTGCGCAAGACTGCCTGGAACACAACTCATCATGTTGCTGTCGCCACTGCTAAAAAGCATCACCTACCACTTCACTGTGCTGGTCTCTATCAATGCTCACAAGCATTGATGAAATGTCAATGGGCACCATTTCTTCTCCTCATGGAGGAATTCAATGACGCAGCTTTGCTCTGTATACAATTCCATACCAGACACCATTTTATGAGGTTACCTCTGCAGCCATCTGTCACACAGCAAAAAAATTTAGCAATTACTGGTCAGAATGTTCAACCTCTACTGTTCATACCACAAACATCTGCCTCTGACATCATGGGCCAACATAATAATAAGGAGGCATTACTTTTGGAGAAGTCCTCTATCATATTTATTCAATAATGAATTACTGATAGATTGCAAAATGATCAATGGCAAATTTGGGTAACTTGAGGACTTGTACAGAAGCAACTTAGTAAGTTGCACTGAATATGGAATTCACATCAATGAACTGTATATCTCAAATGTTTTACATGATGTGTTTTATACACTAATGCTCTTCACTATTTACAGAGGCATATAAACTTCAAAAGTTTCTTCAGAACAGAAAAAGCCTTTTCATTCTAATTGCTGCACAGTGTCCTTTCAGACTCAAAATTTTGTAGGTGCCAGAACAAAATAGCATCCTCTCACATATAGATGAGAAATACAATTAGGAACCAGGAGCTGATCTTTGTGGAGCTGAATTGATAGTGAACAGGAATAACTTCTCAAACACAGAGCCTTCACACCATCACAAAATCAAGCAGCAAGTCTGATCCCTGGGACCTCCACAACCTTTACATCACCCTTCCCAAACTTCAAGGCCTGTGTTCCAGGGAGTGTTTTACCTTTAGGGAAACAGGCCAGCAGGTACACAAACTGCACAAACATGATCATTATCAACAGACCAGAGACGGGCTGAAGAGATGGGATCAGGAAAGCCAACACCTTTCATCAGAGGGCTGGAGCACCTTTCCTATGAAGAATGGTTGAAGGAGCTCATTTGTTCAGCCTGAAGAAGAGGAGAAGGTTCCAGGGAGACCTCACTGCAGCCTTCCAGTACTCAAAGGAATGCTAAAACATGGAGAGGGACCTCCTAGAAGCATATGTAATAACAAAACAGGCAGTAACAGCTTTAAACTAAAAGAGATTTAGATTAGATATAAGAAAGAAATTATGTACGTACAGCTCCCCAGAGGAGCTGTGAATGCCCCCCCATCCCTGGAGGTGTTCACGGCCAGGCTGGAAGGGGCCCCTGGGCACTCTGATCTAGTGGGAGATAATCCCACCCATGGCAGGGGGTTGGAGATCAGTGATCTTTACAGCTCCTTCCAACCTAAGCTGTTCCAACCTAAGCTGCTCAACCTAACATTCCGGAGAACACCAAACACTTGTTTCTGCTCTTAATTACAGTGAAATTCCTCCTCTGCTCCTGTAAAGAATCAAAAGCTATCTTTTCAAACGAAAAAAAAACCAAAACAAAACAGTGTGTTCTCTGTGCTACTGCTTGTATTTCACATTTTGTTCCCTCCCCACTAATTTACAGCTAAAAAATCTCTTTTTCTATATCACTGACTTCTATGAAGAGATGCCCTGAATATTGCTAAAATGCTGCTAGTGCATCCTGTTATTTCAGCTAACAGGTATTCTTCTCCTCGTGAAGTGTGGTGGGTTTGATTAATAAAGGCAGTCTTTCAAAGAGCTGAATGCTGCCTTCCTAACACACACCAACCTTAAAATGAACAAACAAACCAAAAGCAAAAATCAAATAAATAGAAAAACCAAAAGAATACAATGAAAAACTAAGAACAAAAACATCTAGGCTCATTAAAACTATATGCCAAGATTAGCACAAGACTACCTAAGCTCTTCATCCTGTTCAGACAGAGGAACTGATAAATCTCCCCAGCAAAAGCAAAAAATAATGAGATAACTGATAAACTTCCCTTCATCGTTATACACTTGCACAGTGGAAGCAAGGGTGACTAAACTATGTTCTGATATTCTGATACTTACACTTAACAAACTGTAGGATATTAAATGAAAAGGTATGAATACAAAATAGGATGAGAGAGTGTAGGTTCTCATATTTTACTGGATAAAAATAAAAACCATTTGATGGACAGATTTAGAGATCAAAGGCAGTATCCCGAGATCAAAATATAGATGTATATTTAACAAATATCCTTGCCTCCACTCTTTTTGTCCCCATGTAATTCCAACATGATAGCTTCTAGGAACTCAAAGGTGAATTGGGCCTTCAGCACTAAACTGTCTACTAATTTCTCAAAGGGATTAACAAGGGATAAATAAGTTATGCTAAAAACAAAGATTAAAAGGTCAGCATCAGACTGTATTGATCAGAAAGGTTAGCATCAGACTGTATTGATCAGACAGGGATCATCTTTTTCTGCACTTCAAAGAGCTGTGTAATACCAGTGATTCCAAATGCAGAAAAGACCCCCTCTCATCCATGCAGAGCTTAGACAGTAATTCTGTTTATCAAAACTTTGCCACACAAAATGCTATCTTTCGGGTAACTCCACACAGGCAAGTTTCATGCTCCCAGTGAAACGACCTACTAGCAGGAGCAGAATTTGAATCAAACTCTAAAACATACAGTGGGATCCCACTAGATGAAACATCATCCTACTCCAACACACCCTGCTGTAGATGCCCTGGAGAACTGCATGCATTAACACTTAGCTTTTCCAAGTGTATATCCTAAAGAGACGTGAATTCCCAACATGTAGTTCATTAACTTCTTCGTGAACAGTGTTTGAGTCAACTTGTGCCCTGCTGGACACTAAGAGTCCAGACATTAATGCTCAGACAGTAAAATGCATTTGATGGCTGTTTTAAGACCACCAACACAAATTCAGATTTCAGATATTGCAAGATATTACCATCATTCATCCATCATTCATTTAAGAATTTTTTTTTTTTTTTTCTCATTTCTGAAAAGTGTTGGTCTATTTAGATAGTAATTCCTTGCTTTGCAGCTTGTGATAATACAAAACATTCCACTAAAGCAGACAGAGATATAATCTTTCAGTAAATAGGTAACTCATTGCAAGATGAGAATATCACATTAAGGTGCAAAGAACATTAGCCAAACAGCATGCCTAGCAGATTCTGCCTCTGTCAGCACACAGTTGTCTGCCTACCTGCAACAGAGTTGCATTTCTTTTTTTCCCTATTTTTTAATTACTTGAAATTATAGCTACTCTTTCAAGCTTAAAATTGTATAACTGAGTCTCCTCCTCTCTTAAAGCTTGTAAGAGCCCTTATGGACAGAGACAAAACTATTTTGCATGTATACTGTCAAAAATAAGTCAGTCACAATTGTTACAAGCAAAAAGAGATAATTCAGTGTATCTGCAAACAGCAATGAACAAAACTGTTTTCTGCTAACATATCAGCATGGTGATTAAAAATAATTTATGCTGCCTTTTGAAAACACTGTAATTCAAATAATAAATCTTTTAAGTGCCCATGATGAGATGTATACAGTATGTTTATTACCTATCATTTTTTTCCCAACAGTTAGGAAAGGACTGCAAATGCAGTGATGTTACATGTAAAAACACAGCTCCATTTCTCTAGACGCAGGTGATATGTGCATGTAAAGCAGCACAGCCACAGTCTTCCAAAGATCAAGTGAAAGTCTGCTAAAGACCTGCATCACAGAAGTCTATCACCTTTGAGAGAGAAGCCCCCTCCTTAAAGAGAACAATGTTCAACACAGTTGATAAAGGCTGTATTTTGCAATGGTAGAAAGCAGAAGTGCTCATGTTGCTGCAACAGAACAACAGCTCCCAACAGTTGGATACAACCAAGCTGCATACAGCTGAGCATTCGTACAGCTTGTACTGCCCTACCCGCTTCAGAGCTGTGGATGCACACATTGCTTTCAGGCAGAACTCTTCTCTGTCCCTTTCTTAACAAAAGTTTTGAAGAAAAAGTGTTAGTGGGTTGGCAGGTCAATGCTTTGCTTGTATCTCTGGTGGACAGGGCAAACATCACCCTTGTTTTTGCTGACTTCTCTCACTTGACAAATACTGAATAAGTACAGCAACACATGGATTAAGAGACATTAATCAATCTGGGATATATAGAGCATTCATCTCTCAACAAATAGCTAGAGATGAGCACCAAGCAAATGTGAGTCAACCCTAGGATACATTGGTTTTGGTTTCTCAGCATAGTGATAAAAATCCATACTGATTAGACTTCTGTAGCTCTTGTGACCTAGGAAAAAGCCTTAAGTTAACAATCAACAAAAAAGTTTATGTGAAATCCAAGCATGTCCCTGGGAGATGAAGCAGCACTACTCCCGTTTTAAAAATTGGGAAGAAAAGGAAAAAAAGAAAGAGGTATCAAGGCAGAAAATTGCTGTAAGTCACATAGTAGGATCACAGATGATCAAGGAACTGCATTCTGCATTCACTCTTTCAACCCTTTGATTAGGATGGCCCAAGTGGCAAGGACGTTTTCTTTGATCTGTACCTTTATGATCTGTGGTGACAATTAGAGCTATGCCAGGAAGCCTACCGACAGTTCATCCCTATATTTATACTCTAGCTACAATAGCAGGAAAGTATTTTTAAAAATAAAAATGTCATCTTTCTTACAAAATCAGTTACCAACAGTGTCGATCCTCTTTTATCAACACTGAGGGGCTGAGCACGAAGGCAGACCTCCCCAGACACAGCCAGTAAACACTCCAAGCCCCACTGTCAGGTGGGTGAACGGTTGCTGAACCTCCCAACAGGCTCTGTGCCTCCTTTGGAAGAAACCTTTCTTGGGCTAAGCTCCACCGTACTCCTAAGGAATGCTTCCTGCCACAAGGAGCTGGCTCTACCATGGAGGATCATTACAATATCAGTACAGCAGCAGATGAGCAGAAAACGTACCACTGACACCCTGTTCTGTCCATCAACAGAGCAAATGGCTGTGCTGGCAGAAGCAGCAGAGATGTACTCATCTGCTTTGTCACTGGTCTAAACCACAGATCATGACAAATGCAGAAACCATAATGGACAGGAAAATTAGGGACAAAGAACTGGCATTACATCATTGTTCTTTACATCTCTGAAGATTAGAAAGGTTCCTGTTTCTAAGAAAGAAGGACCACTTGAGATCAGTACAGCAGTAAATGAAACATGCAGGGAATATCTGCTCACCTACATGGCTTCAATACCCTTTCCAGACTAGACAAATTTGGCAGAGCAGCTGTATCCCCAGTGCAGCTCCCAGGTATGCAGGGAGTAATATGAAATCAAAACCACATTTGCCATATTACACAAAGCTCTAGTTTGGAATAAAACTCACTACAGTGAGGAAATGCATTGAAAACGAGCAAGTGACTGCATCTGAAGACTCCACAGACAGGGTTGGAGAGAGACTGCCTGGCGTCCTTCAGCTGACTAAATGTGGTGTTACAGCCAACAAATCTGGTTGCATGGGTGCTGCTGGATCCCCTACTGCACACAGACCCCAAACTGATGATTCCTGAGTCACAGACTCAGACCAACCTGGGAAAAGATGAGTTGAATAATAATGTTTAACTTTCATACCTCATCCAGGGGGATATAAATTAATTCTTTGGGCTTGAAAGCAGGGGCTTTTTGTGCCTTGAAGGTTTTTTTACCTGTGGTTTTCTTGTTTTTGTTTTTGTTTTTGTTTTTTTTGGTGTTTGTTATTTAAACTACTGATTACTTTTAGCAATTCTGCTGTAGTTCATAGACAGTATTATCCCTTTCCACCTGGAAAGGAACGAAAGACAGGGTACACACATAATCAAAGCTACAAAAATTGTATGCAGCTATCCCAATGTATGCAAGGAACTAATAGTGTCAAAAGGTGCAGACACAAGTTGAATGTTAACCTGATGTAATTTCACCCCCCCCCCCTAAAAAACAAACAAACAAAAAAAAAAACAACACAAAGAAACCCTGAAAATATTTAGGAGTGCATTCTCTGGATTATTAAAAATGTCTACAAATATCCTTAGTCAGCAGCTTTCCTTGACACAAATAATCCATTCAAAAAAAGCAAGTCAGCCTCCCACTAAATCCTCATCAATAGAAAATCCACATGCAACAGAAACACCTTATCTTGGCAAGTTAAACAGCCACTGCTTTGAACATTTAAGCCAGCATTGTAGTAGGGGAACCAATGATTCAGTGCCACAAAGCTAGGGAGGTATAAGAGAAGGAAGAGCACAGAAAAATGTCTGAAAGACTAGTTAGTGTTCAAGCTGCACGTTATCGTGCCTCTTATATGCACTCTTTACATAGTTGCTCTGAAAACTCATGTAAAATATGTGCTTCCTTTGGAAAAAGTGTCTACTTGGCATGCAAGAATCAATCACGTGGTTACATATTAATAGACAAAAACAGAATGCCCTGAATGCATCTAATTATAGTAATGGGAACCAGAAGGGAAAACATTCCCTGGAGTGACAGAGGAGATGGCAAGTTACTCCGATAGGAAATCAATCCCATTATTCCAGAGTTTTCTACATGTGGCCCAAAGAAAAATGGTCTTCCCTTTACTGTAGTATTTTAAACACAAACCAAACTCTCCATTGATGTGATACCATTGTTAGCAAAACAGAAACTGTTAGTATAGTTGGTGTTACCCTGCATGGCACAAACATATTAAAGATTGATAACAGTCACACACAGTGTGACATCACCACATACAGTCATACACAGTGTGACTACAGCACACCAGAAAAGCCTAGTCAAAAGAGAACCAAAAGATTTCTTCACATGTACGTCACACTGCTGTTTGGAAAAGATGACTTTAGATGTCTTTCCTTAATGATTCTGTGATTCACTGATCAACTGCAGGACTGGTACTAGCAGAGCAGCGTTCAAACCAAACTGCCATAAAGGCACTGCAGAGATTATTTTGAGTAATCGTTAAGTTACTGCACAATTCTGCAAGCTTTAAGCCTTCTCCTTGCACTGCAGAGCTACGTACACACATGAAAATGAAAGGATTACTGTATTAAAAAATGGACAGTCAATTCTACTTACGTGGAACTTACTAAATACTCTACAATAATCAAAGTACATGTCTTCTAGTGCTAAAAAGTCCTATTTTCCATTTCCATGGCATAACAGACACGTGGAAGAAGGAGACTGACAAACAAAACTCTGTAACAAAAACCTTACCTCTCATACAAAGAAATCATCCCACTTAAGGGTACTGGATTTTTGCTGGTGGTGAGTTTGTTTGTTTTAAAAAAAAAAAAAAAAAAAAATCAAGACTGCTATTGTTATAGCAGGAAATCATTCACTGCAAACTCCAAACTCTTAATTCGTTCTCTAAACAACAAACAACCTTTTAAGGTTAAAGACACATTAACTAACCAGTCTTGAAGTACAGGCTTGAACCACTTGACTATTCAATTCCCTTCCTCACTGTAAAAAGCTAGAAGGAATTTCTTTCCCCAGAAGGATGGGATAAGTCTGTGTACATTATCTCCAAAGCATTCACAAGAGGTAATTTTTGCTGCAGCTTCACAGGAGCACACTGCTCTGCAAATGCAAACAAACCCTGCTGGAGTAATGGTTCAGCTCAGCTGCTACGTACTGCCCACAGCCACAATGCCCAGCAGCACCATCCCACAGCAGCTCAGCCAAAGCATGCCCACACAGGGAGCCCAAATCTTGTCTTTCAAGTTGCTGTCACCACTGCTGAAATGCAGCACCCACCGTGTCACTGTGCTCACATCTACTGTTTGGTCTCCATAAATGTTCAGCAAACAGTGATGTATGTCAATGGGTGCAGTTTTTTCAGTGCCACACCTTTGCTTCATGCTTACTTCCATGTCAGACACCATTCTGTCAGACTGCCCCTCTACTGCCATCTGTCACATGGCAACAAAATGTAATGGGATAGCAGCTGGAAGGTCCAAATCTCTGCTGCTATAACACTGACACCCACCTCTGAAGCTGACAGCCAACACAATAAAATAGGAGGCATTATTTTTGGAGCATCCAGAGGAGAAAAACAGCCACTTGGTAGACTTCAATGAGCAGCAATCCGCCAAGCCTCAGGACAATGCAGACAGTGCTGTGCATACAATACAATGTGGGACACTGCCTCATCTGGCAAACACCAGTGTCAGACAGTCAGATTTGTTTGTTTTATACTGTCAAGGTGCCTCGGAGTCTTAAAGATTAATTATAAATCAAAGCAACACGACTCTCTTTCAACAGAACAGGTAGTTCTGCCTAGCTTCTGCACAACGCATCCCATGCAGTGCTCTAGACAGACACTTATTCTCATGGCAACTGCTCAAGTTAAAATAATAATAATAATAATGCATTTACATAATGAGATTGTGAGATAAACTCCTGGAAACCAAGAACGTCGAAGTTAACCATCAGCTCTTTGTCAGTGCTAATGATGTGCATACTCGTGCGTCTGTGAGTGGGCAACACAATCATCTGCAAAATGAAAAAACTGCATTAGCATTACATTTTGAATTTTCTATGTCTTGCTTGGGTTGCAGATTTAATTACTTTCTAATACAGGCTTCTTGTCCATTTTCTGGAAAGGAAAAAAAATGAGTGTTGTGAAAAACGAAATGTATCCACAGAACTTCATTGCTTAAGCCAAGTAATTACTGAAGCTGCTATAGTGTTTTGAAACCTGCACCTCAAGTAATCAAACACCGCTTTAAAGAAGCTGTTCACGATATCTGCGAATGCAGTTGCCACAGTAATTTACTCTCAGGCTATTAGCTTGCTGGGTCTTGTGAGTCAAACACGCGATTAGGGCAAATGAGTCTTCTGAGGTGTGTGTAGTGATGTGAAGAGAGGAAGAATGGGAACGGAAAAAAACCACCACCACTGCAAACAGTAGAAACAGGAATTTAGCAAGTTACACACCTACTTCTACGGGAACACAGCCTCACCATCACACTAGAAGGTTCTTCCCTTTCTGAATGGAAAAATACCTTTCTAAAAAGCAGCAAAAACAGCAAGTTTTAAGAGAAGCTTGGGTGGGTAAGAAACAAGGCAAAGACTCTCAGGGAATTCAGTATTTGGCTAAAAAGTTCCCCCTACCAAACTGGCTGAACTCGCTCTGATAACTCCTGATGCCCTCACGTCCACAGCTTTAGAAGCTTCTGTTTAACATTCCAGTATATAGTGCCAGTAATTACACATTTGTTAAAATCCATCAGCTGCTCACCAGCTGCACTGAGATGGAGCAATGAAACACAGAGCCGAGAGCTGCAGGGATAGGCACAGCTCTGGGTTGTGGGGACAGGTCTGTGTTGCTGTGCCCACCCCAGGCTCTGAGCAGGTGCCCATTCTTCTTTGGGCAGTGTATGGGGGATGCCCGTTAATGTGCTGATCTGGTAAAGCAGGCAGCATTCCCTCCAGCCTTCTCCCTTCTCCCTGCTACAAAAGGCTAGGCAATGCAGCACCAAGATTTCTTGACGCTTTCAAATGTAACTTGTGGGCACAGCTGCGAAAATGGTATCTGATGAGATGGACTGAAAGCAAAACAAATGCCAGCAGGTAGCTTCAGTTCTGGAGAATATGACAGCTCACTTGCACAGTCAAAGGAATTGCAGAAGTGGCACTTTGAAGTCTCACCAAGGAAAATAGCTTTAAAATATATTAAAGAACAAAAAAGCCCAGAACATTTTCCAAGCTAATTAAGATATTTAACACTGTTCTTAAGCAGTATAAATACTTTGAAGCTGCAAATAAACAGCTCTGCAAAAGGAACTGACAGAGAAAGCGATATATATAATGCTCTGAAGAACAAGGTCCATCAAGTTGTATTACACTTTTTCAATTTTTTTTTTTACAGTATTTATAAAATTACATCAATTACATTATCCAGTTTTGAAACGGAAACAGACAAGTCAGTAGGCACACAGATCTAAGTGTTTTATAAGCTGTGATAGGCACAGTTTCAAAGCAGTAAAAAAAATGAAAGTAAAAGAAATCCACTAACAACAAAACCCCCCACGCAAATATTATCCTCCTCTTCTCCTGCCCTCCCAAAGGAAGGTCACCTCCTAGTCAGATCTGCTTTCTGGATCCATCACGCAATACTTAGTGAGTAAAACATGTTCCACTTTTATACAGCCTGAAAGCACCCAAGAAAACAGATACTTGCTGGATTTGCTGCAGAGCTGGCGCCCTCACTATCAGCATCTGGCACTGGAGCAATCCATCAGGGAGCGATCCAGACACTGCTGGGTGACAAGAGTCTGGGCCCTGCTCCCCTCTGCATCACTGTGCTGGTTGCTGACGGGGGCTCCAGCTAAGGGACAGGCAAATAAAATGGGGAGGGGAAACCCGAAGCAAAGCTTTCCCCTTCTCAGGCGCACAGGATACTCCTTCAGCCTGAAACATCAAACGTAAACTACGTTGGGAAGAAGAAATTGAGATCTAATAAAAACAGAAAAAGGTAAATTCATCTGGACTGAGGGTGGATTCATATAACTTATCAGTCACCAACCCTGTGAGAACCACCCAAAATCAGTTCCATCCATAGGGAGGAGAACTAGTGCCAAAAAAAATGAAAGAGAAACCTTATTTGAATGTTGTTTTGAGTTCCAGAGATCAAAAAAGCCCCAACAGTGTAATAAATAAATGAAGTCATAACATCTGCATCCCTTCTGTATTCCTCTGAAATCATGCACCTATGCAAACACATGAGACTTGGAAAAAAAAAAAGAAAATACTAAAAGCAGAGGGCAGGAGGAAATTGTGACAGCACAAACCATACACAAAACATTAATAGCAAGGTCTACATTTAAAGATGAAGGCATAGAGCTTAATGACTCTCTAATGACAAAATGGGACTGAATTCAGCTTGATCTCACCACTTAAAAATTATCAAGCCAGAAGACACAGCCAGCACTACCTGATTCTATCTCAGGATAAACAGAATCTTCTTGCAAGAGTTATTTAGCAAGCCCCAGCAACGAGTCCACTAGATCGTCATGAACACTGCCTACAGAGTGGTGTTAACACAAGGTGCACATTCACAGTACATTTTATAGAAAGAGCAGATGCAAATCAGTGTGGCACAGAGCTCTCTTCAATCTCAACATCAGTCTCCACCCACAAGGGCTGAGATAAATCCACTCCCTCATTCAAGTTCCAAAGAAAGCTAAGAACCAGAGAGTCTGTCCTGCACACTAAACAGATAAAACAGGTAAAAGTTAAAGTCATTCTGCATCTGCAATAAGTGACCAACACTTCAGGCTAGTAGAAGCCTAGAAACCAGGTAGTGAATCTAATACTAGGACAGTTTGACTTAACTTTAGAGCTGAGGTGAAGTCAGAACAGGAAAACTTACTGTGAGAACTGCAGATAAAATAATCATCCAGGAACAATGACATCCTCACTATCTGAGGTCTTGAAGCCCACACTGCACAAAGCCTGGCAGAGTGATGCTTCACAGAGCAAACCAAATTGGCAAGCATTGGACATCATCTTTGAAGCCGCTAATAAGGAGGGAAGCAAAACAAGTGTCTGTGTGGTATCTGCTCAAGTCAGTATTCTCACAAGCAGGGAAGAGTTCTGCCTGCATTAAATAAAAAAGCATCATAGAAAACATCTCCTTTTAAAAAAAATTGTTTTTACATAAAAGGATGATGTTTTCAAATATGCCTCAGAGCACAGAATCTACTAAAATTGATGTTACTTTGTACATCTAAACAGGCACTTTGGAAAACATCACTGTCGTAGTTTTTGGCTTTCTCACTGAGAAAGAGCCATAGCCCGTAGAGAAACATTCCCTTCTCTTTATACCAATCCCTGGAGGCATTCAAGGTCAGGTTGGATGAGGATCTGAGCAGCCTCATCTAGTGATAACAGCCCTGCCCACAGCAGGGGCTCGGAACTGGATGGGCTCTGAAGTTCCTTCCAAACTAAGCCATTTTTATGATCCTATAATATAATTCTATGCAAAGGACAGAGGTGTTCAGCAACCTCATTGTTCTGGTTCTCTCACCATATGCAAGTAAAATGGGCAAGGGTATGAAAAGAAAAAAGAGGAAGAGAAAAAACATAAAGCAATTCCTTCAAGCACCAAAGAAGAGAGAGAACATGTTGGGAATGCAATTCCAAAGGCAGTTGCCATATGATTAATGTAACTTCTTCAGAGAGACAACACTGAAGCCCCTGGATGAGCAAAGAAGTGAAAAAGGCTGACTGACTTTGTTGCTGTTCCCCACAGATGTAATCAACTCTGGAGATGGAAAAGCTTAGGGAAGAATGGTACAGAGAACTCCGCCCTGTCCCAAATGACAAAGACTTGTGGTCAAAGCCAGGACAGATTTTCCTCCAACACAGCGATTACGGATGGATAGCAGTGATAAAGGATGCAGGGTTACTGCAGCAGAACACTGCCAGCTCTCATCGACCCACTTCCCTTTATGTAGGAGTGGGCAACTTCAGCTAGTGCAGCTCCCACTTTGTACATCAGCTGCTGTGACACTCTGCTGCCATGTGGTTTTTGCAGGTAGGGGGATAACCAACCTGTCATCCGCAGCTTATACCCAAGAAGAGGATTATTAACCCAGTTTCTGTGGAAACTTCCCCCTCCAACAGATGTTTAATGAAGCAACTTCTTCCACAACTCCCCCTTCCATTGCATGAGCTCCATTCTGGTGTCCGACAGGAAAACACTGCTGCCAAAACACAGATCTAATGGCAAAAGCATCAGGAGACTGCTCCCACCTAGCAAACCACATGCACGGAATTGCTACCCGTGTCAGAGAAACTCAGGACATATGCTATAAATCAAGGCAATAAAACATACGCAGTACAAATCACGCGGTAAAGTAGGTGGGAAGAAAATTCCTGCTCTAACAGCTTTAGCACAACTGGGACAGAAACTCCTACTCTCACCTGACTGTGACTTCCAGACATCATTAAATGTGTAGCATTAAATCTCCTGGAAGGTATAAACAAGATACACACTTCTTTGCTATGAATACCAGCCCATATCAGAGAGCTGCATGAAATAAAGGAATCTTCATCCAGCGTTCTCATAGAGAATGATTTATCTCATGTTTGGGTATTTTTTTCTTTGTGGTGTCGTTTTTTGGTTGGTTGGTTTTTATGTGTTTGTGTACTTGCGGCCCAGATCACTGCCCATCCCTCCAAGGCAGCAATAAAACACACAAACAACTGAAAAGAAAAGGTTTACCTGAATACAGCAACATCATCTTGCACCATTTTAATTGTGCGTATGACCAAAGTCTTAAATTAGCTTACAGTTCTTCTTGTTCAGCACCTCTGCAAAAGCCAAAACTAAGCACATGAAGAATGCATGACACAACAACCAAAGACAGAAAGTCTTTGAAGGCGAGCTAAGAAGAACAACTGAGGAAAAGATCATGATAGCTTACCAGAGGGAAGTGCAAATGTGCTGTCTCAAATGATGAATGGAAAAGCACAAAAGCATGTTCCATTCAAATGGAAATACACTGGGCTTTCTGGAAGGACTGAACTGACATACATTACTGATATACCAATAAGAAAGGTGCAGACCAAAAGCATTCCTGTAACTTCCTGGAAGACTGAAGTTAACTCCTTTCCTCAGTGTCTTTTTCCACGTTGCTTGGTTCCCATCTCAAACAGGCCGTACAGTGCACAGAGGCCTCATGCTGTGCTCCTTCTCCAGTATGGAAGATGTTGTAGCACCTCAGTGTGTTTCCTCAGGCGCCTCCAGCCAGCACTTCTTCACGTTCAAAGTCTTGAATTACAGCCAGCTTGGCCAGGAAGGCACTCCCTGAATATTTTCTTGCAATTATCAGTCATAACTAGAATCTGATTTCACACCGTCACCAGCTAATCATCAGCTCATGGGGATCTGTATATCTAAAGGTGCTGAAAAAGGCACGCTGGAAGACAAGAGAGAGCCCAGCAGTGACTTGTGCAAACACTCCGTGATTCAATCACACTGCTATTGCAAACTCAACAGAGGAACAAGATGTTGGGCTCCAGAATGCAAATGTTGGCGGCTGATTCATCACAAAAACAATGGTATGACTGCAAGAGCTGAGTTTTACCACCACTTCCGCCTTCACACCTGTATCAGCTGCCTACCCCACAAGAGCAAATGGCGGGACTGGACAAGCCATCCTTTCATAAAACAAAGTAAAATTAAAACAACAACAAACAATTAGGAACGTGGTTTAAGCCCCTGTGTATCCTGCCTACTTCTTGTCTGAAAGACAGGCTCTGCTCGCTGCCACCACATCTTATTTTTATCCCAACAGCTGCTTCAGACCTCACATACCTGCTGCAGCCTCCTTGCGGTCTGAGTCCAACTCTTAAGACCCTCCCATTCCAACTGATCTCCAAAACACTTGCTCCAGTCTGGTCAGCCAGGCTGGCTTTAATTGCAAGCAAAAACAACCACAGAAAAACTTCAGCTTGGAATCAGTTACAGAATGCCCAGGGTTGGAAGGGACCTCAAGGATCATGAATCTTTATGAATCTGTTAGGTTTTGAGCAGAACAAGTCATCTCACCCTACTGCCTTTTTCTGGTTGATCACGGTCATCCAGTTATTAAACAAGGAAATAATATCTCCCTCCGCATTGCTTTCTTAAAGTCACAGATGTGCTCGTTGTTTTCTGCTTCTAGAGTGTGAAATAGGAAAATTAAATTTGACAGCAAATTAGTCACCACAAGGGCACTCTCTTTCCCATACAATATTCCCATAGCTATGAGTTCTTACGAACACCTTGCAAAGCTTCCCATCTAATTGTACACAGCGACCCCTTTCCCTCAAGCCAGGTCCCAAGTCCATCAGTCAGTCAGCAAAGTTTCAGCCACTAATGTCTTAAAAATTAACCAATATTATGGTTCAAATCTTCACTAAGAAAAGTCTTCTTAAAGAAAACTCTCAGCTTAACCTGTCCTCTGAAAGCAAACCTTAAGTCTTCCCTAGTGGAGGGTAAATCACAAGCACCATCTGCCATGGAAAATCTGTCTCAAGAAGTCTAGAAGTGTTTTCCTGGACAGCCATTGCTAAAATGAGGTTGGTGCTTCCCAGCAAGGAGAAAGAGAAATGAGGACCTAAGAATAAGCATCTGAATAAATGGAACATGCTCGTTTACATCCCCGAGGTTTTAGTACAGGGTAACACACTACCTAACTCTTAAACACACTGGATTCTCCATACTATTTCCACTTAAGAAGTACTTGGTAATAACTGCATTTACACTGGTGCAGTAATGTTATGAAAATAAACAAAGGTAAAGTAGAGAGCAAGTCTTGAAGATTCTGCTTTGAAGCCTGGGAAGATGCAATTCTGCACCAACATTCAGACCCCACAGTGATGGGCAGGTGCTCTGTAGCTGACAGATAATATTCAGAAATGAGTCATGATATTTATTTTCCTCACATTACTTTATAAGCCTTCATAAAGCATTCAAAAGGAAGAAGTTTGGTATTCTTCATCTGTAAAACAGAGATAAGGCATCCGACAGAAGTTAACTCAGAATGCCCAAGGCCATTTACCAAGTCAACAAGAGGAATAATCCAGGCAGCTATCATTGCTTCTGCCTCTGCGTTCAGGACATGAGAATGTGCACCCCATTTTTCCAAACTTCAGCAAGGTTGGTGGAAATACTACCTAACTGCAGGTACAAACAGAACTTCTGTATCCAGTGCTTCCCACCTGGTACACTGCCACTTCCCCTAGCAGCCAATTTGCCAATTTCTACCTTGACATCTGAATTGGATTGGAACAGAGATACTAAAAATTAGTTTGGAAACCAAACTTTATGGCACTACTTCACTGTATCCTCCATGCTCCCCCCAGATAGTTCTTCAGGTTTTACTGTTTGCATAAACTCTATATTACAAATAAACAGAAAATTAATTATTCAGCTTCTAATTCCCATTGCATGTTGATGTTTATGTAATTGAAAACCATGTAATTGCTTTATGTTTTTAACATCCCTCATAAATATGGATTTTTAACGTAATCTTTTACAGCAAATTAGCACAGAATATCTGGTAATGTGAGATGGGAACGTGCGTAAATTTGGCAAGCTTGGGGAACAGCACACAGATTGAAGACTGTCTAGATGTCTCTCACCACTTCACAACTTTCAGTAAGCAGAAGAAAATTTGCTGTGGTGCCCAGCTTTCCAAAGAATGTTGATCATGGTCTGCAACACGAGTTGCAATGCAAGAGCAGCTAAGAAAGGAAAGCTAAGAATTCAGCAGCCTCATCCTTCACAGATTTACAGGTACTGAAATGCTTGGCTGAGGATCAATCTTGGTTTAATCTAAAGTCTGGCAACATTTTTTTTTTTTTTTTGGTGGTAATCCATTTGCTTATCAAGTTTCATTTGCTGGTTTTAGATCAGACAGCATGAAATACCTTTCTCTGGAACCCTGGCTGGCAACTTCCTTGGGTTTTAAACATCACCCTGAAGCTATTTTGTTCCACTGTGAATATAGCAGACTGGCACAGCAGCTGAAGTGAGACCTGCAAGAGATACAAAAGCCATTTCCTTCAGCTGCAGAAAGATAACATTCCTACTGACCCGAGTGGGACCAGCATTCAGGAGTGGGCGTGAAGAGAGGTGTAGTAGCCACACTTTTATGTTAATACCACCACAACTGTGAGATAACCTCCAAGCACACACAGCTTGTCACATTGTTATTTCCCTTAAAATATACAAAATGGTATTTTCTGAAAGTCTTGGTAAATTGTGGCTATGTCAGATAAGCAAAGCCACTTAGAGGAAACCAAATTAGTCTAAATAAGGATTTCTCAAGAAAGCAGATAAACTTGCCAGACCTATCCAAGTCCCCACCACATGGGGTCTTCTACATTTGAGAGCAATTCTGCATTTCCCATTGTGCTCCTTGAGGCTCATGAAGGCAAGTGCAGCGCAGCAGCACAGCCTCTATCCACAGAGACATCAGCCGACCTGGAGCATATATTCTTGCTGAGCAGATGTCAGTAAAACTTTTCAACAGACCTCGGTAACCCTGCTCTCAGGGACTGCCTACAAGAAATTATACTGACTTGGGTCAATTACATAATTGATTAGGTATTAAACTGCTACAACATCTGATTACAGACACTAACTTTTATACCTGGTAATACTGCCTTGCTTGTGGCTTTAAGTTAGAAGACACACGTGAGCTTTGATAGAGCTCACATGTCATAGATTATTCCCAGGTACAAGTGAAGCTATGAAAAGATACAGATCTTAACCATGTGCAAAACTAGTTTCCTGATGTTTCAGAAGCTACATCCACCAACCTCACAGCAGCAGCTTCAAGAAAATAAAACAAATGAAAAACTAACCCTCACACACGCGATTCTGGGATGTTTCTCTTCCATTCACAAAGGTGTGAGCAACAAACTCTTCTGTCTTATCCTATGCTGATAAAAAGAACAACCCAACTTGTAAAGAGCAAGGGAAGTCTAGTACTCTCCTCTCAATTTCCCACACAAACTTCGAAAAGAAGCAAGCTGCCCAAGTCATTCCTGTTAGAAAATCATTTCTAACTAGCAGACAGCTAGACATGAGAATGATAGACTAAGATTTGTGAAGGCAATGGATATTAAATCAACGTAAGACTTACTGCTGCCATTGCTAACACAGGTAGTTCTCACAGCTAAATTTAGGTTGAAGCATTATGCCTGAGCGATGATTAATGCTAGAAAACTACAACCCAAGCTCTGCCCCCTCACTGACGCTGCAGTGCTGAGGAGAAGCCCCAGTGTGAGAGCCATGCCAACAAGATTTTGGCCAAGCATGGAAATAGAGTTAAAGATTGGTGCGGCTGGGTCTGATGAATGAGGGTTAGGACCAGAAACAGAAGAGTTGGCCAAGCCAGCTGTCACTCTGCTAGCGACAATCCTCTTAAACACTTAAACCAGGTAACCTTTGCTGCAGCTCTTTTCTACCTATGTTTGTGATCACAGTAATTCTTTCCCAACCAAAAAGAAAGAATACTCCACCAAAACTGTTTTCTCCGGTACTGAAATAGGTATTAAAGTTTCATTTTAAATACAAATGTTATATTTATTTTTCCACACTAACTGTAGAAAAAGCACTTGGCCACCTGGAATTGATTCCTTTCTACAGAAAGTCAGAAATCAACATCTGTGCCTTTCATTTTAATTCTTTCCACTGCCAGCAAAAAGAGGGAGGCTACTGTTCTGCAGTAGGAGACTACTACTCGGCTAAATGACACTGACAACTTTGAAAAGTTAATGCAATTCAGCAGCCAGGATGGACACTGCATGACAATGCCAAAATACATGGTATACCTCAACCACCACACACTGCTAAAACCCTGTGGAAAAAGTATTTGGAAGAAATTGATTTTTACAAACATGAGCTCAAGAGAGAATTTAATCAGCCTAAAGAACAATGGGGAAAAAATAAAGTCTTTTATTTTAAACTTGTCTTCCTCTAGCATAACATTTTATCACCTATATTTGAAATTTTGAAGCTTGGGCAAAGAAAATGGATACTCCAGTCACCTTTATCTGGAACTGTTAATTAGGCACATGTCAAAGTGAAGGTAAAAATATCTAGACATAGTTGTTAAGAGCTCTTATTTCATTTCTGCACAGGTGACAAAAAAACATTCCATTTGTAGTATCAATTTCCAGCTCCCCTGGCTGAAAGTATAGCAGCTGAACTACAACTGGCTTCTATAATTCTTTTTGTAACTAGTTTGGGAACACCAACTACAGACCCACCACCAACAAAAGAAAAAAAACACAACAACACAAAAACCTACCAAACAAAAAAACAACCACCAGATTACAGCAGGGGCCCAATAACGAACTACTGTAAAAAATGGCTCTTCCATCACTAGAGTGAACTGTGCCTTTAGGGCTTATACAGCATCCTCAAGTAATCCCTGCTTACAGAACAGGCATCAGACAAGCTGCAGACCCAGGACCAGGTGCCCATCCTTACTGCCTTTAACGTGGTGAGCCCTGAGTGACACAGTACCTTGTCTAAGATTTAATCCAGGTCACAACTGACTTTTACACTAGCCAAGTCATCTGCTGCTGTAACTGCTTTCAGCTTCAGCCTACCAAAGCAGGGTGAACAGGAGATAGGTGAAGAGGCAGGACATCTCCCAGATGCACCAACACTCTTCTAAACCAATTTCTTTTTCATTTGGAGACCTGAAGTCACTGCTTGTCTAGCACTATGTTATAGCTGCATACATACCTGTCCATCTTAACTTTTAGTCTCTATACAGATGCATTGATTTGCCTCTTGAAAAAAAACCCTATCAAACACAATCTTATGAAGTCAAAATAGGGAAAAAATCCTGAGCTTGATCAGAGAACAGAGGAATGGAGGAAAGAAGCAATTCATAGTTGACAGAAACGCCTCCATCTAGCAAGTGTTAAGAAAACAAAGCTATTAGAGAGCTAAATTCGCCCAGGCATAGCCTCCTTTTAATGAAACATTCAGTGACATTTTATTTGTACCCTTTCTTTAGTTCCTGCTTCTGTTCAGTTTGCCAGTTCCAGCTGTAGGCTGAATTGGGCTAAGGTGATGCACAATAATTGCCAGTGGAGCTTCAGCTTACCAACTGAGTCAATAATGAGTAAAAGATACTTGAAACGCGTGCAGCCAGGCTCAGGCTACAAGGCTTAGGGAAGTATAACTGATATCAGAGTACTTGGGAATTTTAGAATTTCAGTTTGCCACGTGCAAAGGGCTGACTGTAAGCTCCACATGGAGTGGGACCTTCTGGGAGCTCTTTGTGCCTTATAAATGTGATATTTCACTGAAATTTAGAGTATGTCTGTACCACTTGGCTGTCAGTTTGTTTGACACAGGATCAGATTTTTCAATGATTCAGTATGGTGCCCGCTTACAAGCAATTTATATATGCTATAGAAAAAAAAAGATCAGCTGACAGTCATGTGTGCTTCTAAATTTGTTTTAGAATTCTGCGGGATATCAAAATCCTAATAAAAATTCAACGAAAACTATGCAAACGTGAACAAGGAAGTGCATTATGTGCAACTGCGGCCATTACCAAATACACTGTAGAAATGTAGAACAAGAATCAGATTCGGGACACTTGCAAAACCTGTAACGTGTAACCTGACAGCAATGGTACTGTTTACTACCAACTGCAGGGTGACAATTGGAGCAACATTACTGAACCCAGCTTGGCCAGCGTGAATATAGACTTGCAGCAGTAATACTCTTTTCCTAGGCAACGTGGCTAAAGCTAATAAAGGATTTTAGCATCCTTAGTGGGAACGAAAGGAAGGGCCATGAAAGGAAGAGGAGTTTGAATTAGAACAGCCAGTATGCTTTGTTGGTGGAAAATCTTTTTAAACTAAAAAGCACAAAATGGAGGATAAGCTGAAGGAAGAAACGCTGTGAAAATACATTTAGATAAAAAGCAATTAAGGGAATAAATTAAGTACACTGCTAGAGGAGAAAAAAAATTTACACAGCTGTTGAAAAATACTAAGAACAAGGAATTCCCTTGCAGTTCAGTGGACTGCTGTCAGAGCAGGAAATTGCCCCATGACCAGCAGGCCAGTGGTGCTGCTTGGAAAGGTTACCACCATCAGTTAACACAACATGTGGGAGATATCCCAGGCAATCAGGGGAAAAAAGCAGATTGGTGGGAGAGACTTTCCTGGATAAGATCCACTGAACAGAACTAGAACAAAGCCCTAGAAAGAGCAATTCTGCATGAGTTACATATATGTGACAGTGTGGATAATGCAAGCAATTATACCCTCAACCCAGTCCTAATCCCAAGTGGTTATCTGGATAAATAGACTAAACTAAGGGAAAAGTCTGTCCATTCCACTTCAGTGCTGGAAACCAAAGATCATCAGAATGTAGCTGGGGACAGATTAAAGGAACAGCTTCAAGGATTACCACAGCACCTAAAGGGCTGACAAATAATCACAGTTGGGAACAAGAATAGAATTATCTGACTTGCTTTTAGGCTGTTGTGGTCTAAGCTTTTACACTGTCCCTTTCCTCATGACACAGAAACCTTAGTAAGATATTCAACACTGGGTTAAAAGTGGTATGGGAAAAAAGAGCACGAATTTGTTTTCAGAAAATGGGACCCTCCTCCCATTTCTATACGTAAATCTTGTGATACTTGACTCCTGCCTCATCCCCAAATGAACTTACTCCTATTTATAACTAAAATCAATCTTTACACACTCACAACTTCAGGTTCATTGCAAAACAGTGTTCTAGCAAAGCTACTATTTGTCAAGGATATGCCTCCCGTCAAAGCCAAGTCAACACATTTTGCAGGAGGGGTTACATTCTCTTTTCCTAGTCCATAGAGTGACCATTCTTGATCAAAAGAACCTTTATGCACGAAGGAGTATCTGACACAAACCAAAAAGATTTGCTACTGCAGCCTTCCTGTAATGACAAGCAGGATAAAGGAGGCCTTTGAAGTTCATAGAGGAGTAGGAAGAGGTGTTAATTTAAAAAGCTTGCCAGTATACCCAAGAGCAGAAGGAGAGCAAAGTACCAATTAATAATTCACACTTTTATTCCACATGTTATCTTAGTATCTCAAAACAGTTTGCAAACATTGATTAAGTCTCACAACATTCACCTGAAGCAGACAAGCATAGATGAAGCTCTGCTCCTACCAGCCAGGATGTTACTCCGGGATCATTTTGTTTAGCTGATCTGTGCCTTTTTTTCCCCATCTGTTAAACGGTGATAATGACAATATCATACTACAGGGAGAGGTTCAGAAGCTTAGTGATTGCTAAATCAACAATTTTTTTATGTAGGGAAATAGCACACAAGGGCAATCTCCTGTGCCAGACTGAACTCAATTACACTGAATTAAAACTACTAGACTTGACATGATGACATGGCTGGTGGAAAGAAAATCCTCTATCTTGATTTTATAATGCCCTACAGATGCACTTTACTCTGTCCCTAAGTACCTAAGAACACTTGAGTTCTAGTTAATGACCAGGATTGTTGGGTGCTGTGTTAACACAAAACTCATCATGATTACGCTAATTAAATCTGCTATAGAAAGAATTGTGAGAAATGAAAGACTCTGTCCACTGTAGCCTCTAAATCTCAATTAATACAAAGTATTTGCTGTGTTTGGGAGCCAGGACTGACATAGCCATAGCTGCAAACTCCAGGGGGAATCTTCGTTTACATTCTGATGGGGAGCTGAGCACATTACACTGTTTAATCCTCACTTGGAAAGACAGGTATACAAGCATCACACATTGACAGATGGGGACATGGCAATTCAGGGAAGCTCTTGAACTGCCACAGGACGATCACACACACCACAATCAGATTTCACTCCTTATTCTCAATCTTGTACTTGTACTTGTTTTTTTTTAAGCACATATTTATATTCATAAAAACAGACCCTTGCTGCTCTAATCTAATAAAAGAGAGTTCCTTTTTCCATGTCTGGGGCTTTTTCATGCACAGAAAGAGGCAGAATTACTCTGCTTAACACCCCATAATAATCTGACTTTTCCAGAAGGACCAAAGATAAAGACAAAGTAACAGCTTCATGAAATACAGCTCTTTTCTTCTCCTGAGCCTGACAGTCACTTCCAAAAGCAGATTGTCATGACAACAAACAACCTGGAGGCAATCCAGCCAATTAATCTGCAGAGGAAGCAGCCATCCCAACCTTGGAAAAGAACACTGCTGCTTTAAGCTTCAGATGCCAAAAAAAGAAAAACCCAACAACAACAACAAAAAAACTTACCACATGCATTAATCTTACTAGGCTGCCTTAGACCTGTAGTGAAAAACAATTCACTCCTCAACACAGCAGCACTACTGCAGCAGCAATACAGAGCACTAGACCCTCAAAATGTCCTTTTTCTTCTCCTTCCCCAAGACAACCACAACGCCAGAGCAGGCCAGCTCCCTCTCTGGGGCTTCATCCAGGCAGATTTATGTTCCCAGGACGTGACACAGCCCTGGCAAGTAAGAGGATGACCCGTTCAGCTTTCACATCTTCAGCCAAAGGAAAGAGCTCATAGGTTAAGCAGAAAAACCACACAGAACACATCATCACATACCACTGCTGTAAACTCTTTTTTGTTGACATTGCTGCTGCTTGTTTTCCCTCTTCCCTTATGAGTTGTCAAAAATATTTATCACCATGTTGAGCTCAGAATTACTTTCTCTTTCATGAAGGGCTAAATCATCAGAACAGCTAAATATTGAAGTCATTCTCCTTCAATTTCTCAGATTTCATCTTCTTTCATACCATCCTTTATCTCTCTCTTCATGTGCTCTGTTTTCTATACACCCAAGCACACTGCTATTTCCCAGCAAACATCCAACGAGACTTCCATCTTTTCCTGCTCTGGGCTCTCAGTAGCAACTCAGACATGAACAGGTTTAGCAGCTGATGCCTGATACACACTTGTCAACCCCAAGTCATTCATTTTATAAAATACTATGGTATTAAGTTACAAAAAGCAAATGTAAGAAATGGTGCATGTAGTTACAGAAAAAGTTGAAAAGAAAAAAAATTACAGAGATGGTGTTTTGAAAGTCTCATAAGACTCATACACAATTTTCAAACAGTAATAAAAATTTCCTCCCTGGCTTCATATTGTTCTCTTAATACTGAAACAGGGAAGGCTAGGAATATATTGTATATATACTGTATATATACTGTAGAATATACCGTAGACTTGTCATACAGTGAAGCATACCCTGCAGAAAGTAACAGTGCAAAGAGGATCCACAGCTTTAAGCCCACCCTAGACTTACTCATCTGGCAAACGGACAGACCACCAAACGTCCTCAAACTGAAACTTTATTACTGATCTCTCCAGATCCAACCCATCTCTCTAAATGGATTCCTAGCAACTTCAGTGAGCACTGGATCACACATCACAAGCACTTCCAGCAAAAGTGATTTTTTAAATTAATTTAAAAGAGATACCAATCTTCTGAGCACTGACACCAGAACGCACGCACGCACGCACTACGTGTTTCACTCTCAGTATCTGCAGATTAGGAAACCACAGCTCTAGTCAGCACAGGGCAACAACAGAAACATAATTTCTATGTCTGTAACACATTAATTAGAGTTGGTATAATGCTGCTTAACAGAAAAAGAGCCTATTCCTACCTTGAGGACTTTCACAGCTTTCTTCATCACTGTTGTCTTGACAGTTATTCTGACTGTCGCACACGAAGCTTTTATCAATGCAAAGACCATTTTTACAGTGGAATCGGGCAGTAGAGCAAAGCAAGGGATTGGCTGCTGTGAAAAGAGAAAGTGAGATCTTTCATTAGATATTCTCTTAGGCAGTGGAATAGCCTTTAGGTAATTAAGGACAACAGGTCACAACTCAACGGCTGATCACTTCACTGAATATGTGGAAGTAACTTGCAATCAAACATACCTTGCCTCTTTAAGCAGAGAGAGATGAAATTTCTAAATCATGCAAGATTCACTAGAATTAGCAGATTTCGTCTACTCTCAGTTGCAGTAATCCTTCTGCTCTCTTTCATGAGAGCCTTCAGCACAATTGCTGCTAGATACTCAGCTTTTGTCCACCTCAAAGTTGTATGGAAGATAGCACTGCCTGTTGCTTCCCATTATGACAAAGTCAGTTTAGCTCAAGTTTTATAAGCCAACAATCCAATGGCAATGTTGGCATTTCTCAAATTCTCAGTGTTTGAACTTGAAATTCATTTTTACAGTTAAAGTGCACTCAGAAAATCCTTTCACAAAATACGGCCCTGTGAGTCAGGTGAATGCACACTCAGCAAAAGCAGAACAGTATTTAAGCAGACTCATTCAGGAAGAGCCGTTTTCACTCACTCTAAACCTAGCACCTTACAGCATATTTGCTGCTATAGATAGTCTCATTTTAAAGCCTCAAGCAGCATAGTTTTCTCAGTTTCTAGGAGATTACATCACAGATTCAATGTGTCTCACTGCTAAGGAAATTTCCTTGATATTCAACTTGTTTTCTCACTCCTAATTTCATCCCTCTACTCTTAGCTATACTTCAGCATACATAACTACATAATCCCTCCTTGAACAATGTTTGCACCCTTCACATACAGCCTTATCTTCCTACGTAGTCATGCCTTAGCTGAGATATGCATAATTTATATCTTCTCATGAATCAATCTCTTTGTCCCTTAATAATTTTTGTCACTTTTCTCTGAACTCCCGCCAATTTTTGATAATGAGGTGACTGAAACTGAATGCAGCATTCCAATTGAAAATCTTAAAAAGCTGTTTAGATGCCTTGTCTGCTTCAAAGTGATTCTCTGCCACAATAACAAAGGGGATTACAGTTCCCAAATACCAACTGGCTTCCTTTTTTTTTTTATTCTTTTAAGCAAGAGCTGCCCTTAAAGAGACTTTCAAAAAAAAAAAAAAAACCCACCAAAACCACCATCACACTTTAAACTCTTCTGTGCATATACTCTGCAGTATACCAGTATGTACAACAAATACTCCCTACATCTCGTCAATTCCTCCAGCTCCCCGAAAGCACATTTATTACAAACATGCAAAATCTCTTTTGGTCTGGAACTGCTGCATACTTGCACAGCATATTGATTTTGCAGGTCACTTTAGGACCTACAGCACTGTTTCTCTACTTAAGCAAAGCTGTGACTAGACACTTAGATGTGCTGGAAAATACTATGGGTGCACTTCAATAGCACCGAGGAAAAGGAGGATCAGTAGCTTATTATCAGCTGTAAGGCCTTGTTAGAGCCACATGCCACAAGCACACGGGAAATTAAGGAATTTGTAACTAACTCCAAGGTGGCATGCTTTAAAGTGAAACCTGCCATTTGTCAGTCCACTAGCTCAAGGATACTCAAAGAACATTCATCAAAACCTCTTTCTAGTCCATTTGTTTAAGCATAACCCAAAGACCATAAAATCTTAGCCTTCAATCTTGTTTCACTAACTTCATCATCTGCAGAGGTGCTATCGCGCTGCCACAGCCCTCCCAGGAGCCAAAGCAGACTCTCAACCAACAACAGATGGCACCTTTAAAGGATGTTCATGCTGCCAGAGAGATCTCAACATGTGGGGGAGGCACACAAACAAGAAAGGCAAGTTCTCCTAGAAGCAGACAGTGATAGATCTCTGTAAAGATCTCCCCTTTTGTTATCTTTGAAAGCTGGTGTCTGTTGTCCTCCTCCTGACCTTTAAATGACATTAAAAGGAAAAGCCCAGCCTGCTCCAACAAGAGAACAAGCGACTATTTGCTGCAGCTTCCGCCTACAGACCCACGCAACATTTTAACAGCTCCTGATAATAGCAGCAAGGCTGCTGGATCGAACATAACCTTTCCTTACCACTATGATAAATCCCTGCTAAACTTACAGATACAGCAGATCTATGCAGCCACACAACAGGGTTTTAGTCCATGGCAAGTCATACTTCAAATGATATCTCTGCTGTGACTTTGCTACAAGATGCTGAACAGCTCAGGGGCTCAAATTCATGCACTGGCAGGCATTTCTGACTTTGAGAACCTGCTTCTCCTGTTTCATTTCCTGGCTTTTTTTTTTGTTTGAGAACATGTATAGACAGAGAAGCCTAAATGCACTGATGAACAAAGAATCTTCTTTAGTGACCAAAAATAGCAAATAAAAACTGAATTTTAAATCTCATTTGTAATATTTGACAAATGCATATTACATTGAAGTACAGAGAACCCGTTCAAAGCAAACATGAAACTCAAATCTAATTTCAGAATTACAAACATGTCTTAATATAACATGCAGGCATTATGTACAAAGCAAAACCAAGCTGAACTTTATTAAAAAAATCACCGTCGTCAATTGGATCCTTAAATATATATGTATTTTTTAAACAAGGCCTGTTTTTGCGATGTAAACGCCACACAAGATTCTCTGTCACTGACAGCAATAAAAGGAAAAATTTAGAGAGTGGTGCTAACCAGCCAGCAGAACAGGAGGTAGCAATGATTGGCTCAGAAAGGACACATCTTAAAACCAGCCAGAAGACAAATCCCACCCACTTAGCTTGGCAAAATAAATAAATAAATAAGTGCAGCGATGAGGAAAAGATAGAGAACACACTAATGAAAAGGACGCAGTGTTTGTGTATGTGTGAGTGAGAACTGGACACAACCAAAACTAAGACAAAAGCAGGTGAAATTTCGCCTGCCTTAGTCAGGCCATCCCACCATTTTGAAATGCAGTAGTTTGCAAAGAAGTTGGATGTCACTCTACCACCACTCTTGAACTGCTTGTTGTAGAGACGATCGCTCCTCTGCAGAACTCTCACCTGAGATTATGAATCAACAACCAAGAAAATACGCCCTGAAACATGTCGGAGGAGGCAGTGCCTGCATCTGACAACACTAAGGCTGAACAGACTCTTCTGAGAGGAGTACTAAAGTTTACATTTCCTGTTGAGGAAGATTTGCCTGTCATTAACACTACCAACATTGCTACTGAGAGATTCTGTGAGAGAAAAAAAAAGGCACACAGATCATCCAGGTTATCCAACTCAAACTAAAGCTAACCAGTGTTCCTGTCTATGATTAGCTGAAAGAAAATAAAATGCCTTAACTGGGAAGTAGACCAATACTTACTGCAGTTTTCCTCATCGCTGCCATCAGGACAGTCCTCAAACCCGTTGCACCTGAAGCGGCCAATGATGCAGTGGATTCCACTGGCACAGGGGAAGAAGGTGGCACCACACTTGGACTTGGCTTTTGCTGAGAAAAGAAATGCACAGAAGATTGCAAATGTTAGGGAAACGTCTTACAAAGGTTAAAGACACTTTAGTAACAGGACGGGTTGCTCTGGGAAGCCTGTAAGCAAAGAATACAAGGTGGATAGGGATAATGAACATGGCAGCAGGTTTGGAGAATTTGGGAACTAGAGACCAAAGTGGGCAAAGACAGGTTTACAAGGAATCAGGAAACACCTGGAGAAGGAAAAGGGGAATATAGAGATATGAAGTGAGTTAGTGTCTATGTGAGAATAATAGGAAACATAAGAGATTTTCATTAAAGCATTTTTTAAAGCTGCAAAAGTCAAATTCAGAAAAGAAAATGCTATACCTAACAGTTCCTCTAGTTAGCACAATTTATGTGAAACTAGGTGCAAAAGGAACATAAATTGCATCTCTTACTATACAACTCTCCATCATACAGCTTTCATTATAAAGCTCCCCAGGACATAAACCGTATCTATTTCATAGCACTCGCATAGCCATTCATAACACTAAATACTAACAATAACATCAAAATGTGGTTAAGAAGCGATTATAGAATCTCATTTGATCCCAAGTACTTCATATTTTTTTTACTTCACTGCACAGCAACTCTTCATGACAGGGAGAAGAGAACACTGCCCTCAGCTAGAGTAATGCAGATGCTTCCACTACATTGCTCAAGGCAAGTGCCAATTCAGTCTTGTGCTATCATCAGCCCAGAATTAATTTAGCTGTTTTCTTGTTTGTTCCTTTTTTTTTCCCTCAGATTAGCATGACTTCATTTTCTGCAATGCATCACGGACTAGAAAGTCCCTGAAAACGGAAGCCTGGCTTACTGCAAGGAGGTGAGCATAGAACACTGCCAACACGCCATAATGCCATCTGTGGACCACTTACAGAAGAACAACAGAAAAGAAGCCAGCTAACTGAAGGACTTTTGAGTGAACTGCTCCTTCTCTCCTTACTTCTATACCAAATATAGAGGATGCGTTTGCAGCTCCTGGGTTTTGAGATGCTGATAGATCTGGATATCACAGTAGCAGGCAGTCTTTCTATGGAGCCATATGGATTAACACATCAAAATGGGCAGTTTTATGAGGTCAGGACAAAGTCAGGGACAACAGAAGAAATCCGGAGAGGGAAATATATATATAAATATATACACACACACACACTCAGAATGGGGACAAAAAGCATCAGCACTAATGTGAAAGGGACAGCCTTAAACCACAGCAATAGTAATTCACGCTTGATTTAGTATTCTCCCAAAGTAAATTCCCGCAAGTTCCTCTCCCGCATGTTTTAACTGTTATTTATTTTTATTATACCAGTAGTTTTCAGTTAAGTAGGATGTATCACTGATGTATTCACCTATCACATTTTCTGAAGAGAATCCAAGGTTCACTTGGAAAGAAAAGGTGAACCATTACTTTGTAGAAAAACAGGTTGATAAATTACCCTGAAGTAGCTCCAGTGCTCAACAACACCGGCAATGCAAAACCCACAGCCAAGACACTTGAGACCCTTAATTCTTAACAGAACTTCAAAGAGAAACTTCTGTGCTGAAGTTTTGAGGCAGACTGATTTCAGCTAAATAATTCAGTAAGCACAAGGTCTGAGGCAGTGCCATACCCCAAGTCTTTAAACAAAAACATCAAAACAAATGCTTCAAGAACAAATTCCACAACTGTCACCAAAGCAAGAAGTCCACATTAGCATTTGACACGTCAGCCAGCCAAACTGCTGCTGAGAAGGTGTGGCCATAACACTCAGACACAAAGAGATGCCCAATTCTTAATACTTCCCAGGGTCTGTTCAACCTAGAGAGGACCTGAGGAGAGGCTTCATGGCGGTTGCAGCTCCTCACAGGAGTGGATGGGCAGAGCTCTGCTCTCTGGTGACAGTGACAGGGCCCCAGGGAACAGCATGGAGCTGTGTCAGGAAGGGTCAGGTTGGGGGTTAGGGAAAGGTTCTTCACCAGAGGCTGGAACAGGCTCCCCAGGGCAGGTCATGGCCCCAAGCTGCTGGACTTCAAGACGACTTCAGACAAAGCTCTCAGACAAAGAGTTTGAATTCTGGGTGGTCCTGAGTGGAGCCAGGAGTTAGAATCAGTGACCCTTGTGGGTCCCTTCCAATTCAATATGTTCTATAGTTCCTGTGATTTGGAGTCTGAATTTGGAGACTATAATGTTTCTGGCCAACCATTCAACTAACCTTTGTCAT
Source organism: Phasianus colchicus (assembly GCF_987193195.1). Lineage (NCBI taxonomy): Eukaryota > Metazoa > Chordata > Aves > Galliformes > Phasianidae > Phasianus > Phasianus colchicus. The sequence goes on along the minus strand of NC_143440.1, from coordinate 20,303,194 downwards.
CGCTGAAAATCTACTCAGATTAAGGCTTCAGAATTACTTCCTTCTCAAATGTCTAATATGGATAACCTCTCAGCACAGCCTTACTCTTTCAGAGAGACTTTGGACTACAAATTGCAAAACTGGAGGTTTTGGCACTTTGAATGGCACAAATCCCTGAACTTTTCCGATCACAGCTCCAAGTGATGGCAAACACGGCAGCAGCTCAGTTTCAGGAATGACCAACATGCTCCTTAGCCACTGCAGCTGAGTCCTTGTCTATAAGACAAGAGGGCCCAAAGCACCTGAACTACCATCGTCCAATCATAAGCAGTATTTAATGCTTCATGACATCTAGAAGAGAAAGGAGCTAGACAGACCACAAAAAAAAAGTCAAACTTCTGGAAAACACTTTTTTTAGTTTATCCAGAACTTCCTGATACTCCATCAAAAAGAGGGAGAGACCATTAAGGACAATGATTTAATACAAGTAGTACTTGGACAACTACACATTGTTTAGTTGAAAATTTTACTCTTAGACCTTTTCATGCCTCCTCCTCCTCTTGGAACAGCAGGCAGAGAACAGGATTAATACATCCCTTTAAAAAATGTGTATTTATTTACTCTTGAAGGAAGGAAATAACAGCAAACAAAACCCAAATGCAGTTCTGCATACTTGCAACAGGCATAATAATACACACACCAACCAATCCCAACCCAAATTCACACTCACAGTGGATACCATAAAAAGATAAAGGAATGTTTCAAATCCCACAGTGACTCACTATCCACACAACTAGCAGTTTAGTTGGCACAAACCTTGCTTCCAAATAGAACTCTATTTTCTAAGTTTCAATTCCAAATACAAAACTTCTCATATGCTGTGAATAAACACAGGAAAAAAAATGAGGAGTTAATAATAGCTTAATCCAAGCCACATAACCCAATTCTTGAGACCCTCACTAGGGAACTTCTGCTCTATTTCCAATTTGACATCCTTGCTGTCCCCTGGCAAAGTTTTCCTGAGGTTTTCAGGCAAGTGCTGTTTGATCATTTCTCACAAAGTTCCTATGGAAAACACAGTCATTTCTTCCTGAGCAAAAATGCACTTTCCCATGCTGCACTGATCTCTGGAAATATCCTTAATGTGATGAGACTATCAATTTTCTTCATGTCCTCGGCCCTCTCACAAGTAACAGATACATCTACCAGGTTCATGACTGCCTGTGGCAAATTCAAGCCATTTGCTGCACTATTCACAACACTTCCGTAATTCCTACTCCTGTTACATGCTATGAAAAAGGCTTTCCTCTTCTTTGTGCATCACTGTGTCTTCTGTTGCACAGGCCTGAATTTTTCAGACAAATCTGAACATGAAAAGTCTCCCATTTACTTAAAAGATGTTGCCTACTTGGCTCCTTCAGTAACTTCAGTCTTGAGAAGCTCTCAAGAACTTCATTATCTTTGCAATCTATATCCTTCTGTCACATGTCACACTTGGCTGAAATGGGGTTCAGAATAATAAAAAATCACTTGGATATCAGGAGATGGCTGAAGAGCAGTGAAAAAGGAAACAGATGCCTGTGGATCATCTGGCCTCATTTAGCCTTGCTAGTACAACCCGCCAAGGGAAAGGGAAGGGAAAAGCTGGTTATTTTTAAAGGAACTGGCAAATCCTCCCAAGCCCAGGACTCCAGAACCTAAGCAATGGAGAGACCACACACTGGGTGTAAGGGGGAAGGACTAAAGGCCACACTCAGAAAACGACAAGAAATCACACAGCAACTTATCAAAAACTGTGTCTACAGAAATGTTACTCAAGTAGCAGATCTAGTCTGGGTTCAAATAGTAAATCAGTTGCAGAACTATAGCAAGTACTAAAACACCCTAAAGGACGTTCAACCAACTTGCAAACCTGTGGTGGAAAAGTTGCATTCCTGCTCCTCAGCTGTTACCTAGTCATGGCAGAAGAAATCACAGAACATCAGGGGTTGGAAGGGACTTCCAGAGGTCACTGAGTCCAACCTCCCTGCTAAGCTAAAGCAGGCACCCTACAACAGGTCAGCATCCAGATGGGTCTTGAATATCTTCCTAGAAGGAGACTCCACAACCTCTCTGGGCAACCTGTTCCAGGGCTCCATCACCCTTACTGTAAAAGAAGTTCTTCCATATGTTAGTATGGAACTTCCTTTGTTCAAGTTTTAGGCCACTGTTCCTTGTTCTACTGCTACACACCAACAAGAAGAGCCTGGCCTCATCCATTTGTTTCCCACTTCCCCTTAGATATTTATAACCATTAATCAGATCTCCTCTCAGTCTTCTTTCCCTCAGCCTGAAAAGTTCCAGGTTACTAAGCCTGTCCTCATATGGGAGATGCTCCAGGACCTTTATCATCTTTGTAGCCCTCTGCGGGACTACTTCTAGGTGATCCCTGTCTTTCTTGAACTGCAGAGCCCAGAACTAGATACAGTATTCTAGATGTGGCCTCATTAGGGCAGAGTAGAAAAGGAAGATCACCTCCCTCAATCTGCTGGCCACGCTCATTTTAATACACCCCAAATGCAGGAATGAAACATTAGTATGAAAACTGTATTTACAATGAAAAAATGGAATTCCCACAGTATTTAGGCAAAAAAGTGGCAGTGAATCGTCACACACAGGATGAACCTCCTCTGGCTTTTCTAAATATGGGAATTCTGATCTTCACTACAAAGCTCTCCTCTTCACTTGGAATACAGACCCAAATAACAGGGCTAAGATGCCCACAGAGGACTGCTGGTTACAGTATAAGCTTGCCAAACACTCCCCCCAGACTTATTTACTTAAGTTCAAGTGAAATGTTCTGGCAGTTATGTATGCAAGTATGTGAACTCACTCCTTATGGCTATGCAGAAATCAATCCTCTCACTCCCTTCCTTTAAGGATCTTAAAAAAAATTAGTAGCTTCCACTCAGGACCAGCTGTACTTTCCACAGATTTAACAGTTTGCAGGCACAGCTCTACAGTATTAATAGAAAAACATTTTACTATCTTTAGGGCATAAAGTGTGAAACAGAAGTATTTTTCAAAAGTTGTAATCTGTTTTATTATTTCTCAGCAATAAGATGAACAGTAGGGGAAAAAAACAGATTTAGCATATACTATATAAAATCACATACTGTATATATGAATACCCTTTTACAAAAGCAATTCTGACATGCCCGACTTCACTAGATCTTTGAACGTGACTACAAGGTTACAACAAAACTTCTTCAGTTATGGGCTAGCATTTTGTTTTCACACAATAGACTGCTATGCCAGTTCTCCAGTTGAAGACAAAAGCATCTAACTTAATGAGTTTTTATGTGGGAAGAGAAGACACTTCAGAGGCAGAGTACTGTGGAGACAATAGCCTTTATTTTTGTCAAAGACTAAAGTTATCTTTCCTCAAAGCAATCTTCAGTGGTCTAGAAGTCTGAATAACCATCTACAAAATTGTCAGAAAGTAGATGAGACACTAGAAGAAAGTGTAGGCAAAAACCTTGATCTGTATCTACTCAGCAAAATTATTTCTCACTAAAAGAAGTATTTTAGAGGTCACTACTTTTTAGAGAAAAGCAAAATGAACAGTAAGTTCATTCAAAGTGCAAGTTCTAGGTCAGTTGTTACACCGACTAAATTCAGGACATCTCTAAACTTATTACTCAGGATTCACATAAGCAGGACAGAAAGGACTAAGGTACTCCAGCAGCAGGGGAACCCTCCTGATGAGGGTATTGGTGTGCCAAGGATTTCAGTCCCTCACTCCCTCTGAGAACAGCTACCTGATCTGCACTGCATGCTGCCACTGACTGCATTCACCGGTTAAACCTGTTCCAGTTCCAGGCTCTCCAGTCGGACTACTTACTGACATCCACCTAGAGGAGACTGTCAATAGGATTAAGTAATTAGCACCACAAACCCTCTTGATCTCCTTCTGTAAAAAGCCATCAAATGTTAGCAGATATTGCACTTGTCTTTACTCATGTGCAAATTTCTGTAATTGAGCTTCAAATGAGAACTTCCCCATGGTCACTTCATCGTAAACTGTATTATAGCTACTCTAAGTATTTGGTTGCTTAATCATGAGTGAAAACAAGAGTTAATTCTAGTTTGATAGTCCAAATCTGTGAGCCATTTGAGTAAGTGACGAAAAGATTAGCAGCTGGTTTACAGCATCTTCTCAATTAATGCAGATGCTCATTTCATGCACTATTTAATGTTCTGTTAAAGTTCTGTTTAAAAATTCTGATGTTTGTCACCTCTCTAAGAAACTTTACTAGAGCTGATCTTCCAGTGGTTCTACTGGCCAACTGGCATTCCAAGCTGTTTTTATAACCCTGAGAGCAGCATGTGCAAACAGCAACTAAAAGACCATTTGCCACAGATGGATGATTCTTCCTTACCAGCTCAGTTTCTATACAGTAACTCCAAGCTGAAATATGTCTCTGTACCTGCCCCCTTTACTCTGCACGAGTGCCAGCAAAACCTCAACATTCAATTGCTTACTAATTGTGTCAGTGGAAGTACACTAGAAGGTAGCTGATGAGAGACTTCAGCAGCAACTTTCTATCTCTGCTTCACTTCTCATGAGTCCTGCAGTACAGGCTGGATTCTTGGGGTTATATTACCTACAAGTAGCTCCACAAAGAATGTTTTGCTTGAGTGAAAAATTAACATCCACAAAACAGTAACAATTTTATGGCACAGTCAGTTTTATATTGGAAACATATCACAGGTTGGAAGATCAAGGTTTGCTTTTGGCTTTCAGAGATTTGCTAACATCTCACAAGTCAGACTTTGCTACTACAAACTCTGCTTCTGGAAGACGGACAACACAGAAAAACAGAGGCAAACAGTAACCATGAAGGGCCTCGTAGGCCTTCAAAGCAACAGACAGCTGTGGGTGAGCAGGTCCAGGAAAGTACTGCATCCAGCACTGTGGCACTTGAGAGCGCTTGATTCCCAAGAGTCCTTCCAGCCCAAAGACCCTTGAAAGAACAAGAACACTGCAACCAAAAGAAATACTTCATGTTTAACAAAAGCATCTCAGTTTCCAAGCTTATGTGCTAAAGAACACAGTGGAAGCTTAGCAGTGGCAACGCCATATAGTTGCAGGCAAAGGCGCAGCAGAACTTGTGATTAGCCTTTGAAGTTAGGTTTGCATAGGAGCATGGGTTTCCCTCCTGGAATTTCAGGAGTTTTTCCCAGGTTCATAGGAATCTGGAGGTGTATTTGACTGTTTTTTTGTAGGTGGCGTGCTACAGCATCAAGCAGTGAATATGCTAGGATAACCAGGAGAAAAAGGAAGCAGCAAGAAAAACAAGGATACTTAGAAGCATTCAATAACATCAAGACAGAGATCTTCTAAGCAAATGCATACTTTTATAGAGGAATTCCTAATTTTCTGCAATAAATTCCAGTTGTTACAGGAAAAAAAAAGGATTTGTTAGTTTCATTAGCCTTTTACACAAATTAATGGACTGTAAATAAGAACTGGGCCATTGAGGATTGTTTTCATACAACTTTGTAAGATTGCTGTGCGTACAACATCCGGCAGCCTGGAAACTTAGTACACAACAACACTGCATTAACATAAATACACAAGATCTACTTTGACTGCAGATTTTTATTGGTGTGAGCCTTACAGTTCGCAAGCTCTGGTAGAATGTTCCTCTTTTCCTTTGTTCTGGCTGTTACCAGATTTTCTCATTCCATGTATTCAAAAAAAAAAAAAAAGTAGTCAAGAAAAGAATTACGTATTTACAGATTTCATTACAGAATTGTGCATTCCCCACAGGCATTTGGAATGCACTAGACTGAGGTGTAATGTAAGGCAAGAGACCACAATGGTACTGTCAGTCCTACTTATGTGGAAAGTTAAATTCCTAGATCATACTCCAGAAGGGAGAAGAAAAAAAAGATAGCTTGATACTTCCACAATTTCTAACAGCTTTTAGCAGGAACACAGAGTTCTGAAGTCGTGATGTTTCTGTAGTCCTATTACTTATTTTAATACATGGCTTTTATAGTTATCTTCATACCTTTGTTTCTTATGTCATCTACCTTCACACTCATCAAGGGACTGCAGAGCACATTTGCTCGCTACCTCACTAACACAGATCAACCCTTCAGCTGCCTCAGGACTCATTTATCTACAGCAGAGGCTTGTCATCATCTCCACACTGCACACAGACGATGCCTGAAGGTCACAGCCACCTCAGCCTCTGATTACCTTGAGCCATGACACAGCCCCTCCACACCTCCCAAAGCAGTAGACAGAGGTTAGAACTAAAGAGCATAAGCTCAGCTCTAGTACTTCTTGAGGATTTTATCTTAAGATTCCAACACAAGTGGCAAAGTAATTGTCATGCTGATGTTCCACTTTTGTAAGTGGCAGGTTACTAAATCACTCACTTGCAAGTATTGATTATTTATCTACCTTTTACAAAATGTGTTTTATCAAAGTTTATCACACTTTACAACAAGGGAGCAGAGCAGAGCCAGCAGATCTGTAAGGAAGCTTTCCTGAGGGCAAGGACTCTCTATCCCCAGGTACAGTAAGTCATGAAAGGAAGACATGAGACCAGCACAGCTAAACTGAGACCTGCTGGTCAAATTGGAGAGCAAGAAGGCAGTGGAAGCAGGGACAGGAAACCAGGGAAGAGTATGGAGATGCTGCCAGACTTTGTAGGAATGGGATCGGGAAGACCAAGGCCCAACTGGAACTGGACTTGGCAAGAGGCACAAAAAAGGATAAGAGAAGGCTCTGAGGTGAGCTGATTTTCTGTATCTAAAAGGGGGCTATAAGAAAGAAGTAGACAGACTTGAGTAGGTTCTGCTGTGACAGGACAGGGGGAAATAGTTTCAAACTAAAAGTGGGGAGATTTAGATTGAACATAAGGAAGAAGCTTTTTATAATAGGGGTGGTGAGGCATTGGCACATGTTGCCCAGAGATGTGGTGGAAGCCTTGTCCTTGGCAACATTCAAAGTCAGGATGGATGGGGCTGTGAGCACCTGAAATAGTGTAGGTGTTCCTGTTCATTGCAGGGGAATTGGACTAGATGACCTTTGAAGGTCCCTTTTAACTCAAAAGACTGTATGATTCTATGATATATTAAACAATGTAAAGGCAATAATCTTTACAGATGGGTAGGTTTAGTACTACTTGGGAGTCTGGATCTGCTGCTATATTTCTAGGAGATTTCAGCTGGTTCAGACAATCCCTAGAGTTTACTGATGTTACTTCCGAACTGGGGAAACATTTCTTATTAACAAAAGGCTGCATCCCACTCTTCAGAGCACTGAGCTCTGACTGTTGAGCCCTAAAGCCTGGTATTTAAAAGGATAGCAGCCAGAGTTATTTTGTGCCCTTTGTTCCTGTACATGAAAGCCATTCATCAGACTGACTCTGCTGAGTGGCTAAACCCAAGCAAAACAACTGCAGCTGTAATAATTGTACTATGGTAATAAGCAGTCATTAAATAGCTTACAGAGATCGCAGAACATGCTACAAGACCTTTCCTCTCTGTCTTTTAAAGCAGCTAGTAAATCTGGTTACTTATTCTTAGCAACATAGAGTCATGAATTCACAGCAAAGTCTAAGGAGAGGTGAAGACAAACATCTAAATTCAGACTGTCATCAGAAAGATTTGGGTCAAGAATAATTTATTAGTAGATTCGATCCATCTCTCCCTCTTTCATTTTGTGATTTATGCAGGAAAAAAACATAAATACATAATGTACCTTAACATAATTCCAGTTTGTAATCTTCCTGTAGAACAGAGCTGAAGAACGCTCCTAATCTCAAGGGCAAACCCCACAAAACATTTCTTTAAGCAATGAGCAGCAACAAACAAACAAATAAATAAATAAATCTAAAGGCATTCTGCTGAAATCTACCCTACATCAGCAAAGAACGAAGGACAAAGAGCCTATCTGTCCTCACCTGAGGCTTCCAACCATGTAACATGGGTTTTCTGCTGGCATAGTCCCTACTCGATTCTCCATCCTCCTACTGCCCCCACTGCATCAGGCTCCCACTAAAGGGTTTCTCAGATGACAGAGCAACTTCATCAGGTTCAGTACACTTTTTTCTTTTTTTAAAAAAAAAACTTCCACCACTCTGACATCATTAAGCTTTTAATACCTACAGTTCCTGATAAACTACTACTTTTTTGTTGAAACTGGGTATAATTAAGTCAGTCAACATATAACCGAAGTACCAGTTTGAAGATGAAAACTGAATGAACTTGCCTTTGTTCTACAAGAGTTTCAGTTTTCCAATTGAAAAGGTTTTAGAGCACGAGAACAGATTCAGCACATGCTCCAGGAAAGCCTGGTTGTTATTTATGGAGTGTGGGTTTTATTTAAAATCTTTATGAAAAGACTTCTTAATATCTCACCCACAACTGCGTGTAATTGTTTGTTACGAACACCTTCCTGCAGAGACTTCACTCCTGAACACACTGAGCAGTAAAACCTGTTGGAAGTGAACACCAGAGGGAGCAGTAAACATTCGTCTCGTAGGTGGTTTTTAAATTGGAGACAGAACAGAAATATACAGGAAACCTTGGGGAAACTTTAAAAAGGTTACAGTGGTCAGTATATTCAAACTACGATATGTTGCTAATCCAGTCTAATTCCCCACCAATGCAAAGTCAGTGAGGAACAAGTGCAAACATGCAGATATACAAACACATATGAATTATGCAAGTTTATCTGTGCCGTGCATCCCATCCCCTCACTCCACCTCCCGACAACAGCAGAAGACTGTTGTCAGACATTTATCTAAAATGCTCTGTGCATTTAGATGGAATGCATGGAACCAAAAACATATCTAAGACAGAGAATACAGGTAAAGGAATGTAAAAAAATAGGGCATTTTCACTAGATACCAATACATAACTCAAATTGAGAAAGAACATGGTTAAGAGACATAGAAGGAAAGAAGAAATAAAGGATTAATATGCCAACATATCAGCAGTGAACAAGTAACTGCAGTGCTATCTCAAGTATCACCCTACTAGCCTGCCAGAGATTTAAAAGCACTTAGAAGAACAACAGAAGCATGGCTACAGCCACAGAAATGCGAATAGGTCAAGAAAACACTCCTGCTACACACTGATCAAAAAAAAAGTTTTCCCCAAGTTCACTTTTCTTCTTTTTTTAGAGGAACTGATAAAAATTCAAGTTTTCTTAGCCCTTCATCTTTGTACTACAGCATGCAACCTGCCACATCTAGGAGTTGCCAGGCCTATTTGTCACCAACAGGTGGAAAGCCACCAGGGCCCTGGCTTCAGCATGTGCCCTAAGAGCAACAGCTCCCTGATGCAGAGCCAGAAAGGTTCCTACCAGATGTATGAGGCACTCGGACTGAACTGGCTTCCCAGATTGTCCTAATGTGAGTTGCAGCCTTCGGGGCTATGAAAGTCAGCTTGCTGGTGTAGAGCTCCACAGAAGCTTGGCTGACCACACCATGCTAAGTGCAACCCAGAACTGCAAACGGTTCCTGCAAGCACCTGTCTGAAGAACCAGGTGTTCTGCTATCAGGTGAGAAACTAAGCCGACCCTCAGTGGAAGCTTGCTTGGCAGGTGGCTTCAATGCCTGCAGGGCAATGCTAGTTAAAATTCACTGTTTTCACGATGCACTTCATTTAAAGAAGAAATTCTCCCCCACAGAGGAGACTTGCACATAAGGACTCTAGCTGACTGAAGGACAATCAGAGCAAGATCTATTGCTGCTGAACTGCCAGTGATAATCCAAGGTTTTTACTACTGCAGCTCCAGATTTTTCTACAGAGGCCAGCTCTTGCTATTCCATGCAGAGCAGCGTGCTGGGAGCACGTTTCTTACAAGCACCAATGATGCCCTGTTGCTCAGCCATTCCCCAGTACATTGCCTTTATGACTGAGTAAAAAACCTGCTTTTCCTTTATATTTGGTTTGAATGAGAAACAGCAGTGACTGGCAGCAGAAACATGAGATACTTAAGCTCCTGCCACAAGAACACACTGCCCCAAGGCTATCCTCACAAAACATTTTTTTCTAGCCCACAGCTTATGCCTTTGGACTAACACAGCCAGTCACTGTATTCATTGTGTGCCACTACTGGCACGTAGCTGAACATGCTATCTTGACTTGTAGGAAATGGCTCGCAGAAGAGTGATGAGGGAAAATCCAGACTTCTGGGTATTTGGTACCTATCTCATTCTGGCTGCTGTCATGCCAGGCACTTAGCACGGATGATGTGCCATGCTCTGAATCTGCACCATCTGCTGCTCGTTAGCTGACAAAGGCAGCAACATGCCATCTCTTCACTTGCTGTTGCTCATTAGCTGACAAAAGCCATTTTCAGTGTTCACATTGTTCTTTCTGCAATAATCTAATACAAAGATGTACAAAAGCACAAAGAAAAAAAGGAAACAAAGATGACAGAGTACATTAGGAGCTTAACTAAGAACATTATTGTACTCTTAAACCTCCAGGAGTGAATCCTTCCGGACCTGGCCCTAATGCAATATGTCAGCAGGTAGGTATAAAGGTCAGTATTAAAGATAATCTGTTTACCTCAAAATGTTTTGAAACATCTTAACATATTTCTCTTTTGTGTTATTTTCCTAACCCTACACCTGCTAACAAACTGAGAATGTAGAGTGGCTGACAGCACACAGCTTCCATCCTGCTGGGTGCCAGCAGCACGCACCCCACATATAGGTACACCCAGTGCAGGTAACCAGAGCAGGATCCAGGAACTATGCATCAACAGCTGTAGGCTCCACAGGAAAGTCGAACTGCTAAGGGCTCTGCACTTCTCAAAAGGAACCTCAACTACTGTTATAAATCATCTACAGAGCTAAAGACCAGTAGTAGCAGTAGTTAAAAGCCCACAAGTGTTCAAAAGCGAACTGCATGACCCATACTTGAATTCGCAGGCTGATTAGCAATCCAGCTGATGAGAATCAGCAGAGCCAGAGGGAATGAGCAACAAAACTGTTCTCCATTTTGGGAGATGCGCTGAAGATAGCAAGTTACTTGCACTACTGAGTGCAATGGTCAATTAATTACTTTCCAAGCTCAGTTAGTGGTTTGGAAGAAAAGCCAAGGTGACGCTCTTCTTCAAGGAAAATCACTTCTCATCTGCAGCAATGGAAGTCCCAGCATCAGCATCTTCTCTCTCTCTTATACCTTTTCTCTACCCTCCTGCTCAGATAACATCTTTCTGTTGCCGCATCACCATGACATAAGGCGAGAGTACAGGAAACCTCTGTGTGCCAAACAGCATACAGACAGCTGGCATGGGAAGTGTTAAATCGCTCACAGGTCAGGGCACAGAGGAAGCAGGAATGCAACAGATGGTATGAATTCTGGCAGATGCCGAAGATGAAGAAAAATCTCACAAGCAAAGTGATGTGGTTAAGAGAGATGGCCCTCCAAAGCAGAAGACAGAAAAAGGAAAAAAGGAACAGAGGAAAGAGGAAACTTCAATGGGCAACGTGCAGATCATTCTGCTCTTGCGTCTCACTTCCTCCTCACAGCCAGAGCAGCACGCGTGGGCTCCTCATAGCTTTCCACACATGTGCAGCAGAAAACATCTGAGCTGCACATTTCCATTTTTTAAGGGTAACAGAGAAAATGAAATAGTACAGAACTCATCAGATATTACTGGACATCCACATTCAACCATAAGGCAACACAAAAGGGAAAGACTTTGCACCTCATGCACGTGTGAAACTTCCTCTGTGGGCATGCAAAAACAAGGCATGTTGCCTTCACAAAGACACCAGTCTGAGCACCATCTGAATTCAGTAATCACACAAAACACTTTAAGGCAAGGTGAAAGCCTTTAAATGTGAACTAGTTAGTCGATGAGGAATTGCAGACAAAGCAGCTTACAGTACAGCTTAGGGTAGTAACACACTGGGAACTCAGCCATCTCACATTGCTGAAGGAACTCATACAGCTTTGTCTCTACTCTCAACAGCTCAGCTGATGCAAAGCAACATCACAGCAGAAAACAAAGGATGCCGATTTTGCTGCAAGGTAAGCTTTAGTAAGCAGAGCCTTGTTCTGAAAGGAGGAAGGTAACAAAGCCTAGCCAAAAATAATAAATAAAAAACACGTACATACACACCCCATGCACACTCGTCAAGCCTTGTTATGCTCTAACAATACATCCAAGCACAGCTGCCCTCCCTTACAGAACTTGACACCAGAACTGTGCTGCTGGTGCAGAGACACAACCAGATGTGATGTACGAACATCTGGAGCGTCAGCTGCTCTCACTTTTCCACCACTGTTTCTGCACCCAAGAGGATCAGTTCCTGGGCTCCTACATCCCTTTCTCCCACACAGTAAGGTGAGCAGACCCAGACATTAATTACACTGCACATCTTTAAAAGCTCTTTGGTTCAGCTTCAATCACTGGAAAGTGATTGTGTATTATGAAAAAGAAACTGCAGAGCGGATACTCAAACACTGGAGGTGTCCAGTGAGGCTGTGAGCAATCCATCCTCGGAGGTACTCAACACGTGACTAGACAAGATTCTGAGCAACCCTGGTCTGAGCTCATCCTGCTTTTAGCCGACAGCTGCACCAAATGATATCCAAAGTCCTTTACAGCCTCAATTAATCCATGAGCTTGTCTTTATGGATTGGCACAAGCTGGAGGGGGCAAATAAGTGATTTTTCTTCCTCCTTCACACTTTCCAGACAAAATGCTAGGGTTGCCTTTCCATGCCTTGGATCTGACCTAGAAACTCTACCACCATTTCAGGGCTGTTAAGCCAATCCAAATTTTCATCACTTTCTGATGTAAACAAGCTGGTAACAGATATAACAGTACCTCAGAAGAGTGGGCCCATTTTCAAAATTAATCAAAAGAGCAAAACAAACTTTTTTTTTTTTTTTACCTGCATATACTGTATGTCTTTATCAACAAATACACAGGGCAGCTCTGAAAGTAATGTTTCCTATTTCATTACACTGCCCTATAACATCAAAGGCAGCTGTCGGTGTTATGGCAGTAGAGGTTGAACCTTCCCACCAATATGCCATTACATTTTGCTGCTATGTGACAGATGGCAGCAGAGGGGCAGTCTGACAAAATGGCGTCTGACATGAAAGTGCAGATGAAGCAAAGGTGTGGCACAGAATTCTCTGAATTCTTCCACGCAGAAAAAATGGCAACCTCTGACATTCATTGAGGCTTGCTGAACATTTATGCAGACCAAACAATGAACATGAACACAGAGAGGCAGTGGCTGGTGCATTCAGCAGTTGCGAGAATGGGTCACCTCCACTGGTGCAGGTTTTAATGAGCACAGCATGCAGGCTCTTTTTCACCGTTGGTAAAAATGCACAGCTAATGGTGGTGACTATACCGGACTATGCTGAAAAATAGTGTATTGTAGCTGACAATTTGCCCTGTCAAACAGCGTTATTGTGCTCTTTGTATTGGTTGTGGTTCCTGTGGAAATTATTAGGAAGCACTACTATCAGAGAAACCCATACATAATTGAATTGTCCCTCAAGCTATTAGCAAGTTTATGCTCTTAGACATAAGCCAACAGCTAACACCACAAAGCTCTTCCAGCCTTCTGCATAATGCCTTACCCCCCCCCCCTCAGGGAGGGTTCTTATCCCTTTGCCACACCTGCCAGAGGGGGACCGTGATCACAAGAATCATTTCTTTTTGTGAGCTTTGCGATCACTGACACAAACACATGCACACATCTCGTGCATCTGCATGGAGTGCAAATGCAATGGTTGGTCCAGTAGGAGCACAGAGAGTTAAAAGTTGTCTACTAAAATGAAAAGGAGGGAGATGCAAAACAGGCAGTTTGAAGCTCTCTAGACAGGTTACAGAACCTTGTTTGCATGAATATTAATTTTTTGTTTGGATATTCAAACGAGCTCTATTTCCATTCTATTTTGATTTATCTGACCTGTTAACAGCAAGCCAGCACAGGATATAACTTCCTTGCTCTCCCTGTTGTCTTCAAGTCTGTTATGACAAGAATAACTTTTATGAACTGACATTTTGCAGCTTTTTATATTTTATTGTCAGCTACTAAACTCATTATTGCCTGCAGTTCACTATATCCAACTGGTTTTGGTAAGGAAGCTTCTCAATACAGTCAAGCAGCACATCTTCCCATTCGTGATTCACAAGCAAATGTCCAGCCCAGTCTTCACTACTTCATTTAAAAAAAAAAAAACACCTGTCCATAAGATTAATGAAAACCTTTGTTACAGTTTTCTAGTCTAATAAGTGGAAGCGAAATTCATGCAAAGCAGAGGATGGCAACATTCTCAGAAAAGGCACAGAAACTCAGTCTTTGTGCCTTGTAAATACAGCGAAGTACCTTCATTCAGCTCATTTTAAGAAACCATGACTAAACACCAAAAGAAATTCCAGTTGCATACTCAAGAGTTAGACAACCAGGAACCTGCAAGTCACACAGCTCCTTTTTCCCCACACATTTGACTGGAAAATGCATACTGAACTTCAGACATTTTTTATTCCTGTCCAAGCTCCCACTAACAGCAATTCTACCGAGGCTTAAACAGATGAGCACAACTGATCAATCCTTACAACAACACCAACAAATTAACTTGGCTTCAGTGCTACAACAGGAGCTTGATGCTTTTGTAAAGACTACAATGGATCAGATATTTTGTACAGATACATTTAAGGCCTTAGAAGTAGGAAAAAAGCTCACTTTCTTAAAGCAGAACTATGCACATGGATTTCCACAGCACAGTTATTAAAGCCCCCATTATTTTAAAAGGAATGGAAAACTGGGATTAAAGATGAGGCATAAAGTTAAAGAAACAAGCATTTAACAAAACGTGCTACTTCTAGCCAATGAATTTAAGAAGATGTTCTTTCATTCTTTATTCTACTCCACAAGTGAGGTTAGTAATGTCCTTGAAGTGTCCTGGGAAAGGTAAGGTTCTCATAAAGAGGTTTAAGATGAATAAAATCTCTATGAAGCACTTACATAAAAAAGAAACATTTGCTGGGCAAAAAGCACTCAGTTATCAGGAAATTCTCAGACACTTCAGAAGAATGTGAAGTTTGTGGCCTTGTTCTCTCCTAAACACAGTCTCATGATATTTTGTCATAGCATAATATCGCTGCCTGGGTTCTATGTAGCCTAGAAAGCTTCTTGTTAACTAAAGGTTGGATAACATTAACTAAAACTTTCTTAATGCTAACAAAAGCATGACATCACAAAGGAGGAGATCAGCCTTTATAAGCTCCCTAGAAGTGGAGTGCTGTAGGGAGGATTAAGACATGTAAACATTATTAGCCAATTCATTGTTTCTCTTCCAAAAAGTTACTGTTTAAGTTTCAAAGGGCTAAGAATTACAATTTGACAGAAGAGGAAAACAAGCAGCAAGATACAGTTAAAAATATTGAAACAAAAGGGGCTAGCGTGAAGCGTGAAGGCAGCGGGGATGTTAAGGCCTTTATTACAGCGGCCTGTATGTTGAGTCAGGGTACGTAGGATCCCTACAATCACACATAGCATCAGTCACTCACTGGAATAGCCACAGGTCAAGCCTGTCTCGCTTTATCCATCTGTGCACTGGGATTTAGGCACCTGCTACCAAGCACTGAATTATAATTGGCCAATTTGAAGAACTTTAAAGATGTAAAATAATAGGAAGGGACCTATCTTCTTTAACAACAGAGAAATCAAGAAATTAGCAGTGGCCTCATTACGTACATAGTATGTACTACAGAACACACCACTAACGCTACCAGACAAGCCTTGTGGTAACAGGCACACCGAGGTCATAGCAATGGTCACTTACGGCATTCCTTCTCATCACTGTCATCGAAGCAATCTGGCAGCCCATCACACTGCCAGGCCCCGGGGATACAGCGTCCGTTGCTGCACATGAAGTTTCCAGGTATGTTGCATTCATTTGTGAAATTGTTCCCAGGCAGCAGCTGGCTATCTGCAACAACAATGAAAAACAAGTTTACAGGGTAATAAAAAAAAACAAAAAACAAAAAACAACCCTCTCCTTCATAAGGTGTAAACACAAGTAAAATAGGTAAGGCCACAAGAACTCAGCTCCATACACTCATGCTTCTGTCAGACTGGTGTTTAGCTTGCAGATTTTTACTTACTTATTGCACCTAGGAACTAGGTAGCACATGGACTAATTCACATTAGCTTTCCAATAAGTTCTAAACATGGTGATGCTTGGTGTCAGTGCCCTGGCACACACCTGTCCAGGCAAGGAAAGCAGACAGCATGTTACTAAGTCTGCTGTGTGGAGACGGTTTAGCAGGAGGAAATTGGAGATTGAGAAAACAGTAAGAAGGCAATCTATACATTTGCTTTTAAGGTTGTAGCAGCTCTAGCCGGTGATTTTCATCTACTGCGCTTCCATATCTGTGCACTGTTTTCAGAACACGGGTATTGCAGAAATGTAAACTTCACGAAAGGAAGACAGATAATGGTAATTATTTTAATAAGCAAAGAGATTCAACCACAGGTCCAAAACATAGGTTAGGCTTGGAGGACTGATGCGCCCAAAGGTAGAGCAGCAAGATAAATGGAATCTAAACCCACCACGCTGTGGGAAACAAGACGAGGCAGAGGATGAGAGAAAAGTTTCATTTCCCATCTTTCTGCCTCATCAGAGCCATTATGCTCCAAGTTCACAGTCTCCCGAAAACCTTCCTGCATAATGATGGGGATGTCACTGCGTCCTTGTAACACTGCAAAGTTTTACATCATTGTTTCAGAAGATGCAGGACAGGACTGCTTTGGGAAGCATTTTTATGCCCATTTCTGCCCCAAACAATAAGTTTCCTCTCAACTTTTTTTCCTGGCAAATGTCTGACTCTCCTGGGATGCTCAAGAGTCTGCCAGCGCAGAGTGGTTACCTTAATGGCAATTTGCCCTGAGTTGCTGGAAGACAAAATGATTCAGAAACAAAGTTGAAACTGTATCTTGTGAGGCAGATGTGGCAACCTGAGCCACCAGCTGGACACCAGAGCCACGTGCAACATCCCTGTGGTAGCATCTTCAAGAAACAAAGTGACAGACCACAAAAAGCAAGCCTAGGTGATTTTACTGGTTTTATTCAAACCTCAGTTTCTTTCCCTGCATCACTGCTCCTCCAACCATGGAAGAACAGTTTTGCAAGATGCAGCTTCTTGCTGCACACTGGGAACAACTCAGTGCCAGGCCCATGCTGCCATCCCTAGGGAAAGTGCCACTACCAGCAGCCATCCAGGAGAGCTGTCCCCAACTCTGCTTCACGCCTGAGTCCCCGCACCTAAAACAACAATGGAAATGATATATCCTTGTCCAGCCCTGCAAGGAAACACTGAGCACATACACTCAGTAACAGCCCCTGGAACTACTGCGGCCTGAAAAGCATCACTGCAAAGTCCTGCAGTGTTCTGCAGTCTGCAAAGTATGGGGTGAGTTAGTTTTTTTTTCCTTAAACCAACTCCTCTTTGACACAATCAGATCATTCTTCGTATCACTGACCTGTATCTGACAAGTGGTAGCCAAGCCAAAATCACTCCTCCCAACAGCTTCTCAAGAAGCATCCAAGAGCTTCGAGAGCTGGCCATAACCCCTTCTCTACAGTCCTCAGGAAAAAAAGAAAAAGAAAAAAACCCCAAAGTCTAAATTTTGTGGCTAAAATTAACTCTCTGCAGCAAAATGATGATACTGCAAGTATCTTATGACAACTAGGAATTACCAAGATTTCAGTTCTGTCAAAGTCTAAGCGCTCAGGCAGTACATTGAGGCAATACCATCAGAAAAAGGTGCCATTCTCATTTGTGCTGCAGCTCTTTGCCACCTTTTCGTCTAACCCTCCTGCCCGCACCTCTCCCCCAGCCTGTTCCACTTCCACACAGAAGCTGCACCTACTCAGAACGAAACCTGGCTGTCAACACTTCAGCGAGGCCTCCTCCAGGCCTGGGCGAGGTGCCAGCGAAGAACAGACGCGGGGTCTAGACTTGCCCCAAGTAGGGAGCTGCCTTCCCTGCTCTGAGCACCACGGTGCTCCCCAGACAACGCAGTAACTGATGCACTTCCAAGGACTGTGGCACCTCCTCCGCAGAGAGGCCCCAGCTAGGCTCCTGGCAGGCTGTATCTGCCTGAAAACATCCACCAGGATCTCTGTGCTCCTGTAACGAAAAGCTTAGATCGAGCCAAATCATTTAAGAATATTTTAGGCCTCAAAAAGCACAAACTCAAAAACAATGCCCCCAAAAAGCCATCAAGTCCCTGATGCTTCTAACAACCACTTTGAATAAAGGCTGTATTTCTACTCTACTGATTTGAAGGAAAATGTCAAGAACAGATATCAGATTTTGTTACCCAGCAAGTGGTTTGTTTATGGGATTTCCTTTGCCATACAATGAATTTATCTTCAATGCTCTTCTAAGTAAGGATGTAGCACTAACCTTTTTACCAAACAAAAGATACGGGCAGATTAAGTTGCCAACAGACCTGTGTGAGTTCTGCTGCAGAATGTGAACAGTGAACTCTGACTCACACCTATTTCAAGGGAAGAAGAGCTCTTTCCCTTAAAAAATGACCCCCATCAGCTGCTGGAATAGAGCTGCAGGTTACAGACATCACAATTTCAGAGCCACAGTCAGCACACCTAGAAACATGACATGTGAATTACTCCACATCTGAAAAAAAAAAAAAAATCCACCAGTGGGTATGGAACTGTCAAAACTATGCCACATGTGGAACCATTCAAATGCTACAGTCCACTTCTTTTGCTTTGGAAGCCTCCTCCACCTGATACAAAGGCTATTGGGGCTGCAAGGAAAGCCTCTTGCTGTGGCCACTTGCTGTGCAAGGGAATGTGAGAAGAGCGGCGTTACAGGCACAAGAAGGACCTGTTCCATCGCCCACTTTTCTGAAGGATTCAAGCAGTATCCTGACAAAGTCTGTACAGATGTCAGATTTTGTGCAGCCAACTTGCTATACTGCTTGTTGGCAGGGCAGAAATTCCTTCAATCTGGCAAAGCCGCCTTTCCAATCGCTGACATATTTACCCTGCAGCCTCTCTGACTAATTTTGAATTCAACCCAAATGCAAACTGCACGGATGTGTTCAGTTAAGTGAAGGGAGAAGGGAGAAGAAGCAGTCCATTTTCACCGCCACACACTGCTCACTTAAAAAAGCACACCATCTGGGCTGAATAAAAAAGGGACTCGTGTTTCACTTTGAAGGGGACTGAGAAAGGAAACCAATCTGTTTTAGCAGCCCCTTCCAAAAATGCTGGCATCTAAATATTTAATACTCGCTAAAAAGGAATCAGAGGAAAAAATAAATAAAAGGACATGTCATACTGAGCACGTCACAATGTAGTAACAACGCAAGGCTAGGATACTTTTCACAGAAAAAACTCTACCTGAAAGCTCTCCAGAGAACTGCACATTACAGAACAGATCGCTACTGATAGTACTGCTGTGTCTGTATCAGGACACACAATCAGAAGGAACAGCCAGTCATTCTGGTAATGAAGTTTTTGAGGAAAAAATACAAGACACTTGTGCGTTCAAACTTGGTCACCAATAGTGTCCGGAACTTCAGCCTCTTTGCAAAGAGGATCTGTCACCAAGGATGAAGCACAAACTCTTTGCTGCCAAACCTCTGACATGCCTTTTGTGGGAACTGTCACTGGATACTGTCAGTGATCTCTGTACAACATTTCCCAAATGTGAAGAGATTGATTTAGATCCAGGCTGGTGCACAGCTGTAGTGCTACTCATGAGGGCTACTCAGGACATACGTGAATGAACGCCTCCTGTTGTCCTGCTTACCCCCTACCCAGCATACAGCCACACCAGCTTTGATTCCAGTGCACCAGGAAGGTGTCCTTGCTCTACTGAAATCTGCAAAACGCTGTGAACACAAAAGGAGAAAGAGAAACTAGAGCAGATCGGCAGCTGGAATTTGCAGCAAGACAGCACCAAAAAGACATACCTCTCATACCTGCTCACCACAAAGAACGTCACAGCTATGAAGACAGTAATTTAACTTCCTCTCTCATGACTGAAACTTCAATTCATAACTTATTGGTATGAATCTTTTCAAAAGATATGATTAGGGAATTTTTAGTTATCACAGGTGCATAGGTGCTTTTGTTTTTATAGTGGAAGAAGCTACAGGATTTTTATTTAAAGCTTTCAGGAGGATTTAAACACTTTTCTGTGTACCATGGTAGAATGCTGTGAGACCGTATTTTCACTGCACTGACCTTGGAAAAACAGACACAGGGTTTAAATTTTGGGTGGGTCTATGTGAAGCCAGAGTCAGACTTAATGATCCACTTTAGGTGGGTCCCTTCTGACTTGGGATATTGTATAGATCTGTAACTGCAGACTCTCAACAAACGCTTTTATATTCTCCTTAGTCTACCTGCAGACAGCAAAGAAGCAATGCAAAGTGCCTGGTGGGATATCACAAGACTTTGTTTCCTCAGAGACTGCAAATATTTACAAATCTTTACATTCAGGCCCAGTTTCTTCTATGGATTGAGGCGGGAGGACAGATGCATCTTTTCAGACTTCTTCATGCAGATATGAAGCATCTGACTCACCAAATTCACATCTATTTTACAGATGTCTACTGATGCTGATACAGCCAGAAGAGAAATTCAAAAGCTAAGCATGAAGAAACTCCAAGCATCATGCCTTGCCTAAAAATATCAGTTTAATACCGCATTATCTTCACAGGCAACAAAGGTATACTGTAAGAAAGGCAACACTGCTGGAAATAAGACAGACTTGGCCTCACACTCAGTGCAGTGAAACCAAAGGAGCTGGCTATTTATGTTTATGAGATAATGCTGCATTCAGGACTCCAGCAGCCGCCCAAAGGCTCTGTGACAACAGAGTTATTCAACCTCTTTGCTACAATTTACTCCTTGTTCAACTGAAAAAGGGAAGTCAGCTTTGAAGAGGAATGTCCCAGTCAGAATCCAAGTATGCACTGCATAAAAAGATTGTCCATTAACAGCTCCATCAGATAAAAGATGAATACACTACGGAGGACTAAGTTCACTTTGCATCTCTTCCATTAATACCTTTGACATCATTCAAACAAAGCATCCCAGCGTATGTTCAGACTGGTTTTGGGAAGCCAAGAACAAGACAAGCTCCTTCTTGCTCTGCTGCAAAACCAGTGACATCACCTAAGCGTCTGTCGCAAGTAAAGGACACCTGCCAGCCATTATCTGACAACTTTAATCCCCTTGGACAATTTTAATCCCTATCCCCCCGTATCCTCATTTAAACTGCCTGATGATTACATTGCTTATACAACATTAGAAGTTATGAGGGTTATTTGTAAAGGCAGATTGACAGCCCCACTGCAACACAAGTTCTCAGAAATGTTTCTTCACTGAAGTGCAGCTACATTTGTGATTAATTCAAGGAGTTGCTCACTGCTGAGCTTCAACTTACCCTCCTCCTATTTTCCAAGCGTGATATATTCTGTAGCTAGCATTCTCAAGACTTAAAAATGAATCAAGCCTAGCCAAAACAGAAGAAAATCCCACAGTTACTTCTGATTAAAACACTAAATGTTACTAAGGCAAACCAAGTCAATAGAAACACCCTTTCTTCTGAAGCAGATAGCTTCTTTCAATTCAGACAGAAAAAAACACAATGCTGACAAGTCAGCCTACTATTGGATAGTCATCCTTGAGCCATTAATTCCTCAGAGCAAAGACACTTTTTATTGAACTGGAGAGCAATTAACACATCACCATCTCCTCTGTAAATAATATAACATACACAGAATAGTGTATCTCTTTCTAAGCAGCCTATGGTATTACTTTAAGCAATTGGCACACTCCTTGTAGCAGGTGGCTGCCTTTCAGCACTTAGCCATGCACACTCTTGAATTAAATATAATCTTCTAAATCATTCCCTAATAAACAGCCACTTGCTTTTTCCTTGAAACACCACATGCAGAAAGCGAGCTGAGGTGAACAGGTTTATTTTAATCCTACAGCCTCTGTGGAGGGACTTGGCATTCCCCTGGAGCCCCCCCACGTTCGTCTGTCCCTAGCACAGCTGCTTCAACACACCAAAAATACAAGTGCCTCTCAAATCCACGGGCTCTCAGCACAGCTATATGGTAGAAGAAAAACAGGCTATCAGCTACTAACAGCACAGAGTGAGCATGGACCACATCCACAGCCCCAAAACAGAACAAGATTGAAAAGAAGAGGAGGAGCAGAAGCAGAAATAATTATTTAAATTACTGAACCGCACCTTGAAGAAGGAGCATTCCCCACAGCAAGATTCCCAGACGTGCATCCAAATCTCAGAGCAAGATCAAAACTCAAAATTTCCGATTTCAGCCTTTCCCAGATGCCTTTCCAGTTTCACCTCCCGTGATTTTAAGCAAACTATGAAAACCATTACCAGCAAATGAGAGCACGTGCCGACACAGTACCATCCACTTCGGAGGATGTTAATTGCTGGAAATGTTTTCCCTAATGATGTGTTCTTCATATTTCAGAAGAGCACAGCCATTATCTCTGGGCACTTACAGAGAAAGTTAACACAGTCCAAAAGAATAATCTGAAATACAAGGAACATATTCCACCAACCATCTTCTTCAGTGTTAATGAATAATCACTCTCTTATAATTATTTCCTAATCACCACAGGTTATTATTCTCTTTCTGATCCTCCAGAGGAGTCGGTGATGCTCACTGACACACATGAGATTCTAGGGGTGCAGCTGAACAAAAGCAGGTAGCTCTCCACAATGGACAGAGCATCCCCCAAAGAGGAGTCCAAAGAGAACCTACTGTCTGACAGCAGGAAACTGGCTAGCAAGTGTCACCGCATCAGCTCCATCTTCCATTTCTTCATCACACAGACACTGTAGAGCTTGATGGGGATGGCAGAAAAAAAAGGGCAAGAAAGGACAAAAAGTAAAGATGCAATCTCTATAGTCAAGCAAGTTAAAAGCAAAGCTAATCGTAATGACTGTATCCCTTTTTAACACACTTCATATATTACTCTTAATGAAAGACAGAACTTGCATATGTAGAAAAGAATCTAGCTTCTCCTTGAACTGCACATGCAATACATTCATCACTATATATCAGTTGCCTTGCAACAAAGCACAACACGAGGCCACTCAGATACCGTATTACAAACTACAGACGCCTACGTAGGACAGAAGTTAATTGTTTTTAGCATCTCAGAAGAGAGCATTTTATCTTCTTTTGCTCTGCCTCTGTACTTTGAAGAAAGAGACTTGCATGTACTTTGTCATAATTATACAGCCCCACTGCCTGAAGTCACTGTAATTTTTTGCAACACCTCCATGACACAGCTAGGTGCATTACCCTCCTCTCTGATGGATTCAGACCTTGGTGTGAAGAGACAGTAAATCAAGTTTTACCGTAACCAGTGTCACCTTAATAAAATATCACAAGTGCCTGACACAGTGAAGAACCTCTCAGATAATTTTGCCAGTTATGCCTTAAAGGCTTGGATTTTAAAAGAGAAAAGGGTGGTGCCTTGGTAAATCTATGTCAGTATGGCATCATCTGTCCTGTCAGAGCCCACTCTCCTGCACGTTATCTAACCAGATACACTGCCTGTATCAGTTCTGCACTATCTGGTCATCCAGCATTAGTCATCCTGAAACCACAGCTGGAATTACTCTCTACAGGGCATGAATGAGAAGAGAGTCTATAGGGTAAGCAAACTCTTGTTTCTGTCTCCAACTACCATCCACAACAATTCTGTATCAAACTCCTCCCCGTATGACTGCAGAAAATCCCCATTAAGTAGACATGCTCAAATGGCTGGCCACCACCACTTTGAAAGGCAGAGCACACAGGATTTTCATAGCCAACACGTCAGCTTCCTTACAACAGAGATGCTGGAAGTGCTTCCGAAGAAGCAGAATGGCTGCACCCTGCTCCACCAGCTCTGGAGACACTCTCATCTCACTGCCTGCTCTGCTGATAAAATATGGCAAAAGAAATATTCTGGTGGCCCACGTGCACCTAGCAATAAGACTTTCAGGCTGTATCTTTTCTCCTTTCTTCCAGAGAAAGAGGTCAGAGGACTCCTCTTGAATGGCCCGCTAATGGGAGGGAAGAAGAAAGTTAACTACTGACAGAAGAACATCTCGGAGGTGGGAGAGATGCTATGACTGAGTTCTAGTTTATGCAAGAATCTTTCCTAAGAGATTAAACACAAATTTGTCTTTATTTCACAAACTGCTGAGACAACTACATCTGTTTGCAGAACACAAAAGAACATAAAATTTTAAAATACTCTCACAATGTAGGGCCCAATCAGTCACCCATAAATCCATCCTTTAAATATTCATGTGTGATGAAACCAAACTGCTACAGACAGATCTGTATAGAGCCGCTTTCTGCTGTTATGTCTAGGTTTTAGCTGCTTGTTCTCCCAGCAAACACAGTCCTCCTTGTTTAACATTTTCCTTGGCAACAGGACACTTCCGACAGCATCACCCCGTATAAATCATAAGCTTGTGTAAACTGGTAGGAACAGATGTCAGCGCAGGACAGCAAATCTTGGACAAAGTGAATTCTAAGACTTCATACATATATGTATTAAGTGAATCAAGAGGTGGTAGAGCAAAAGAAAAGATGAATTTATGATAATGAATTATAATAACAACATTCCTCTAATATCATTGAGAGAATAATTTATGCACTTAGGATGTGACGGCACGTCAATGCAGCACATCTGCAGGGCAAAGAAAGCAGTGGTCTCTGTAACAAGCAGCAGGCTTTGGCTACATGAGGAGGATGCAGCTTGGAGACAGTGATGGGAAGCTCTGCAGAGGGCCCACGCCAGGAAGCAGGCCAGGGCTGCAAAACAAAACAGCAACACTGCCCTTAACAAGAAAGGAAAGCCCATAACCTTTCACTCAACAGCACTGAGCTAATTTCCAAGTGCGAGGAGATTGATGACAGATAACCAAGATTTTAATCTTGACAGAGTGAGATCTGCAGACTTCCCTACCTTGGGAAAGCATTTCAGCTCTTGCTTTGAAGTCTTGCCTAAAGAATACAAAACAAGGAGTCCAGAAAGTTCTCTCCTGAGGCTCCTAAAATGAAATCTGGAAGAGGAACAAGAATGTTTTTTCAAACAATACATTAAAGCAACAGCTGAAGTTAGGAGATCAATTAGCAGAAGACAACTGGAGTCAAGGAAAGACAACAGCTCAAGAAGAGGAGAATGATTGTACTAAGTGCCAGTGACAGCATGTTGTCTATAGGAACAGAGTAGTGCTGCTCCTAGCAAGAAGCACTAGCCAGAAACAGACACTAAACCTCTTCAAACAGGAATGTAAATCCACAGTGAAAAGAGTTAGACCCAAAAGAATCCAATGCATGAATCTGGAAGCACCACCTGACTTGGGTGCCAAAACATGGTGCAATTGGAACTGCGAGCATCCTTGAAGCTGCAAGTAGAAAGGCAGAACATTCTTCTCCATGTGCAGTGATAGCACAGAAACAGACACACACACACACACACACACACAAAACCAACAATTTCAAAGCCACGAGGAAAAATAAAGCCCTGACTTCAGAGGATCAGGTTGGGTTCTAATCAGCTGGTTTTTAGCCACACTACATTGAAAATGGGACTAGCCATGGCACAGCCAGCAACAACTCTTCAGCCTGTCTGGGACTTTCATATCATTCGCACACTGGTATTTTGGAGATCACTGCTCATACTGATCTGATTCATCAGCCAAACACCACAGGGCATAGCTTCTTCAAATGTCATGCCCTGGGTCTATCTGAGGAGATTTTGCCATTATTTTCGACTTGAAAGGTTTCTTTTATCAAAGATGGCATGCATTTGCTATTTCTGGTAGCTCTGGTCATGCATCCTGCACCAGGAAACCTCAGACGAGGTTGCGGGCAGAAGACGGGACTTGGCCGTGACAGACGCAAACAACATCTGGTTATTTGAAGTTGGGAATTTCCCACAGATGCTACTAGAAACACAGAGAATAATCACTTCAAGTGAAAAATAACTGTTTTTGTAAGCACCTATCTAAAATGTGATTTTCCCCCATTCAGAGCAAGTTCTTTGATGTGCTTTATGCAGTAATAATAAAAATATATACAGAAAATAAAGAGAATCAGCATTTACTATATGGATTAGATTTCTGCTGCTCTCTGTAAGCAAATCAATAACAGAAAAATAAATGGCATTTGCATTTGGTCAAAGGGAAACACGCTGTTAAGAAGATACAGAGCAGGGAGTATATTGAAGCGAGAGCTCATCCTTTTCACAGTTCAGTTTCGCCTTACCTATTCTGCTTATTCATTGCTCCAGAAGCCCTAACTGAGAGAAATGATGTTTCTCCACCACACTGGAGCCCATACAGAGCCTCCACACGGATGGGAAGTTAATGCGGGGTGGGCAGTGTGGATACGCAATCCTTCTGGAAGGCATCTGGGACTAATGCTTTTCAGCAAACATTGCCACAGCAAGATACCACGTATTATAAAGAGCTTTCAAGATTGCGGTAAAGTTGGTTTTGTTTGCAGCACATGCAATCATGGATTTTGGCTCTTTCAAAAGTTGCAGTGTTTTAACTGCAACTTTTTTAACGGCAAAGAGTACTGGGATGAAGTTGGACAGAAGAATATCTAGCAAAAAGCAGGAAAAGTTTTAATATGTGCATGAGAAAACTGAACACTTCTCCCAGGGAGACTGAGGCAGCTGGGGCAGAACTCTGGCCCAGAAAGGGCCACAGAAGAAACAGACCAGGATTCAGTCTACACGATGTACCAGTGTTCTTCCTTTTCCACTTCTTACTTCTTTGATTCCTGCCAATTACATTTCCTTTATTTCCTACAATCCTCTGATCAATTTCCAAGAAAGCAGTAACTGCTTTTTAAACACCTATCCTGGCCATAAATAAAAAAACAAAAACTACCCACCCACCTCAACATGCTCGTTACACAAATGATCTTGAAGAAGTCTTGTGGTGCATTCCAGCTAAGTAAGAATAACCAAACATTCTGGTATCTAACTTACCCACTTGAAACTTCTGAGCCTGGCTGTGTTTTACTGGACCAAAAATGGGACAGAACACAAATTAATAAGCTTCTGGTTAACTACAAAGCCACTGTCATGTTTTAAGGCTTCAATCAACAATTTTTCATCAATCATTCTCAAAATGAGCCAAAGCAAAACTCAAAGGATCTCTAAAGCATTTCTGTAACTTCAGGCATCATTCTGCTGGTTAAATAACCCCTGAAAGCTCCACATTCCTGCTGGCATCTGTCACATTTATGCAGGCTACCAGGTGTGCTTTTGGAAGAAGCTGGGGCACAGACATGTCCTGACAGATCAAACTGGCAAAGCTGAGGGGGCTGAGAAGGAAAGAAATGATTCCTCTGAATTTACACAGACAGGGCCTGGAGGGAACAAAGTCTCACAATTTTTCTGAAAACTTTCAACGTAAATGAAGTCAATAACATTCATGGGACTCAAGATACCTTGGGAAAAGGCAAGGCTCCTAAATGTTCAATATGATTCTCAAAACATCAATTTATCTACTTGGTTCCAAAATAGGATACACTTGTTTCCACATAAAACCCAAACTGAGACTTAGGATCTGCTAAATTAAAGGATTTCCCAATCTTTTCCCAACGTTCTAGAGAACCAAACATTATCACTCGCAGAAGCTCATGAGATGGACTATAACCAGGCTTCTTTGAGTGCCTTGGTAAATTCACTAACGAAGAAGCAGATTCAGCATGTTGCCATTAAGGGTTAATCTTGCATCTCATTGGCCTAGCTAGGCATTCCCATAAATAACAACCCAGAGGATATAATTGCAAAGCAGGTATGCTTGGCTCTAGCCACTCTGCCAATTCAGTGGCAATGAATGTCTGAAAATTGCAGGGTGTAAATTTAGCTGGATGGGTCTCACACATTGTGTTTATTTTACTGGGAAAGAAATGTATTTGATTAATCAGAATTAAAAGAAAGATATCACACTTCATGAAAGGTTGTTTATTTTTTCCCCTGCCTGTAGATAGAAATAATAACAAGAATAATCACTATACTTACTGCGTAAGGACAAAGGCAGCACAGCTTGCGCGTTGCTGAGTTTCAACAGCAATTTCTTTTAGGTCACTGAGCAGTGAACTGCTTACGCCAAGCAATGCCAAGACTTCTGCAAAGTGCCTATCAGATCCGAGTAAGACGAGGCAAGAAGAAAGAGATGCCTTTGTAATAAAAGGCAGCATATTTTCTCTGTAACAACCACGTTCAAATTTCTTTTGCACCCTCAAGAAATCACCACCTGCTAGCTCTGTGGCACATTTGCAGTTTCACTCCCACACACTACAAGAAATTCAGAAGACAATGAAAACTGCAGATAATGGATGCTTTAAGGATGAGGGAAGGTAACAGTGCTAGATTAACAGCCACTGCCAAAAAGACAGACCACTAGCACAGCACACATGGGCCCCAAGCAGAGCCTCCCCCACCCCACTCCAGACATGGAGCAGAGACAACTTTGTTAAGCAGCCTTGAGTCTTTGCATTTTACAGCCTACCAAATCCAAAGGTAGTGTTGTTACAATAACTAATTCTTACTTGACAGAAGCATGCCTTAACCCACTTTCAGATTCATCTGGTCTTGGATTTTCTAAAACCACCTCAGCACACTTGAGACAACAGCAACCTTCTTGGTGACCAGTTCAGAGTTTCTCCTTTCCCCTAGGGTAAACAAAAACACTTAGAAGCAACAAACCTCTTGATGAAGCACCAGAAGTCCTCATATACCAGTCCCTTTGAGCTGCAGCTATTGCAAGGACTTGCTCTCATCATAAGCAGGCTGACACATTCTGGTTTGCTCTTCTGTCAAAGAGCAGAAATCACAGCTTGCACTTCCCACATGGGAAAACCCGATAAACAGAAAGCATCCAAATGCTGAAGTTCTCTCTCCTTTCTGCACGTGCTTCATTAGGATCACGGGAACCAGCCTCACAGGTGGGATGCAGACCTATTTGAGGCAACGGATTTCTGTGACTGCTGAAAATTAGTTAAAAGATTTAGAAAGAAACTGCATACTCCAGATGAGCCGTAAGGCAAATGAGAATAAGTTAAAAGGAAGTGGACTTAACCACTGGCTATTTTCCTCCCACAAAGAAAGTAGGAAGAAGCTTTCACTTCCCACCATCAGATAGAATGGTCCTTTGTTTTCCCTACCACTTGCATTTCCTGACACCAACACACTACAGAGGTACTTGGCTATTGATGCTTTGGCACAGAAGTCACTTGCAAAGGCAAAAATAGTTGGCTGGGATGAAGAATCTCTCACTTAGATGACACAGACCAGGCATGTCCAACACAGCCTATGGGTTCTGTGCAGCCTGGCCCAGCTCACAGCGCAGCCACCCCGTGCCATCACAGTAACAAACAGCAGTGTCCTCGCTGTTTTTGTTCTTTTTGTTTTAATAAAATAAATAAAGATTAAAATGAGTTTTGTTACTTATATTCAATAACTGTGTTATATGTTTTACGACTGCTCCAAAGTAATGCTTTCTATTTCATTACATTGGTCCACAGTGTCAGAGGCAGATGTTGGTGGTATGGCAGTAGAGGTAGAACCCAGTATTCCACCAATATTCCATTACATTTTGTTGCTGTGTGACAGATGGCAGCAGAGGGGCAGTCGGACAAATTGGTGTCTGACATGGAAACGCATACAAAGCAAAGGTGTGGAACTGAATTTCTCCACAGGGCAAAAAATGCAGCCACTGACATTCATTGATGCTTGCTGAATGTTTATGGAGACCACAGTACAGTGAGGTGACGTGTGGTGCATTTCAGCAGTGGTGACAATGGGTCACCTCCTCTGGTGCAGATTTTTACGAGTGCAGCATACAGGCCCTTGCTCATCACTGGTGACAATGCATAGCTACTGGTGGTGACTGTGCTGAAAAACAGGGATTTGCAGCTGAGAATTTGTTCTATTAAACAGCATTATCATGCTCTTTGGATCAGTTGTTACCATGGAAATAAATAAGAAGCATTACTTTCAGAACAACCTTTGTGTATGCAACCCAATTCCCATTCACTCACTGTGGCCCAGACAAGCCAAAAGGTTGGACACCTTATCCTGATAAGGACCGTGAACTAGGCTCTTCTGTAATCTTGTTTTTAATATGAACAAAAGATCTCACCGTCCTTCAGCATGCATCCAATAAAGGAGGCTTTCTTCTCCATAAACACTAACACTCCCCGACATCTGTCAGAGGGACTTAGCAGGACAGCTTCTCCAGGCACTGCAGCAGCAGAGGACAGCAGGCACACTGCCTGGCACAGGGATGGCCCCGCACCAAGCTCAGCACGCTGCTCCGCTCCCAGCGGCCCCAGCCAGCTCCTTCCCAACAGGCCTCTGCCCACTTGCATCGACAAGGTTTGAGAAAGACATCAGCAACTCAGCTGCATTGCCCACTTCAAGCTTGGAAGAAAGCCTTCAGCAGCTCCAACTGCTTCCACATGGATCTGGGCTCCCTGACCCTGTGACTGGAGCACACGGAAAGGGCAGAGCCAACCTCAGATGTAGCTTCCTTCAGCAATCAAGCCTCATTAATAATTTAACTGTTAATGGCTACATAAATGAAGTATGTGAAGGAGAAATTAGTTGTACAGTTACCCATTCTACCAAAAGCACTGTTCTTCCACTGCCTTTGCTTCCTGCTTAAGACACAGGGCTTCCCATTTGTTCATGGGACAGTCCTTCTAGAAGGGACTAACGCATGAAGGTCAATTAATAAACTGAATTCATTTAAGTTAAATGTATACCACTAAGAAGTAAGGTAGAATGTGATTACTGTAGCTCTTTCCCATCCTCCTAACCTCGTATGCAATTAATTTCCACATAGTCAAACACAATGTAGCCTGTAACACAGAAGGGAAAGATTTGTGCACCTATTGCTTTGCTGCTAATTATATATATGGATATTTCTGACTCAGGAAGTTAACACAAAAAAATTACTTCTGACATTGATCCATATTCTGTGGATTAGCTGAAAGATTATAAAAGGAAAACTAAAACACAGAAAATATAATGCAATGATAAATCTCGCCCAGGACTCTAGCACAAAACACATCATGGGCCTTAATGCCCTACACCACGTTCATGTCCTTCACACATGAAGCAGAAAATGCAGCACAGCCAGGAACATAAACCATCCTCTATCTCTTTACATTTTCGTTGTATATCCTCCAGATTTCCCCGAGAAGTAAAAGGAATACCCTAAGTATTGACTACAACACAGCTGATAACCGTGTGAAAAAAAAAAAAAACTTTAACTGAAGTGTTATCAGCACCAAAACAATGGAAGTTAATTCCACATGCAAATCCAGGAAGGATGCCTCAACGTGTCTGTAACACAACATTAACCCAAACGTAGAAGTCCTTAGCTGATGATGGATGTTCTCCCTTTCCACTAAGGCTACTCGTTTGATCAGCATCTTGCCTATGTGATGCAATATGCTAATCCCAAAGGCAATAACAGGAAAGATTCACCCCATCAGTCAGATTTCAAGTGAGCCAACATGAGTTTCCATAGTTGGTTGGAAGGTGTAAAGTTAATACAAACAGAAATCCAGTGCCCACGGTTTTGTCTGGTGAAAATTAGTTTCTTACTTCCTCTAAAAATCTGATCCCAGTGGTAAACATCCCTTTAGCAGCCACAAAGGCTCATCCCAAAGGCAGGAAGACCATTTTGTCACCAAGACCGCTATCAACAAGGCAACTTTGCAGCTTCATTACTGTCACTATTTGACATCCATCAAAAGTTTCTCAGTACATTCCAGATAACCATGTAATCAACACACTTCAGGAAGGGCCAGAACACAGTGACAGCATGGGCTCAGGTACCTGGAATGGTATTTCTCATGAGGCCAAGGCAGAGCAAACTGTCATGTCATCCACAGTGACTGGAGGTGAATGACTCCACAGCTCCTCCAGTACGTCAACAACTGTGGTTTGTTTTAGAAGCACTCTGTCAGCAGGAAGCACATGCTACCAGTGATGTTCTGGGATCA
Source organism: Phasianus colchicus (assembly GCF_987193195.1). Lineage (NCBI taxonomy): Eukaryota > Metazoa > Chordata > Aves > Galliformes > Phasianidae > Phasianus > Phasianus colchicus. Next base: position 20,271,083 of record NC_143440.1, on the reverse strand, counting down.
ACCACTTACTTAGCAGCAACAATTCCGCATGGCAAGATGAAAATTAAGCTTCCTTCCACCAAATCGACCCTCAACCAGAGCACAAAACTTGCCACTGGGAATAGAAATGCAACTATTCCATCTCCACACACATCAGCCCAAGTCATCCAACATCTTCTCTCAATATCTTCTCCTGTTGCAAAGTTGCTCCTTTGAAGATATTAGAATCATGGTGGAAAATATCAGCACAGACTCAAACATTGTGCTCATGAAAAATGAAGGTTTAAGCCATAGTTGCTCAGGACTTCTCAATTTGCTACCAGAGAAACCCACAATAAATCTTTCTGTGAGTCTTTAAAAAAAAACACAGCTTTAAGAATATACTGCAGAGGCTGCTTTCGATATCCTAGCTGCAAGAATCCAAGTCAAAACTCCCAGTTTTAACAAGTTCACTCGAAGTAAAAGCACCTTTTACGTCCAATTATTCTCTCCTTCCTCGGAAGAGAGGTGAGACTGACACTGTGTGAACAGAACAAATTACAGCTGGCTAAAATGATTAACTTCTTTCCATTTCAATGAAATTTCATCTTTTGAAATTTGGGTTTAGAAACCTACATTTTTAAAGGAACCTTGCTGACTGGAAATGGAAGAAATGAAGTGATCTTGAGGAAATCCTGCAAAGCAGCTTAGTGACACTGATGTTCTTTCCAGCCTTGTCATTTCAATGAAATTTAAAGACACCAGAACACCTGAAAACAAAAAGACTCATCTCTGAGAATCAGGCTGTCAATACACCTGCATATTCACACATTGCAGCTTAAAACAGAGCAGATCTACTGAAATATATCCATGTAGATTCATTCAAAGAAAAGGAGAATCCAAGCCCCAAAAAAGTAGAAAAAAAGTAATACAATAATTCTCAACATGCTTAATTTAGAGCTATATCTACTTGGAACCTATGTACATTCATGAAGAAAAAACAACCAACTAAAATAAAATTTAAAAAAGTAACATATTCCTTTCTAATCTCTCCAGGGTAATCCAGACTCAGAACACGTGGAGATGTGTGCTATTTATTAGGACTTGGCAGTGCCTTTGAGAAGGATTCATATGGCTGAACTGTGCACATTCTCTAAGATAAAGACAATGTCCTGAACTAAAAGTGATCAGAAGATGCTATGATCGAAGTCCTGTTGTACTCACCTATCTTTGAAATGTACAATACACTCATAAAAGGAAAAAAAGCTTACAGTAGCACTTGGAGATAAATTATGTAGACAAACAAACAGTCCTTCCCCTTTCCCATGTCTCATTCCTAAGCCTGTAAATTGTCATGCTGCGCTGCTTTTCTATTTTATTTCCTATCCTACACAGTATATTTCCTCATGTTTATTTTATTCCGTATCCTACACAGTACAGAAACTATTCTATGCTAATAAAAGCAAGAACCACCTATTTTCCTGGACATCTAGTTTAAAGTTCTCCTCTCCAGTGCCAGAAAAGGAACTTTCCATTCTCCACACTGGTTAACTGGAGGCACTTGCTCTCTGGCACGTGGGAAATGCTGACTGCAAGGAAGGAGAACCTGCATCGTTCCAAATGCTCACGATGGATGCTAGGATGGTATGAGCAAAATGAAACTACCACTGACATCCACTCCCAAATGAAGTACTCCCACTTTGATGGAAAACCATCAGAAACTGTGTGATTCAAAGGAGTGATGTTCAAGTGACCAGTGAAACAGCCTTCTCAACATCAGACCAAAACAGAAGACCTTTACTCACTCAGAGCACCAGCAGGAACCAATCTATCAGTGCCCGAGAAGTCTCTCTACCTGAACAAGTCATGGAGCAGAAGTGGCTGACAGCAACAACGTGTGCCACTCACACAGGCCTGAGCCTCCCACCCCAGCCTGCCTGCAGCTCAGCCCTTCAAGAACACGTTGTAAGCAACACAAATAAATCCACGACTCCATTTCATGCTGTTTGCCTCGTTCTTTCTGCAAGCTCCCCTGGCTTTATTGTGGCCCGGGGCAAAGAAACCTTGGAAGAAGGCGGCATGGGGACAACTCTCCATGAGGCATCAGCCAAAGCAGCTAAGTGTAGCTGACAGGGGAAGCGTACCATTTCCTAGTGTCCTACTTACCAAATCAATCAGAAACCAGCTCCAGCAATTAAGTAGTAATGAATTATTGATACCACTCACTTCAGGGAACTGAGCACTTACCAGCATTTATGAAACTAAAGAAACTGAGGTGGTATCACCATTTCGAGCTAGGCAGAAAGGCCAACAGCAAACAATCTGCTTAATGTTAAGCACTGCCAAGGATCACTGTTATCTCCAGGATGTTGTCTCAGCCCTGTCTGTACATGAGCACACACCACCTTGATTTATATTCCACTCTACCCATTTGTAAAAAAAAATCCCCACTTCAGAGAGGCACTGTGAGTGCTCCACATACAGAATTGAGTAATTTCAGTAACCACCACCTCTTACTACTTCTTCAGAGGAGAAAAAAAAAAAAGGAAAAAGATGACTGTGTTCAAAGGAAAGGGCAGTAGGAAGGAAGCTAGGGGGAAGAAAAAAAAAACACACATAAAAAATGTGATCTACAACATATGCTCAGTGGCAGGATTTGCCCTGAGGAAGCAAAGGTGGCCTTGAAACCCTACTACTTCAAGACACTTGAAGTCTACACACAGCTTGCCTCCAAGATAGCTAACCTTTTTGCCAATGCAAATAAATTCAACTACAAGCTCAGTAGAAAGCCAAGGAATCCAGTCATGATTCAAAACACTCTTACAGTCACTTGAGGTTGTCAGTAGTACCACCAAGGAACATTTCCATCACTGATGCATAAAAGTAATCTAGGAAAGAGAACTCTCTACTCCTACCACACTTCCCACCTGTATTTTCCACGGATGCCATCGTTTACTTGTGCCATTAGAAAACAGACATGCTGTCACACACATTCATCTCACATCATGCTCTCCTACCTGCCCCTTACCAATCCTACACTGGGCATGCTAAGCCAACAGCCCTACGTGCTGCCTACACACAGTTACCGAAGTCTCACACTTCTGGAGCCTTCACCACCAGCAGCAGTTGCTACAGTCAGGGCAGACACAGACTCAGCTGTCAAACTGGCAGCCGTATCTCATCTGACCCGAGTTAAACAATACACGGTGTAATGTCAGCATGTCAGCTCCTAATCCTTTCCCTGGCAGGACTGTGAGCTTCAGGAGGAGGAAGATGAATGTCGGTGCTTGTGACACAGCCCAGCCTCACCAACAGGATCCCTTACAGGAAAGGGCAGCTTTCAGGGTAGAATCTGAGAAGACCAGAGAGAGGATTCAGCCCTACCACAGATGTCTCGTATGATCACATTACTCTGCTTTCCTTGGCTTCAGTTTTCTTTATCTGTTAATGATTACTAATGCTCTCCGATCCCACGGGAATGCTGCAGGCATCCATAATTTATGTTTCTGTGCTGCTCAGATTCTAAGGAGATGGGTACCTGAAGACATATACTGAGCAGTAGCTTTCCAAATATATAAACTGCTTTTTAGAGAACATCATTAAAAAAAAAAAGCAAAGTATCAGTATCAAAGGCCCATAGCCGTATCTTGAATAATTCACTCATCAGTAGTAAACAAGTAAAGACATATGCAGAAATCTTTGAGCAAGTATGCAGCTAATACCCTGTTCAGGGACTCTGATTAGAACACAGGAGGCCGAGCTGTTGCAGAACAGACCAGGGAGGTGATCATCCCTCTGTACTCGGCACTGGTAAGGCTGCATCTTAAGTACTGTGCTCAGTTTTTGGTCACTCTCTACTAAACACTGAGAATCTGAAGTATGTCCAAAGAAGGGCAACAAAGCTGATGAGGTGTCTGGAGCACTAATCTTATGGGTAGCAGCTGAGAGAATTGGGATTGTTCAGTCTGGAGAAAAGGAGGCTCAGGGAAGACTTTATTGCTCTCTACACAGACCTGAAAGGAGGTTGTGGTGAGGTGGGGGTCAACCTTTACTCCTCTATAATATTGACAGCATGAGAGGGAATGGCTTTAAGTTGCACCACCGGAGGTTCAAGCTGGATATGAAGAAAAATTTCTTCTCAGATGATGACACATTGGAACAGGCTGCTCAGGGAGGTGGTGGCATCATCCATCCCTTAAGGTTTTCATGGAAAGGGTAGATATAGTATGCAGGGACATGCTTTAGTGGGCATGGTGGTACGATAGGTTCACAGCTGGATTAGGAGATCTTTGTGGCTTTTTCCTCACCTGAAATGATTCCATGAATGACACGTTCCCAAAGCCCTGCTGCTCAACGTCCAACCAAACTCAGCCCACAGCAACTCTAGAGGCAAACCCCAGTATCTAGCCATTTCAAGGCATTGTTGATATGGAAATTAACTATCCTCTTTTACTTGCCCTAACGGGCTCAGGGCTCAATGGGAACTCCTGGTATGGCGTTCATTTTTGTTTTCCTCTTGTATGCATACATTTACCTTTGCTTAATGCTGAGGGTGCTTCATGGGAGGAGAAGAAAGGAACAACTTAGGAAACTTAATTAAAAACAGACTAGAAATCTGTATGTTTCATCTTCTCCAAAATGATTTTGCCTTGGAAACATGCAATAACAAGCTCTTGGTATAGTTGCTTATACCAAGGGTTGAATTTTGACAGCTGAGCTTGCTCTCACTCAAAGCATTCTCTAACCAAAACAGGCACTACAGCATTTCAATAATACACTTCTTCCAAAACAACAGGCCAACACATTCCTTCCAGAATGAACTAAATAACACTGGAATACCTACTGAGTCTATGCCAAGTTAGTTCTGCTACAGCAAAGAAGCAGCTTGGAGTTCTTGAGCCTGCAAATCTTGCCCTCAATAGTGCAGTGAGCTGGGTGTTTGGAAGGAGTGCTCTGTGTCACTTTCCCTTTGAGGTATCTCCTATCAGGCATGTTTCCTGTCCAAAACAGAGATAATCACCAGATACCTCAGAAGTCACGTAGGTTTAATTTTTTACAGGAGCTGACAGGTCTCATGCAGGTCTCTTCAGGCTCTCCACAGATCTAGAGGAAGTTATACTGATTGCTTCTTAAAAACGAGAAAGTCTGTTCAGCAAGGTGGGCTGCACAACTTTGTACCTGTTGATGAGCAAACAAATGAAGCGGGGGGGGAAAAAAAAAAAAAAAAAAATCAGCCAAACCGTGCTTTGCAGGCTGAACAGTTTCCCCGTGAGATTGTTTAAAAGGAGCAATGGCAGTCAACAGGCAAGATTCAGCTTCAGTTAGGACAAGAATATCCTGCCAGTGAACAAAACTGCTTTTTATGTTTTCAGATATTATTTCTTTCAGCTAATTGGCTATTAAGCTCCGATAAGGTGGACATTTATCTCCAGATAACACAAGAAAATTGGAAAGTAAGCAGCCTGAAGCTACCCTGAAGACTGTTAACCAAATAGCAAGCCAGAGCTCCATTAAAACAATTCATTAGAAAACCTATGTCATCCCTTGGCAGATTTTCAAGGATCCCATTAGAAATTTTAAGAATACCCTATCTGATTAGTCACTGAAGTCTACTACTGAACTCATTTGTAAATAGAGAGTCCTTCACATTGAAAGCTTGAACAAAGCTGCTCCAGAAAACTAGAGCAGAAATGTCCACTGTCTCTAATATGCAGAATTTTGTACAAGAAAGGCAGAAACTTTCTATACCATCTAGAAGGTGAGACTGATGACATGTTATAGCTGTGCAAACCATCATCAAGTGCCACTAAATCTGGGTGGTCTCTGCTAATGTAACTAAGAGACAAACACCGGGATAAGTTACCTCAGAAGAGCAAACACGCAGGAACTCTGAATCACTGGTTCTCTATGAAGCATCTACTACTACCTCAGCTGTTGAAAAGGACAAGCATTTCACAGAAAGGTCATTTAAAGTTGCAGTGCAAAGAGGAAATCATATGATTTATAATATATATGTTTTATAACATTTTGTTTCTCCATTTAAGGAAAATTGGAAGGAGGAAGAAAAACTGCTGTCGTGCTCTTATCCTTAATGGACATATAATTCAAGTGTAAAAAAAATCCCTGCAACTATTCTGGACTCTTTTTTGGAAGACAAAGGTTGCAATCAAAAAAAAAAGCTTAAAAAGGCAATGTGTGACACTGTCAGCAATCCTGGTATGAAAAAAGGAGCTGGCATCACTCTACCTCAAGCTTGTAAACAGAAACTAACACCCCTCATCAAAGATTTTTAGGGTAAAATTGATACTGCTTACTGATTTGCAAGATTGTGAAGTTTATGAGTAATGCTAGAAAGTCTCCTAGCATTGTCATTTTTATCTTACTGGTACTCAATCAATGCTCCAGTCACATCTCATTGATCTTTGGTTAGAAGTGCACTCCTGACTGGTTCATTGTGCCTTCTGGTCCTTCCTCAGAGAAGTGAAAAGAAATCAATTCCTGAAGCTCACATACTGCCTGCAGATCTGTGTAGGGGTTGCTGGTCAAACTGACTGCAGAAGGACCAATACTTGTGGTTTGCTTTACAGTTAATAGGCTGAAAAATTTCAGGGCATGCTTCTCTCACACCTTCACGCTTACTGATATCCAAAGCCACTACAACCCCAAGAGAGAACATGCCAAACAAGCGGAGGTAGATCTGCCTTCAGAAAGGTTTAGGAAAGAGAAATTTCTTAGAGAATGTAAATTAGAATTACACCAGGAATCCATTAAATACAAGGCAGGTTTAACATGCCAGACCTCAGTTACACAGTACAGTGAATGGTCTATTCATTTAGAAGTTCAACATGCTTTTGGTTTTGCTTTTCACACAATTCTACCTGCTATTCCACACAGCCTTTTATTTCACCCACTATCCTGGGTTTTAATTCAGCCAGCACTTCATTAATGCATGTAACTAGCATCAGCCCATGGATTTCTTTTTTTGTCCCTCTTCACTTTCTTTCCACCTTTCAAAAGGTTGTCTTCAAAGAAAGAAACAGAACTATTTTGAGTTTGAATAGACTGCAATCAACACAAACACACTGCTGTTGCTCCTGTTAGCCAATTCTGAATTACGTCTAATTAGTTTAATGACATAGTCTTTTAAAACTGATTAAGCAGTAAGTACAGTTCTTCCAGACTCCAGGATTTGCCAAGCGCCCTTCGCATTCTGCCAGTCTGAGCAAATCTTGATCTCAGCATCTGTATTGTGTTTTTCCAGTTACCCAAACAAGCAAAGCTGCAGACTCTGTTTCATATGACGCCAAGTCCTTGGTAAGACATGTTTCTTATCACGGCTCACATTTGCAAGGTTTCAGTCTCCCGCCCTCAAGACCGGCATCCTGACAAGCTATAAAGAGCCCTGAACTTCTCAGGTAGATAGCTGCTCTCCTCAAGGCAAAAAGCATGTGCACTTCAGGCTCCAGTCAGACCATCTATTCACCTTAGTGGCCTCCACTCCTACCCAGCTCTTGATCTGCATGTTTTCAGCCATAGCCACAAAAGCAACTCGTGCCACGGACAGGAGCCAGGTTAGCCAGGCAGAAGAGTTGCTTTCCTTTGAGGCTCACTGCCATTGCTGCAACACTTTTCCTTTGGAGCTTTTAAGTGGTGAGTCTATTAATGTACCTGTCCATGAACAACTGATGTGCTTTGGCACCTCCAGCAAAGTAGGGCTACTACACAAATTTAACAGTGTGAGGAACTGTTCTAGCACATTTTGTATTGGTTTCCCCAGCAGTGAGGTGCCAACACTGACAACACATTTAGCCATCTGTACACACACACCCTGCATTGTGTGGCAAGTAAATATTAACTGAATTTCATATATGATCACTAAGAAATTCAACACTTTGCTCAAGAGGCACAGTGCACCTGTAAAACTGCATCAAGAACCCATTGAGACCAAGACCTCAGCAACCTGCTCTAGCCAAACAGCACTTCCCAAGCTCAGTCACAGCAGTAAGACACACAGCCCAGGGCTGGGCCTTACCATGGCACAGCTGAGCAGTGGGTAAGGGAAAAACAGATAAAAAGGGGCAAGTTTAGCAGCACAAGGGCATCCTACATGTCTAAGTTTCATTTATCAAGTGATGTCACTTTCCACCAAAAACATAATGAGTGATTCAAATCTAAAGAAAAAAAAGATGAAGTGACCACAAGGTTCAGTAAAGGAGGTGTAAGCAACAGAACTATAGGTTGCCAGCTCTTTCCTTTGCCTTGTAAGAGGAGAAAAAAGGTGCAACTTGCCAATTATATAGATTTTTATTATTATATCTATTTGTGTCTTTATCACATTTCACGTTATGCTAAACCTGAAACTCCTGTGTTTGAAGAATCTTAATGACAAATGAAGAACCTTCACTGTAACAAAAAGAAGTACTGAACAAAAAGAACAGAAATGAAAAACAGGGATGAATAGCCGAGAAGAATTCACAGTGCCAAGAGAATCCTACCTTGTACCCAGCTCTTACCAGCAAAACAGAATATTTCAAAGACATGAGTAATTCTGAACCTTGGAAACATGCCTGTAGTTACCTGTAAGATATCGCTCCTGACTAAAACAGGGATCCATAGCACTAACAGCATAAATGAAAGCTGTTAAGAAGGAGAGTTGGTGTCCAAAAGAACTCCAAACCCAACTGTTCATATTGGTAAAAGGGAAAAAAAAATCCAGAACAGCACAGTCCAACCATTCTCAATCTAAGCACTTCCTGATCTTTAATAAACTAAGTCTCACAGGCTGCCAATGACCTTTAATACTCATTTTAAGGGTGAGGACCCCCCCAAACCAACCCCTAATCCGAGAAGATCCTGCCCATGGGTTCAAGCTTCACTCATTTTAAAAGCTTTGCTGCCACATCCCCTTCCATTCATTATCTCAGGTCCCTGACCATCACAGAATGTATCACACAGCAACCTGTGCAACCGTTTACTCACACCCAAAAAGCAGCTTTACTGCACGTGTTTTGATCGTGCTCAGGTTCACAGCTGCTCAGGCCACTGCAGGAGGAAGGCTTAAGAACCACAAAAGAGGTGATTCTGCCCAGCAGCCCTCCTGCAGGATCCCTTCATTTCTATTTCACTCATCCAGGCCGTTTTGGTTACCTGCCCACATCGCTCCCATCCTGCAGCACACCTCTCACACTAATAGGAAGTACCTTTCACTTCTCAAACTTTCGAGGACATGTTTTTGTGGGCTGCAGCTAAATTAGATACCTAATTCTACAGGTTTCTTTGCAATCAAGAAATGGCTATCCATGCTGCCAAATGAGAACAAGAAAGAACGGAGATCAGTGGCTCTGTTTAGATACCTCCTCACATTTCACATGTGCAAATCAAAATGCATACACACACCAGAAACAACCAGCATTTCAGCACCTTCTCCCTTTAAAGAGCTTTTCAGTCTCGATGGCCAATTCTGCACGCAGCATAAGGTTGGCTTGAACTCGTCTCTCATCTGACAGTTGTACATCTGTGTGAGAGGCTTCCAAGAGGAAAAACAACAGACTCAAGCAAGAAGACCAAGCTACCGCAGTGGAGCAAGTTTTCACATGTCCTACAAGCATCTGGATACACACTTGTAGCCCACATCAAATGCAGTGCAAAATTCACAGCCCATATCTCTCATTGACCATATATTTAAGCTAAAAGTTTCATTGCAAGAGAGGCTAATTTAGTTAAATGTGCTCCAGCAGACCTCTTTGCCTTTTTTTTTTTTTTTTTTTTTTTTTTAAAACACATGCAAGCTCTGTCTCGAAAATTCTTCAGCATCCAGTAAATTCGGGATAAACTGATTATACTAATGGCTGACTATAAAATTACCCTCAGCCACGATCTACTTACACTGCAGGCAAAGGGCAGTCCGTCATTCAGCGTTTCATTTTAGAGACACCTTAAAATGCATCTCATCATTAAAACTGGTTTCACTTGAAATACTTCATTCTGCATCTTTGCATATCCCATTAGGAGATCTTGCCAGAGCAAGAGTTTTGCTTTAATACTTAAAAGAAAAAAAAAGAAAGAAAGATAACAAAACCCACTGAAACAAAAACAACTGTAGAGACATCAGATTTTCTCATTCCTCATCTTCTAAAACTACCCACTGACAATGGTATAGATTCCACATTAAGGCTCAGAAAACACCAGCTTCAATACCCCTGGCAGTGCCTCCTACCAAAGGTAGGACATCACAGCCTGTCTGCAACAGACATGGCGACCTAACAACGACAGCCTACAAGGCTTCCCACCACCTCGTTAAAATCATCGTCAGCTTCCACAACATTGAGGATGCTGAAAATGAGAGCACTGCCATCATCACTGTGGATCTCACGCTATGGATTTTTCAGGCCCGTTACATGACTGCCTTTCTGCCTGTGCAGACAGAGGGCAACCACAGGACAGAACATCACAGAAGCTGTTCTGTGAGATTTACTGGCTTTAAAAAACAAAGCCTGTGTCTAGGTGATAAAACTATTCTTGCCTCAGCCCTTCCTGACCAAACAGGGATGTCTGAACCTCTGCTCATCCCACCACTGCTGTCTAAGAAGCCATCAGCTCTGTAACCAGCCTCCCAGATTTATGACAAGTGAAGCTGTTTTACTCCTCACCTGGGAGATAATCAACAAACAAATGGAAGCAGGATGCTGGATTGCTGTTGTCACAATAAACATGTTATACTATCACCATGAAATCCTTTCATCCAAAGAACAGGCTAGTCTCTTGGTGTATCAGACACTGCAGGCTGACGGTAAACTTCGAACATTTTATTTCACATTTGTACAAGGGGTGCATTTTTACAGTCTACTTTATAGCTAACAATCTCCACTTTCTATCATGATACATGACTACAAGATTGCAATCAGGCCGTTACCCCAACTGGGTGTTGGCAGCACCCAGTGTTTCTGATAGCAAACAAAAGAGTACGGTACCAACCACCAAAAAAGGAAGTTCTGAGCAAAAAAACTCAAACATCTGATGCCCTGTAGCCAGATGTGGAGCTTTTCCTTAACACAGCACCCCTCATCTGCTGGCAGATGTACACCTACAGCAAATATCCAGCACCTCTTGCATATCGCTTCTCTCTCCTATTGGTTTGCCAAGCTGGGAGCTTCCTCACTTGCCAAAGCTGCTACAGGAATCCTTGTTCATCACCCACACACCAAAATGCTACTACAACCTGCACCTTGCACGTGTAATGGAACAGGAAAAATTGTGGTTGTTGAAGTAACAGACCTGGTTTAGAAGTTTTTAAGAAGGCTGCATCAAGAATACAAAACAAGCATACTGCATACACAGGACAGTCATGCCTGCAAGCAGAGTGCTTTCCTTGCTCCCTTTATTTATACAGCAGCAGAGCAGAATGGTACTCAACAGCACTCCTCAGCTCCCATGCAGAATACGAGGGTTTTCAGCAAAGAAATCCTACTGAAGCAATACCTCAACATCAGTACAAATGAAGTCCTGCACAGAGAAATCTTAGGTATTCCCTTTGCAGCATACCAAAGCTTTAAGCTAGTAGGATTACACCATGCAGATTATTAATGCAGTAACATAACCCTTCGAGCAGCTTCCATCCCTCCTCAGTTTTGGGGATGTTCTGGTTTTTTTTTTAGACTTTTGAGATGTAGTAGCAAATTGTGATGACAGCACACATGTGGCCCTGCCTGTTTATGCTTTCTGTGAAACAAGGTCTTGATCCCAACAGCACAAGAGCGAAAGACAGGAGGGAGCAGACAAAAAGCTTCCCCCTAAAACTGAGCAAGCTGAGCATATTTTAGGAAGTATAACATCTATACATTATACATAGCTTAAAAAACAGAATAGTCTTTACATTGGACTGTGATATCCTAGAGATCACACATAGGAATTCCAGCTATGCACTGCACTCTGACTCTCCAGCAGGTTGAAGACTGACATTTTTAAGACCTACCTCAAATCTAAAACAGGAACAAGTTTTGCAGTTGTCAGAAAAAAAGCAATCTTCCTTAACCTGATGACGTTCTTACAGCCTGAGATGGTAACTGCAATCCTTGAAGGACCTAACCCGCATTCAGGAACCCTTAAGCTGCCTTGGAGCCATGAGAAGTGCTGGAAACAGTGTCAGAGCATGGCAGAATGGAGTGCTACCTGGGCATGTAAAGGTATGAGAGCTCAGTGGGACCTGAAATGAGGCAGGGATTGGAAAAATGAAAGGAATAAAGTCAGAAAGCTCTCGTACTGGGAGCGGAGGTTGTGGCTGGAGATACGACAGTCTCCTTCTAATCAGCTGTCAGCCTTGTGTACATTCACCCTGTACATAGCATAGGTAAAACTTTTCCCTTGCAGACAAGGTCTTTCAGAATCAAAAGTGACATCTGATCTATTAAGAAAAGATGTAAATAAAATATCAAACTTTGCCTTGCAAATCTCCACTGATGCAATCCCAGCCAACAGCTATTTCTGCAACAGGAACAACTGTTTAGACACAGACTTGAAACACTGTTTATTTTCTGTTAGCTGACACTGACCCCCAGGGCTTCAAAGTTTCCGATCCGTACCCAAAAAAGACTCAAAAGGAAAGAAATTCTTTCAGGAATTATCAAAACTAAAAGGCCAGGCAAAGACAAGCCAGTTCTCCCTGTGGGAAGGTTGTGGGGCTGCCAAAATATACAGGGGAAGGAACATCTTAAACAAAAATCCCAAAGATCCAATACGCGAATGTTCAAAATAGAAAAATAAAAATAACAACAAAAAAAGTTTCAGAAAGCTCTTTGCATCAGCTCCAAAGCAAGCCAGAGTCACTGGTTAAATAACTGCAGCGGAACTGTTGTGCAAGAAGGGCAGAGCTCAGCATGCAAGGCTCCCAGATGGGAAACAGGACTGTGAGGGGTGGGCTGAGGGATTGCCTTGCTCAGGTGGGTGCCTGGCAGCACCGAGGCCCCTCGCTAAGCCCAGCGTGTTCACTCACGTACACACTGCACATGGGAACGTGTGCCTTGCTAGGAACAACTCAGTGAAGTGCAGGCCACGTTACTGTAGTATAATGGAACTTAACGAGGAAGAAGGCATCACAACACAGATAAACAAACCTGGGCTTTGCCTGAAGGTTTCCAAATAAAGAACCGCTGAAATAATTTCGAAAAGAGGCCCAAACCCACACAGCAGCTACACACGCTGCACGCACAGCTGGCAGTTACGTGCCTCTGAAACACTGCAAGTCCCACTGCACCTCTCCTTCTTCCTGCCCACAGAACAAAAGTTACATCGTGAAATCTGTGAAACTTAAAAGCCCTTAATGACAACAAACGCTCTTCAATAAGAAGAAAAAAAGAACACCCCGCTTTACAATCCAAACTCCGCTACTGTGTGTCATCGATCCATCAGCACGGAGCGATTCCCGTGCCGGCAGCAGGACGAAGTCAGCCGGATACCCACTTTCCGGGCAAGAGCCCGCTAGGACCGAGCAGCAGCAGCACCTCACGCCCGCAGCACCGCCGCACGGCACGCCAGCAGCTCGCTGACTTTGACAGCCGCTGACCGCGGGGGTGTAAAAGTTTACCGAAGGACGAGTTGGCGGCGCAGCCCACCCAGCAGCCCAGACGAGGTGGGGCAGCTCGGCGGGGCCCGTGTCGCTCCCGAGCGGCTCCCCGCCCGGCGCCGAGCACGGCACCGCCTCGCCCACCCGCCGGCCGCCCCCAGCCCGGGCCCGCCCCGAGGGGAGGCCGGCACGGCCGCGCGGCCCCGCCGCGGGCAGCCCCCGCCGCCTCAGCCCGCCCGGAGGTGGGGAAGCGCAGGGGAGGGGAGAGGAGGGGAGGCCGGAGGCCCCCCGCTCGCCGGGCGCCGCCGGGAGGCGGGGGCGGACGCGAGGCCCCGCGCCCTCCCCCGCCGCGCCGAGCACGCCCCCTCGCCGCCGGGCAGCGCCCCGGGACGGCCCGCGCCCGCACTCACCCGCCGAGCCCAGCAGCAGCCACAGCAGCCACATGGCCTCGGCGCCGGCCGCTCCGCAAACTTCGAGGCTGCTCCGCCGGCCCGGCCCCGACGGAGGAGCCTGCGGCCGGGGCGGCGGGGCGGGGAGGCGGGGGAGGGCCCGGGGCGGCGCCCGCCGCCGCCCCGCCCCCGCCGGACGCCCCTGCCCGGCCGAGGCCGCCGCCCGCGGGTCGCGCCCGGCCCCGCCGCCCCCTCGGGCGGGGAGCGGAACTGGCGCCGCGGAGCGCTCGCGGGCCTCGCGCCTCGCCGCGCCCTGGCGGCGGGTGGCGGCCGGGGGCCGCGCGCGGTGGAGCGCGGCGGGGGCCGGGGCTCGGCCTGCGGCTCGTGCTGCGAGGGCTGCGCTCTGGCGCTCGGCACCCTGCGAAGCTCCGACACCCCGCGTTCGGGAAACCGGGTCTGCGGCTCGGCCTGAACCCCGCAGCAGCAGGAGCGGGCCTTCTCTTAAGCAGCATTCATTTTCGGTACATAATGTCCGAGAGCGCAGAAAGCCACGTTAGCTCGCGAGCCGTCCAGCTTTTATGGGAAAATCGCTGTCTCTTCATTAAGCGGTACCTCCTGGTTGTAAAGTATTCCCCCGCGTGCGGCAGTGCATAAGTGGATCTGCATGCCTGCAGAATAAAGTTCAGCTCTCTCAAAAGCTTGCAGCCTGTGTTTAATAGCTGAAGAGAAGGGCTTAGTGCGTATGTTATTTTAGCTGAGAATTAAAGCCGGTTTGTAGCAGTAAAAAGCTGCTAAATGGCTTCTAAAACTGCTCAGCTCATCTGCACAGAAATACCATTTAGACAGAATTCTTACAATTGGTATTTAATAAAGCTGATGCAGCTTGTGGAGGTTGCTTGGTAGGAATTTGCATCATCCCAAAGGACAGTTTAGCCTGTGTTAGTTAGTTAGTTAGCGGTACTTCAGCCCCTTTAGTTAACCTGCAAGTGATGTGGTTAAAATCTAACCCCCGTAAACACAAAGACCCAGCGAGAGCCTCCAGTCATCTTAGCAGTGAAAATGGAGCACACCAAAGTGGCTGCTTCAAAGCGTATCAGAGAAGACTGATTAGACCTTTTTGTTCCCTGGTGTGAAGCCTGCTGAGAAGCATGTCTCCCACATGCCTTGCTAACTAAGGGTGGCTATTGCCTACGTATGGGACTCATGGGATGCAGCAGGAGTGGCACTTTTGGAACATGTAAGATCTCAGGCAGTGTTTTGGATAAAGACCAGAGGGTGTGACAGGGAGGGACTTAGGTAGATCAAACTGCCAGCTGGTTGGATTTCCGGCTTCGTACCTGGAAGCAAGATGCGATCCCAACTCTTCTGCAGACTGTGTGGCCTTGAGGAAGTCGTTCCTGTCAGCCCATGCTTTGGCTCCCAGCGAGGCCACCCACACCCACAAAGATGCTGGAAGGATAAATGAAAAATTCTAGGTTACTCAGATTGTGGTTGGACTCTGAATGCCTAAAAGTAATGTGGGGTACCAGCAAACAAGGGAATATACTCTGAAAAAAAGGTTCCTTTCTTGCTTTTATTAGCTTCACAGTAAATTACACCAGAGTAATGAAGAGTTGTGCTTGGCCTGTGGTCTTGGCAAGATCCATTATGAGAAAGACACTCATTGTAGCTTTGTGCATGACGACTGAAGGCTAGAAAGGGAAATTTTCAGCAGAGCCAAGCTTGTCAGAGGAGGCTCATTTGTATCAGCACAATTGCTGCTAACCAAAGCTTCTGGTACTTCCTTCACTGCTCTAAAAGATGTGGGATTTTTGCTGCTGGATTTGCAAGTCCTTCTGCCCTCCCGTGCAATGAAATGTTGGGTCCTCTAATGTATAAACTTCCCAGTCTCTGAATAAATCAGGTTTTTTCTCAGCAAACCCTATCTTAACACTTAGGTCTGTTAACAGTAGGTGTAAGGATATCTGCCTTTGGCATCAAGTTTGTCCTCTGTTACTGTGCTGCAAAGATGCAGTCTAAACTTGCTGGCTTCAATCTGGAAATAGTGCTCTGAGGGAATTATTTCCAGTCATTTACATGTGTCAGACGCAGTGACAGGATTGATAATGATGAAAATTTAGGAATGTGTTAATTAAGGATAAAAAAGCTGTAATAATACTTTGCAATATTTGGTATATGACTGACTACCACTTAAAAAGGGAGAGAGTTTGGCACTATGCTTAGCAACAGCTTTTTGATGGATTCAAAATAATAGTAATTCCATTTTTAATACACTGCAGCAAAATGATAAACGTAGATCCAAATACTTTTGCAATATTGTCATCATCATTAACATCTATTAAGTTAAACGGGCTTACTAGAATATCAGCCTATATCCATCTATCCATTAGGATTCATCTCTATTATGGCTTTGCAATGTTTTGATCCTTAGCTCTGCACCAAGCTTGAAGCTCTCCTGACTGTTGTTACCTTGCTCTCTTTAGAAAAGAGAGTTAGAGATCAGTTTTCAAAGGAGGAGTCATAATAGGCATTCAGATTCCTTCATATCGATCCTATGCTTCTCTCACATCTTAACATGTAAAAATGGTGTGCGTTGCTACGGCACTCATCATGAAGGTCAGGAACAGTTTCCAAGCATACAGTTCCACCATCAGCCTTCTCAGAAGAGCAGACAGGATTAAGACAAAAGCCAAAGAGAGAGTGAGACAAGCTTCCCTGTCTCCTGAACACCGTGGGTTGCTGAGCCCCCAGCAGTGGGAGGCAGCCAGGCACACTAGTGCACAGTTCTTGAGCCCCTGAAGCCCCAGGAGCTCCATTAGCCCTGGTTCCCTGCTGCCAGCAGCTCCCTGCTCACAGCACCCAAGGCACAAACATGGCTGACACGAGGATTCGTCTCTGCAGAGCTGGCCTATTCTGTATTCTGTGCGCAGAAAGGGTTTTATGAGCATCCAGAGAAAGTGTGTTATGACAGACCCAATCTGGGATGTTCTGCTGGTACAAATTAAACTAGCTTAAGTATTAAATCCTCTTCTTCCTCTCCTGCCAGGACGTGGGCTCTTCATAGTAGAAAAAGCAGAGAAACTGTAGCACTGGTTGCTCTACAGTAGCTGCTGGGTTTTCTGTTCCAGAGGAGAGAGAAGGCCCTGGAGCTCTGGCTCATTCATTTTCATTTTATTCTTCGTGTATCACCCATTTGCAAAGAGCCCCCTGCTGTGCAGCTCTCATTTGGCCTGAGCTGTGGTTGTAATGGCATTCTCTCTTTCTGACTCAGAAATCAGAGATGGAAAAGGCATGCTAGGTCAATTTGTGCATACTCTTGACAGTGCAGGGTTGCTCTCTGTGTCTCCTGCCTAGTGCCCTCCTTCAGGCCTTTGTGGAGGGACTCTCCGTGTGCTCCAGCAGAGCACCCCAGGCTCTGACAGACTTTGTCCTCTGCCTCCTGTCCACACCTTATTCGTGACTGTGGGACTTGGGGTGAGCAAAGGCTCCTCTCATCCTCTTTCTTCTGCCACAGGCATTTTGGTGCTTTGCTTCACAGTTTCAGCCTTGTCCTTCTGTCCTTCCATAGCACAAATTGCATTAATTGCAACTGTGCTAGTGCACAATGGCTCCACAGTTAACCCCACAGATACTTGCTTTGGGGCTCTCTCCCATTGCCAAAGCCATGGCAGGGAGCACCATGACAGCAGCAGCACATCCTGGGCCACTGCTCCATAGCAGGATGTGGGGCTTAGCTCAACGCTCTGCCCACTCTGATGGCAACTGTCAAGTATTACCAGATAACATCTATTTATTCCCTGATAACACTGAAAATGCAGGATCCCCCCTGAGCTGTATCACTTAGGGAGGACACTTCCATAAGTTTTCCCATCTCCTCACTTTACTCCAATCAATGTTACACTTCATCTGGTACATTTTCAGAGCAGTTCTCCCACCCTCACACCCACAATGCATGTGGCTGTCCTGGTGTGTCCAGACAATTTGCATTACACATCACTTCCTGAGGCTAAGCAAACACCCAGTTTCAGCTACTCTGATACAAAGGACAAAGTTTGAAATCAGACATGACGGTGAAAGGTAATGATACCTAGTTTACTTTTTAATCCTTCTCTGTAGACCAGAAGGCCACACTGCCAGATTCAAGTGCATAGTAAAAGCACTTTCAAGAAAGTGCATCACTCCCATTTGACATATTTATACATATACATATAAAGTGGGCAATTCCATAGTTACAGGTTCTAGCTACAAAGCCAGACAGAAGTCTTCTTTTCTGCAAACTCCTCGTTCCCACCCCTCAGCTCAGTTTTACCATCCTTGACCTTGCAAGTACTTGTACTTTCTGGAGGGACTGATTAGAAATCCATTGTGTTTGCAAGCTTTTTTTTTTTTAATTAAAAAAGTAATTTTCTTTCTTTGATATGAATGTTATTCATTGCCTAATGCCAATATTTTCAGCTAATGATTTCAAAATAAGTCATCACAGACTGAACATAGGACAGCAAGATGATGATTATGTGGTTCCCACTCCTTCCGCTCACCTCCCGCACAGTTAGCATATCAATACCTTTCGTTCATATAATGGGCAGTGTGTGAAATTTCCAGGCTTCCAGAATCCAAAGTAGGCAAAGACAGGCAAACAGAAAGGATTATTTGGCAGTAAAGTAGATAATCAATAAATGAATGCCCAAATCAATACGCATCCTCTAGCAGGACCACAGCAGTTAAACTCCAATTGCCCTTAAAGAGGGTTTAACAAATAAATAACAAAAGGCAAATCAATATGTCCAGATGATAAAAATTTGGTATAATCTGCAGGAAAATGCCATAAAATTACATTATGTGTGTAGATCCCCAGCTAACGTAAAATGTTACACCAGCTATCTATGCCACCTGAGGGCCTGACAGTTTAACTCATGCCTCTGGTTCAACACCTGTTTTAAAAGCAGAGTGTCTCTTTTGCTCTAGGTCATGAAAGAAACACATCATGAAAGCTTCTTTTTATGTGCGTGTGTGTTGTGGGATTTATTTTTTTAACATTTTCTCAAAATATTTGTGCTATATCACATATATGCCTTTGTAGGCAGCACAGAGGAAATGCAGCAAGAAGCAGAGAAGTCATTAAAAATTCAAGGCTAGGAGGGAATGGAATAGCCAGGATGCTAAAACCTTCATGGGAAAAGAAGACCTAAGCTAAAACCACATTTTGAGAATGTCAGATCTTAAATTCGTTCTTTTGGAATTGAATCTTGAGGTCCTTAATCAGACAAGCTTCCTTAGAGCTTGAAAGATGGTCTCTTTCACAAAAGGACTTGACTTCATGATTAGATAAGAGATGAAAAAGGAGCCCAACTTATGGCTTCTAAGCCCTCCTGAAATGCAACAAGATGACGGGAGAAGGGCATCTATAGAGTGTTTGTAGTTTCTATCTGGAAACCTAGCTAGCATTCTAAAAATTACGAATGCAGTTATTTTGTGTTCGCTATAACAAGAGGGGCTCTTTTTTTCTCTTTGCTCGGATGACTTCTCCTGCTGCTGAGGCTGGCTGGCTAGCTGGAAGTGCTGAGCAGTGTTGGTAGTAGTGGGGTACAGGTAGTTGGCATCCTGGGAAGTACAAGAGGCTCAGTAGAAATTTATGACCTGCACAGGAACTTGTCCAGGTTTCTTCAATTTTCTGAAGTGTGACAGAGTGCCTGGTTATTACAAGGACTTTTTAATGACGTGTCATTTTGAGAGCATGGGAAAAGGAGGGAAACATTGATGCTTGTAGAGTGATGGTTCTAACAGCGCTGATCTGAGGAAAGCACACCTCTCATTTCTTGCCACAACTCCTGAAGACTGAGGCTTGCTGACCGAAGCATGTTGAACATGTAAGTTCATAACACAAGCTTGTATGGCCAGAGGTGCAATGCAGGGGCCAGCAGCACTTCGTCCTGCGGTCCTACTGTCAACAGAGGAAGTGGAGTAACAGCTGAACAAATCTGTCCTGCCAGACCTGTTGTCCCACCCACACTGCACACAGTATGGGTGCAGATATAGCATGGATTTAGATATGGTATATTCTTTGCGTGCCTTTTTAGTTTTTGTTGTTTGTTTGTGATCAATGTGGGGTGAAGGAAGGGAATAAGACCCCATATCGTTGCACGGACTCGTTCTTATTTTACACAAGAGAGCAATGGCATATTGAAGCACTCACTGTGATGGTTTTCTGGGTCTGCAGGGAGTGCTCAGCAAAAGCTTTGTGCTATGCCTGGATCGACATAACTGAGATTGTTGATCCCATAAGAATTGAACCAGGAAGTACTGCAGTACGGAGATGGGCCAGATAGGAAAGCAAATGTCACTGGCAGGTATGATCTTATTTCAGTATTAGGCTAACAACGTGACTGATGCTGAGCCAGTAGGAAATGATTATGGCCTAGATTAGATTACACATACAATGTCAGAAGAGCCCTTTTCTATTCCCGCAGCCCTTGCCCTTGTGTCTCCCTGCCCTTCCCCACCATGCTCTAGAGAGCAGCAGCCCTTTGCCTCCCTTTCATCATGCTCATCTTGGTGCAGGCAGTTTAGAAAGCTATATAAGCAATTACAGGCTCCATAATAATGTTCCACCAGCCACCTTCCCTTGCCCTCTCCTGAAATCTCATTAAAGGAAAAAAAAAGGAAAACCTGTCTGTATGGAAATCCAAAGTGACCTCTCCTACACACGCATTAGTATTTGTTTCACATGCCAGAAGTATAAAGGGCTTTTCAGATCCAGAGGCTGCTGAGTATATCAGCAGGGCAGACAATTCCACAAAGCAGCATCTCCAGTGGCTGCAGTCATGCATGAAGCTCTGTGGCCAGCAGATGCTCCTGGCCTAGTGTCAGCTGGCCTCTTTACCTCTGCAAAAACTTCTCTGTCAAACAAAAGGAGTAGGTGTGTGCTGCAGAACAGGGCAGATTATGTTTTACTAAGAGAGAAGCCACATTTGTCCATTTTCCAGAACTGTGCAAAGCAGCTTGCAAGGTTTTGGAGACCATGATAAAGCTCACAGTGCACAAATGGATGGCAAGGGATCATGTAAGAAATTGTCCATCTGACTTTAGGAGAGAGGAGAGAGATACAGTTTTCATGGATGTAGGGAAAGGCCCCAGCATCACTACTAGAGGAGCTGTTGCTCTAGTTTTACAGTAGGTGTAGGAGCAGATACAGAAGACTCTTAGAGTACTGCTGCATAACAACAGGGGTTGTGCAGACAGTGAAGGCCTTGTATGTCCCCATACTTGGCAGCACATACTTAGATCCCTGAGAATCATTCTGCTTCAGTTCAGACTGAATCAGTCCTGATGGCACAACTGTATCTTAGGCTTGAGTCAGATCTGAGCTAAGAAAAAAAAGGAAGCTTCCCCTGGCTTGGAACTTCATATAAAACCAGTGCAAATTTGGATCTGAAAACAAAATATCCCAAAGTACAAAAGGTTCATTTTTTAGAAGCTGGTCCTAATGCCCATGAAATAGTTTCATTTCTGTTTGTATTACACTTACAGGCTTGCACTAAATGTTGCACAAACACTTAGCATGTGCTTTTCCTGCATTTACATGGCCACTAGGTTGATTGATTTGGGTTATTTGTTAACTGCTGAGTGTTTATTTATTCAGAGTACTGTTAGAAGCCTCTCAAGAGTGACTAAAGCACTGTATAGGAATTCCTTTGGACTGGACTATAAAAATTTAGTGATATAAACAGGGATTGCTCCCCTGAGCTTGCAGACATTAGAGGATGCGAGGCCCTAGCACAGCTGTTAGAAATGCTGGCAGCTGGACCTGCTGGGATGGCACAAAACCGGGAGTTTTCTTTATTAACCCTCACCTCGTGTTTGAGCCAGTCAGTTCTTTCTAAATTTGACATTGTTAATGGCTAAATTGCAGCTGAGAGCTGCTAAATAGCACTGAGATGTGGCGAGGCAAGAGTAGATTGGACCCAAACCAGCTAAGAGGTATCATTTAAAATACAGCCTTTCTTACTCTGATTTGTGCACGAGATGGAAGCTCCAGCTTAGGAATGCATTTAAGTATAAATTCCTATCCTGGACAATCAGTCAGGATTATAAAGCACAGGAAAAGAAGAATAAACTTGGGAAAATCCTATGGCAAGCAGAGTTGAAGACTCAAAAATAAGGAAAAAAGTTGTAGAAGTATTTTTTCAAGAGTGAGAAGGATCCTGGCAGTATTATCAGTCCAGCATAATAAATCTCCTATCTTCATTTCACTTGAATGCAAGAAGGCATCATTTTTTTCTATGTTGTATGAAGGCAGAAGGAGTTCATAAATTGATACCACTTCAGGTCTGTTAAAATCCTTTAAAGCACGTGGTAGGAAGTGAGACAAGAGCACAAACAAGCAGCTATTAACATCAGACAATTTTGAATCACTAGCTCAGGCCAACTTCTGTCTGGCATGTTATTGTAGACCTTGCTGTCTTGTCCCAAATAAAAGATAAAAGAGTTAAACCAATGCTCAGGGTGTGTCCTTCTGATCTGAAGCAGGAGCTAGAGTTTCTGTGTCATCCACACAAGAGGTGCATGGCCTATGTGCAAAGGCCTACCAAAGGCGTTTATGAGATTCCAAGAAATCCTTCTGAGAGAGGGACACTCTCAAAAGATTGTAACACTCCATTAACAAAATTATTTCTTGCAGCATGTAGGAATGAAAGAAAGTCTTTCTATGACATTATTTTTTGCCCTTACCTCTTACTTTCTCCACCTCCCTTTTGGTAGCAATATCAGAGAATTCTTCAGAGCATCTGTGATTCATATTTAACTGTCTTCATGAGTGTCATTGCAGGGAGTCACCGAGGAATATCTTCTCCATCAGAGAAATGCTAAAGCAGGCAATTGAAAGAGAAGAGAAGAGAAGAGAAGAGAAGAGAAGAGAAGAGAAGAGAAGAGAAGAGAAGAGAAGAGAAGAGGACAGCTATTAAAAATAAAGAAGGCACCTTTAAATTTAACCTGCATCCAGAGGAAAATAATGGATTCTTCAACCAGGAATGGGAAAACAATTTTGCACTGCAAGACTAGCCCAAAAAGTCTTGGCCCTGGCAATACTGAAGTGTTGGCATCCCTTTCCAGCACAAGTTATATTACTTAAGCAAAAGGATATCCTATTCCATTTCATTTTCCTTCTCATGAGCCAAAAGCTAACCCATGCGCTTCCTTGTGATCACTTTCCCTTTATTCTTTGTCAATTTGGATGCCACTCCTCAGTGTGTTAGCGCCGTGCTCAGCCCAAGGAAGGCCTCTCTCATGACTCCTCTGTGTGATGCTGCTACAACAAATGTGTTTGGAGAAGGGCCGAGGAGCACCAGCTTTGAGAGCATGACTGGAGAGGAACTGGGGGACAAAGCAGCATGTTGAGTCCCGCCTGGTTCCACCTGGTCCATCTCATGGCAGCAAGATCCCAGCCAGCGTCACCCTGACAGCTTGCAGGGGGAAACGCCAGAGGACAGCTGTCTCACCCTGCCTGCACTTCATCTCGCAAGGTTTAGTTATTATAAGCATTTATATGAGGCACTCACTGCCCAGTGGCTATTAGAGAGCAGTTAAGGTCAGAAAAGTGATTAGTTCACAACAGTTTTCTGACTTAGCTTAAGGGTTTCGTTCATCTTTATTCAAGAGGGTTTTGTTCATCTTTATTCAAGACTATTTGCTTTGCTGGCAGTTGTGTAATTTTCTGCTAGGTAATCCTGAGCGAGCATTTGGCCATGAAATCTTTTCTAGAATTAGTAGAAGCTGAAGGTTGAGTTACTGTTCTCTAAGAGAGCCTTTTCCTTTGCATGCAGTCTCTGAGCTCAGCATCTGTGCGATCTCTCATGCTATCCCACACGAGCACACATACACAGTTCTGTAGCTCCTGAAGCTCTACTAATTAACAAAGCCAATTAGTAAAACTTACATTATACTGCTGATTTGAGACATTTCATTCTGTATGCATTCTGCTCTGATTCACAGATATTGTATTTATTTGACAGGCAGCACCCCTGAGCAGGAATTCTGGATTCTTTCATGTGGACTGAAATGAAGAAAGTGATACATGAGCAAACACAGCGATACAAATCTGTATTGCCTGCGTCCAGCCTTCTGCAAAGGCATCCATCATTTTCAGTGTCAGGCTGAGAATTTTACATTTGTTTTGACTATGTTGGAAGAACAAAGTCTCCTTATCCCAGTGCTTTACTAGCAAAAATAAATGCCGATAGCAGGGAGGAAAAACATTGCCCTTGATTTCGTATCCCATCCAATGTAATTATTTTCTTTTCATCTTTAGGCTCATTCTTTCTGCCTCCTTCCTCCTTTTATAATAGCCTTTTCCAGTAAACAATGGGTTAGCACTTTAAAAAAATCTCCTGTATATTTTGGCCCAAATCACCCCTCCTCACCCCACACACAAAAATGAAATATGGTTAGAACACCGAATACATGTATACAGTTGTACTGCTCACAGTTTTGCTTTCCTCTCCAGGGGTGAGTGTGCCCTCTTTTGCGTGTGGTGCACACCAAGACAAGCTCTGCTCCACAGACATACCTCCAAGCCGGGGTCCTGCTGAGACCTGCCAGGATCGATTCCAGAAGACTCACTGTGTCCCCACCGAGCTACGCGTGTTTGGAGAGGACAGTCATAACTCTGGCCAGAGGAAGGCAGCCATAACATCTAAATGATGGACTTCAAAGCTTCCCCACATTGTAAATCCCCAGCACGGCATCTGTGGGCATTGTACTGGTGAGCAAAACTGATCAGTCTCATTTAATCACGTCACACCTCATTTGTGCCACAAGTGTCAGGGAGCCAGGCACAACAAGGTTAATGGGCTGCAGTGCGTCACCGGTCAGTAATCAGATTAAGCGGGCGGTCGCCCAGCGAGTAGCCTCAGTTACATCCACCCTGAGCACTGCTTTCACCACCTGTGCCAGGCTGGCAGGAGGAGGGCAGGCCATGGCAGCCAGGGGAGTGGGGTATTGCCAGAGACCAGACCTCGGTGGGGTACAAAATAAAAACTGGGATGACAGACCCGGAGTGAGAAGTCATTAATACGGGCACCATTATTTTAAAACTCAGCCCAGCTGCTGGGATGTGATGGGAACTGCTGTGGTTCCCCTGGAGCAGGATGGGGTGCTGGCACACGCCAGCTTCCAGGACCAGTACATCTTTACCGTGAGGCTCAGGCTCAGCACAATGGTCACTTCCATGCAGGGCTGGAGCAAAAGGAAGCACAGATGAATGAAGGACGTTCCCTGAATCTGGGAGCCAGGGAGGGTGGTACAGGCCTGTGGGGATTGTCCTGGGAGAAAGCCGATAATGGGAAAGCTTGCAAAATCCAAACTTAATCTCTTGCGCTGCAGAGAACTAATCCTCACGCTTGACATTAATCTTTTCAATGGAGATAAAACACCCTTATCTGCCACATTGCTCATTGAGCCAGAAGGTAGGGCCTGTGGCCTTCACGAGTGGGAGGCAGAGCTGCAGAAATTTTTGCACAGACATTGTCTTTATGCTGGCTGACATCTCAGTGTGGACTGGAGTTTCCTATATGACAGCCCAACTTAGCTCTCCTTTTAAGGAACATACCTCTTCAGCTATTATTACTTTTGTTCCTTTAAAGAGATAGGCTCCAAGAGCGAATACAGCACTTGGCACATGCCTTTGCACTCAGGTGATTCAGATGCTGTCCCACTACCTCCATAAACAGTAAGATAACACTTTGATACAAGTTTCTGTGAAATCAGGAAATGTCAAATTTCACTGTTTGAGATAAAACTACGAGGATATAGTCCTTTGCTCATTGGCAGCCATGCTGTGGCAAAGCAACCCAGACTGGGCAGAGTCTAAAAGCAAGCCTCAAAACAAATCTGTACACACGTGCCTTGATATGCAAAAACTGCAAGTAGAATTAGACCTCAGAATATCAAAACTATAAACACAGCACACAATTCTCAAGGTTTCCAGCTATCTCAAGGATTTGTGAACAGCGGAGAAGTGGGAGGTAGCAAGGGAAGTAATCGAACCTCCTATATATCATATTGATTAAAACACAAGGAGTGCCCTTCAAGGAAGAACCTTGCATTTAGGGGGAGATATATTGGCTAGTCTGCCAAGCTGCTTCCAGCTCCAACAGCAGTGATTCAGGACAGCTGACTACACTGTCATAGATAAAAACAAATCTGTGTTTTCAGCTCCTCTGCAGTCAAGAAATAGTCTGGGAAGAATACATGTCTTAATTAACCCCTCAGGAACAGAAGACAAAGGCAAATAACAAGCAGAATACTGCACAGATGGAAAGCATTTTGACAATGAATCCTTTGAAGGCAGATGACTCTTTGTTTGTTTTTACAAAAGAAAAATGCACCTCTGTCTGGCAGCCTAATGAAAAAAGGTCACACAGCACTCAAGTCACCCAAGAGTCTGATTTCAAAGATCCAAATGATGCACTGTGTGGATTTCACCTACTGACTGCAGCTTTTTGTTGGCAGGAAAGAATTCCAGCTGTGCGTGGGCTGCTGCTCTGCTACACAGGATGCAGGAGCAAAGCATGACAAGTTGACACCACCATTTCCTCTGAGCAACAGATGCCCATGTGTGACATTGCTTGGATCTCCCACTTGAACAGCAAGAGCAAATGGGCCTGTCTCAAGTTTTGTGCAAGCAGGTGCACTCACAAAGTGCAAATGAAAGCAAGAAGGAAAAAAAAAAAAACTGTTTTTTTGAGAATAAGACACCTGTGCAACAAAGAACAAAGTGGGAGGAAGAAAGAACAATTTGAACCAGCCTGCACAGATGGGAGATGCTCTTCTCTTTCCTGCCAACAGAGGCTGGATCCTGGCAAAGCCCTGGCCCGGTGCAACAGGCACACTGCTGGAGAAGCTGGTGGTCACACAGCAGAGGAAATGTCCACAGCCACCTTGGGGAGAGGCTGGAATCATCAGCATATCAACATGTTCTGAAATGGCCATGTCTTCAGGCAAGAAATGTAAAGGCAATGTTGTACATAAGGAGAGAGAGATGCGGTGTGAGCCCCGATGTCTGATCACAAAGAGCAGTGCTCCAAGGTTTCTTTCCCTTTGTTCCTTTCCTATCTGATCTGGGCTCTAACCCTCCACTATGTTAATTACCCAAACTGCATTCAGGAACTTGCTCCCAGTGAGCAAAGCCTCTGTTTCAGGTGAAAAAAGACATTGGGGAAGATGGCATTAACTCAGGCACTTGGGCAGGGATGCAGCGGGCGGCCATACCAATGTAGCTGCCCTTTTCAGGGCAGCATAGCTTTTAAAATCTCTGCTCCCGCTGTTTTCTGTCTCATATTTTGACCTGTCACTGCATAAGTCTGAAGGGGCATTTTTCAAACTCTTTTGACCACCTTTGACCAACCCACTTTGGCCTAAGTGATATTTTCAGGAGATTTATCTAACAGCTTATCATCTTTCAAGTGCCGAAAGTGGCAAATGCATCCCTGGGGGATCTTTCTAGCGCATCATCACCTCACCCTTCTTATTAACAGGACTATCCATCTCCAAAGACTGTGAAGCTCTGGTTACACACTCTCTGCAAAAAGGATGGGGAGAAATTTATGGTCTTACTGTTTGGGAGTAGCAAAGGTGTCAAAACAGAAGAAAAGCCTAGGGCCTGGCTGTGATGCCAGTGAAAAGTGGAAGCACTGGGGGACACTGCAAAACAGATCACCCACAGTGAGCTGCAGAGAGGGGCACAGAGAGCCTCCCCTGCCTGACCTCAGTACTGCTCCAGTGGTGGTGGCCAGGGAGGTGGGAGCACTCCATCGTCACTGTCCTCCCCCAGTACAAATGGTGGCAAAGGAAACCAAAATGATGTGAACCCAGGCTATAGCTGATTTATGCACTATAGGAAGCTGTTTAGCAGGAACAATGACATTGGATTGCTACTGGTTTTCAGTTTGTCTTTGAGACAGGGACGTAAGAAATGAAGTCTCCAGCAGATTTCTGAACTCCTTCAAAACAACAATTTCCTGAACACTTCTTGCTACGTTGCCTTCAGTGCACTATTGCCTTCATTCTGTTTATTTTATTTAGTTTCATTACCATGTCTTTGAGCTTTGAGTTTGCTGCCCTGCAGTCAGCAGGGCCCTGGCTTTTTCATGTTTTCACAGTAGAGTCACTCCAGGATGACAAATGCTAGAAACAAACGATGGATCAACTCACTCTGCATCTGGCATGTTTTGGAGCCAGCCTTCAGTCTTCCATCTTTCTTGATACAAATTAAGATCCCACAGGTGAACAGAGGTTTGAGGAACTCTCAGCAGATAATCAGGAGCTTGGCTGCTCTGGAAACCAACAGTCTCGCAACCAAAACATCTGACCAGCTCGAGTGCAGCTTGATCCCATACC
Organism: Phasianus colchicus; assembly: GCF_987193195.1. Classification (NCBI taxonomy): domain Eukaryota; kingdom Metazoa; phylum Chordata; class Aves; order Galliformes; family Phasianidae; genus Phasianus; species Phasianus colchicus. The sequence continues at coordinate 20,242,787 of NC_143440.1, read as the reverse complement.
CAGACTTTCTGAAGTGCCAAACCAGGAGAGAGCTTTAGGCAGGGAACTCATTTAGATCATCATCAGTACCTGGGCTGAACAGCTTCCCATCGCGGTCACCCACAAATGGTCACCAGTGAGTTCACGGGGCCCATGGCCATCAGGAACCACCTATCAAGATGCCTTGATCTTTCTTTACCTGTGAAGGAAACACAGCAATCTGGGAACAATGTCTGGAATTATCCCCATCACTGGATATGATCCTGAGATCCAGCTGATGTGAGGCAGCAAGACATGGCCTGGTACAGAAGTGTCATCAGGACATATCTTGACAAGCAAGTGTCACAGCCCACTGGGCCAGGAGTGCAGCTGTCTCAGAAACACCTGGGAGCTCAGGATGGGTACACGCACACTGCATAATTCACTTGCCAGTCCGCTGGGCTGTTTTGTTTTCTCCACTGATGTTTTCATTCTAACAGAAGCAATATGGAGGGGAACAAGGTCAGCTCTCGCTTGCAAATATTTCCAGAACAAACCTGAACAGCCTGAATATTAAGGAGCCAAGATGCAACCCAGCCCTACAGGAAATAATGGCGGCCTCTTTTGGTAAAACACATTTAGCCCAGCTCTCCAGCAAGCAATGCTGAGAGTGTGTAGTTAGCCAACCTGCAAAATTGAAAACCCTGGGGGAACATCCTGTGCAGTCTGTCTCTCCTCCATTAAGTTTCCCCTCCTGCTCTACACCACAGTCCATAAGGTAAGACCACGTCAGACTGAAACTAGTAATAAACATGTCACAAACTAGAAGGAGTAAGGATACTCAGTAGTGTTAGGACTGCTGAGGGGCCTTTGCTAGGCTGTGTTTCACCATGACAGCGTGAGCCTTTAAACTACATCAGTAGTACAAAGGCAGATATATAGCATCTAAATTCTCTGTCTCTGAATTTCCCCAGGAATCTTAAATCCTTGAGATCACACAATCACATGTGGCACTTCTGTTCATCTGGATGAGAGAGGAAACATTATGCATAGACAGCTAACATAATTTTCAGTAAAAGAAGTAGATTTTATGACAGCTAGCTGCTGTTTAGGCCAGTAAGAATTTGAGAATGGCTGAGGATATATTACACAAATATTGTGCACACCCATCTCTTCTCTACCCCTAGACACAAACCTACTTTCCTTAACTTAATCACTATGAGATGTCTCATTGTATGGCACAAACCAAACACCTCCAACCAAGCTGCAGCGTGCATGGCAATTAGGTTTTCAGGTCTTTGACCCCTCCTTTCCACATTTTTCATGTTTCAGCTTCACTTGTGCTGCTGCTCCTTCACCACCCAGCACAGCCCACGTAGCCCTGGCTGCATCAAAGCAACTCACAGTGAGCCCAAGGCAGAAGTTGCAGCAGCCAGTTATGGTGCAGTGCATCAGGACCTTCTCAAAGCTCTCTAGAAAATGAGACAGTTCCCCTGATTTTCCAACCTATTTCTCCAAATAACTCTGGCCCTCCATCTTATCTAATAAGCTATTACATTGTACATAACAAGAAGAATAAACTCCAACTGTCTCCTTTTGCAATCATTAGTATTTCCTTGCTAGTTCTACACCAAATTGATCCATCACCAAGAGGTGGTCTTTACCAGATCAGAACAAAGCTACCTTTGCTTCTCCAATCACTTCCTGGGGAAAAAAAAAAAGACAAAGATTTTAAGGACGAAGAGACAGAAGTAAGCGTGGGCAAGTGAGAAGTGTAGCTGGAGTAAGGAAGAGCAGTGCTCATTGTTTCATAAAATTTGCCATATGTTGTCTGGCTTCATTACACAAATCTTCTGTGTGCTTGTTTGATGATTTGATCAGCTGTTGACTTCATTTCATACTGCTGCCAATTCATGACTTGGCTGATTTGACTTGAGTTGCAACCCCAGCTCCAGGATTTCACTTTGCTCATTTTCAGTCATTTTAGTCACTAAGAAAAAAAAAGAAAGAAAGAAAGAAAGAAAGAAGCCTGCTTTTGAGGTATTTAAGTGATTCCTGTGTCCCTACAGAGCTGCCCACTGGTGCACCATGGGCAGCCACGCTGTCCTGCTCCTCTCTGCTGGGACATTTCCTACTACAAGGCTAGTATTTTGAAGATCATTAGGAATATAGAGAAGGGACTTGCTGGGCCACCAAAGCCAGTTTCCTGTAACTACAGATAAGTGTATTTTATTATCCTCTTTCATACACTTCCCATATCACCTTGCTAACATAGAGCTTCCCAAAGTGACAGCATTGCCTCTAGAGGGTTATACATTGCTACATACGAACCAATGGGTAAACAACTGCTGCTTATTTTCCTGTAAGCATTTTATACAGTTTACATGAACACATGAAACCTGTTTGCTGTTGCTTAAATCTAGGTATTTTCTTCAACAGCCTCAATATCAGACAGAAATGGGCAGAGCTCCACATAGTGAAGTACAGGGAGCATTTACTCCTGAGATTTTTTTTTGCTGGATTTTGGATGGAGGTGCTGAAAATGTATGTATTAATCACAACTGTCTTTCATTTGAAAGCGTGTGTACATGTAGCATGCCTGTAAATACAGAACACACAATCAAATCTTCCTACAACATACACAAAGCAGGCAAGAAACTACAAATGCAGCCACAGTGGCCCAGGGCGTGCTGATGTGCTCTGCTTACCAGCTGCTTTTGAGCAGACACAAGGGGTGGTGAAGGCTTTGCAGCAGACCACATATGACTGAGTCCTGGGCAGAACAAGCCATGGCCATGGCTACTTGGCAGCTGGGAGAAAGGAGTCAGCTTGGTTTGGCTCTATATCTAGGAGATATTGACAAGCAAAGGAAAGATGGAGGAGCTTAGCGATGTTCCACATTTCTGATCACACCACACACCTGAAGGACAAAAGGATCTGAGCAACAGTGCCTCAAACTGTATTAATGACAATTAATTTCCAGATTCCAGCAGCAATAGATGGCAGAATTTTAATTACAAAGTTTGAAAAAGATGCAGGTAGAGAGAGAGATTTATTACCTGACTTCTGATTTGCAGAAGAACTGAGCATCTGCAACAACCGTTAAAGCGGGAGGGATTTATGGGTGCCCAGCACCTGTGAGGGCAAGGACATATTTGTCTTGTCTGCTCTGCAGATGGGGAGGAAGCCATGGAAATAATATGTTTCATTTGGAAATCTATTTCTTGTCTTTTAGCAGGAGCTCTCACTCCTTTCCTTTCCCTTTGCTGTTGTTTGTCTCTCTGCTGATATTCTTACAAGATCAGATCAAGGAGGGATGGGAAAGGTTTATTCTGCATCCCTCTCCTGCCCCATATGCCAGTGACAAACCGTATCCTTCTGCCCACAGGGGCAGCTTTGCTCATCAGGGCTTTCCTTGCACCCTGCCTCTCCCTACCGGCAGGGACACACTTTCTCTGTACATCAGTAGCAACTTGGTATCCACGCAGCCCCCATCCATCACTCCTCACCTTGTGAGCCACACCACAGCCTATCCAACCCATCTCCTCCTTCAATGGGACAGAAAGAGGAGAGAAACAGCAGGAGGATGGGTGACCCTAATGGAGCCAATTATCTCCTCTGTGGCTGACCCCTTTATGGGCTATGGCCCTCATTACATCTCAGAGCACTCAGAGATTTAACAAACGCAGGCTGGTAGCTTGCTGCTCTTCAACCCCTCCCTCACGTTTGGATTCACACTTCATTAGCAGAGAAACATTTCTCTTTGGGGAATCGAATTTCTTCCTCCTTTGACCCCAGCTTTCTACTCATTTCCAGTCTTCTTCTGTAGCCCCAGGAAAAGTGATTATGACCTAGATCAGCAACCAGGAGAGGAATCCAATGTCCTCAGGTCCGGTGACTAATGACAGCCACTGAGGGATGAAAGGATCCCCACAGCTCAGAGGAGCTGACATTCATCCCAGCACACCCTCTGGCCTCTCCCCAGACAGGAGCATGGAGGTGACACTGGGCCAGGGACACCATAGGGCCACATCTAGGCTGAGGCACAAAGATCCATACCCAGGGAATGCTGCTCACCCAAACCACCTACCTTCCAGCACTTGGAGAAAGTGGTTGCTTGTCACACACCCCAACAGGGAGAAATTGGTCATCTTAAAATTGATTTGGACCTTTACAGCAGGAACCTTATTTCTCCTTCTCTTCCCCCCAGCATATTATGGTTGCTTTTTCTGTACCATGTGGTGAGGGGGAGAGAAAGAGAAAGCTAGGCTCTTGTTTATTTACCTTCCAATGGAAAGACCTCAGCTGTTACTACTTAGCATTGCAATTCCACATTATCTGGAGGAGATCGGCTGCTGGAGGTTGGAATGGGGATACCCTCCCTACATGGCCAGCAGAAAGGTCTGTTGCTTCCTGCAGCCTCCTTATGTACTGTGTAGAGGTACGTATTTTTTCCTGCAGTTCTAACATTTGGCTACACAGAAAAGACAAGGCCACCTGCTGCGAACAAGGCCTGTTCATTATCATTGCTCTTTTAAAACTACTTTTTAGCTGCTGTTTTTTTTGTTTTGTTTTTTAAAGCTTAAATATAGACTCCTATGGCACTTTCACGGGCCTGGAGAACAGCATGGGAATTTGGGCTTTCTCCAAGTCAAAGCAGCCAGCTGTCAGCAGCCCCTGCCTCTGAAAGGAATAGTGGCCAGGGCTGCTCCTCACCTCTTAGCACCACAATGCAACAGCAGGGTGGGATACAGCCTGGTAGGTTGCATCCAGTCCAATGAGCCACGTTCTTGTGTCTTTTTGAAACTGTTTTTTCCTCCCTCGTGTTCCATCACAAGCATTTCCTATACAGGGGCCACGTGCAACACCGTCAAGCCCAAGCCCACAGAGGATTGAATGCTCAGCAGCTCTGGACAACAAGGCATGGTGTGACCCTGCGCCTGCTGAGAACACCAGGACAAGCCAGAGCGGCCTCTGGAAACCACAGATCTCACTCCATGCATCCATTTCTCTCTCAGGGGAGAGCTATTTGTGGGTAGACAGCTTTGTAGGAGGGAAAATAAACAAAACCAACCCCAAAACCACATTTTGGTCTGAAAAGGTAACTCTGCCTCCAGAAAACATAACATCTTGCTGCCTCCAGAAACACACAGCCTGACCCAAACTGGCAAGTACAAAGCAAAGAAATTTCAGCAGCTGCACTGACATTCCCCACAGCTTGCCGCATTCCTCCCACAGGTGGGCAGTTTCCTTTTTATTGTGGGTTCAGACCTCATTTCAACTTTCCAATGGCAGGACCTGCTATTTAACGTCACATTCATCAGCCCCTCTCTCTACCTTCCTTTTTTTTAGCTTTGCAGAAGCAATTATTAAACATGCATTTAGTCGTGGGGAAAGCTGAACGGCAGTGAATCTATTCACCAAGGAGACACACGCTGTGCACTCTGGCCTTTGCTGAATTGCAGCTGTGCCTGCTTTTGGAGTGCTTCCAGAAGTGCCCTGGAAAGCAAATACTGAGCAAAAGTGGGAGAACAATCAGAGCCTTCCTTTTCTCCCATCCACTGGTTACACCATCACTAGACCATACTACAATTATACAGCAGGTGAGATTATAGTTAATTAAGAATTTGAGAGCAGACCTCCTGTAGCCATGCAGAGAAGCTGTCCATGTGATGACAGGAAACAAAGGATATGTGAAGAGGCACATCTCCTCTTGGCTGCTAGTACAGACAGATGAACACAAGCCTGCAGGGCTAGTTCAGACATAGCTGTGGGCCAGAGACTGAAGACAGGTGTTTATGCTGATTTTCTTGCTGTTGGCTTGTGCCAAGGCTGCTATGAGAAAAGTGGTCAGCTTCCCCTATTGCCTTCTACTTCTTTCCTCAGTAGGTGTCATGGCTACGGGGGGCAAAAACTGCCTGCAGGAAGTTAAACATATTTATACTACTTCCATGTTTATCCTTTGGTGAAATGAATAATCCTCACATTTATCTTTGCCAGTTTTGTAAGCTACAGAAATACACGATCTACCAGCTCTTAGAAAGTCTTGTCCAGAACTTGGTTTATAGACTGCTCCAAGAGAAACAACCTCATACCTGCAATGGGTATGGACTTGCAAAATGTGCTTTTTCTCCACCAGCAGCAAGGTTGGCCTGTTTATTGCTAGGACCAGGTTGAAAGCATATTTTAAACTGAGAAATCTCCAAAGAAAAATAAAAATTCAGGAATATATTTAGATATTCAAAAATAAGACTCTAAATAGAAATAAAGGCCCTCAAAGATCATAACCTAAAAAAACATTTCCCAAGCTCTCTCTATTACGAAGCTTTGCTTGATGGAAATAGCTGCCTCATCTGCATAAAGGTCACTTTCAGGCTCCCATGCCTCTCTGATGGAGGAAGAGCAGTACGAGGGGTGGGAACAGCGTGAGAAGAGGCATGTCCGTGTGATGCTCTGTGGGTTTTTTGCCTTTTAAAATATTCTTCTGTCAGCACTGATCATGCATCGACTTCCATCTAATTCCTCACATGTGAAAGCAAACCACAGAACAACTGACAGGAAGTTGCCACACAGCGTTATCTTCATCTGCTTGTGTCCTGACCTGCTAGAGGCAGCATATAGCCTTGGCAGATGTTGCTCTGTGATGATTTTGTGGTCCTCTGTGGTTTCTTTTTGTTTCCAGCTGCCTGAAGGGAATGAGCGTGTTATTCTTCCTTCTTGGCTGGAGCAGAAGGAGGCAAGCGTGACTCCTCAGCTTGGCATTGCTCTTCCCTGCAGCCTGTGCAATCAGCTCTGCTTGCCTCGCTAGCAGCAGATGTGAGGACACTACTGCCAGGTTGTTTGAGACACACTGGAGGCATTAGAGGCACAGGCTGAGCATCACCATAGCAGATGATTTCTGTAACCTATTGAGAGTCATCAGCTGCTAAGGAGGTAAAGCACACAAGCAAATTTTAAACAAAGATCTGGAATTTGGATGTTAGAACAGTATCTGCAGCTCCATCAGATAACATTTAATATTAAAAATGAAATAGAAAGGTTAATCAGCTCTCATCTTCCCTCACAAGCTCTCCTGAATACCAAGGTACAAACAGGGCTTGGCTGTGGTGCTCTCTGGGCTAATGAGTTATCGCTTTGGACATCTTTTTGCAGTGCTCTGTTTCTTCTTCAGCCCACATTCATCTCTCTGCACAAAATATTTCAGTGGTAAGCCATCACAAATCACACCCACCTAGAAGAAGGAAGCAGTGGCAGCTTGCTTCTGAGGTACTTTCACTTCAGCTCACACTTCAGGAGGACCATCTTGTAGTGCTTTCCATCCAGCAGAGGAAATGGGATTCTGAATGTGTGCTCAGGCATGCCAGTAATTTCTCTGCCCTGAGTCCAATTTTATGTATAAAGGCCAGAGAAATGTCAAGTGATTAGTTGCACCTTAGATTTGTATAATTGAATCAACTCCCTTAAAAGATGTCTGACACAATATCTCTAAGGAAATGGACAGGACAAATTCTGAACCTCTTCAAACCTCTTTGTTTTGCCTGGAGATTTCCTTACTGAAAGCTCTGTGAGGGAGCAGGGCGAATACTGCCAGGCACTGTTCAGCTGTCAGTGCCCTGAAGAGAAGTGATGTAGCCGTCGGGAGAGTGTGTCAGCCCCTGCTGGAGTTATCTATGGAGCTGGGAGAGGAGGCAGGGAAGTGCCTGGCAGCACCAGCACAGGCTGCAGTGACTGCTTGCAGGACTTCAAATTCTGGACCAAGAGCTTCTTGCAAGGGCACCAAGTGGATTTTTTTCTCATTTCCATACAGCAGATGATTAAGGAGTACCAGGCTGTTAACCTCTTGCAAAGGCTCATGTCTACACTCAACCCACAAGAGGAAAGCCAAGCAAGGACCAGTCGTGATAGCAGCAGTATTGAAGCCATACTGAAGGCTTGCTCCTGGGTCTATTTCAAGCAGTGCTTCTTCCCATTCCTACCTCTGTCATTAAGACTAGCTGCTCACTAGCTTCATTCCTTAGCCTCCCTGCATCTCTGGCTTTCTAATTGGTGCGTATGGTAGGAGAGGAAGGTGAGGCCTCTGAACTGTGGCATGCAGCGACCAGCAGCTGCAGGATGCCAGCTCCAAATACAGATCTAGAAAAAGCAAAAAGCACCAAAACCACCTCAGAATTAGCTTTATTAAAAGTCATTTCTAAGACAAAGTTTGGTTTACTCTCAAGAGTCTCCAAATCCACTAAAAATAATGCTGATGTTGATAATACTTCAATCTGATGGGCCCTTTTCCTGCTTCTTGAAAACAGTCTAACCAAAGTGACACAGTACAGTTAGTCATTTGGGACATGCAGCTTTTCCTGTTCTTTTTAAAATCTGTGTTCTGCTCAATGCAAAGAAAGCCAAAACAATAGGTACCAGGGCTTTGGAGTAGTAGTGATGGGTTTGAGTTTGTTTTTATTAAGAAACAGATTTCCCTTCACTTTTCAAGCCTGAGGAATGGCAAGAGTTCTTCCTGCATTATTCTTCAAGATACCCAGAGGACCTATATGCTGTAAGGAACGTCACTGAGAATGTATCTGCATGGTCAGGCCAAATTATGTTACTAAATTTGATTAGTTACCAACTCGGGCACAGGTTTAAAAAAGAGGAGAAATAAAAGAAAGCGTTACAACCTCCTCCCAGAAAATACATTACAAATCCCAGCCTTCATCTACTTAGGATTCCTGGGAATCTTCTCTGTCTTTTGGGGGGAAATGCCCTGCCATAATTTTGTCTGAGAAAGGACTGAGACATCAGAATCTGACTTCTCCCTCAACAGGGGGATTTGATCATTTGTCCTGTGAGCAGCTCTTGGCACCCAGAGAGGTCTGTCTGCTTTGGGGCACATGTCTGGTTGCTCAGGCTAACTATAGCACAGGAACTACCATCATCAACATTTGCATTCCCCAAATTCTTTTGCTGATCTCCACTGGGATAATATCATAGGTCTTCTTTGTTTGCAAATATAGATGTTTTACCAAAGTAATCTGCTGAGAACTGCATTTAAACTGAAGCCACATCACGGTGATTTGAGTTTTTTTTAAACAGCCTTGTTATGAAAAAGTGACCTTCGCTCCTTAAGTTCAAGGCACGAATGATTGGTGTTCAGGATATGGGAGGAAGGAAAAAGGTTCAATGCAAAATCAAACCAGAGTTTACAAAGTAACATGGGTTACATTGAAAACCCTTCCATCACCCCTCATGCTCTTAGCTCCATTCTACAGGTGGAGACACAGGCCCACAGAGATCAGCACTGGAATTAACTCCTGTTCTGTGGAATTAACTTCATGGTTACAAACATGCTCAGACCAGCCCTCATTCTAAAAGGAGATTAAAATATTTTAAAGCCTTCTGCAAATAACATACTGTGTTTTTGCATTGGAAAGTACAGGCAGATGATCTTTTAGCAGCTCAGGTGCTGTTTCTGCGTTTGCCTGCCCTTGCAACTTGTGTGATTAGGGTCTGAGCAAGGATGGATTTTATTGGGGTAATTTCTAAATTGAACCCTTAAGTATGACTAATTTGGAATTCAATGCAAGTTAAGCACACGCTTAGCTCCAAGTACCTGCTTCAACACGTGGCTGAAGCAGTGTTTGGTGGAGCCTGACTGATCCTGACTCTACTTGAGATGGCATAGACTGTGCAGTGAACCTCCATCCAATGATGGCAAAATTACAGCAGTACAGTAAAACCTTAAAAGCAAAGCATGCTGCTAGTAATCTACACTTGCTTAAAAGGGTGTTTTCATCCCACCTGAGGGTTGCCACATCACCTTGCAATTTCTGAGACTGACAGGCTGCCAGTGTAAAAAGCCCTTAGTTGTTCATGAACAATTAATTGGTGACACTGCAATTATGCCTGAATTGATCACCTTGCTTTGCAGGTTCACTCGGAGGCAAGCAATAATGATATCGCACCATGCTCTCTAGTTATGACAGGACTTGATTTGTGATCTTTACAGAAATTAATTGGAGTTCAAATCAACAGCCTCGGAAACAAAATGAGCAGAGAGATTAATAATATCTGTACAAAGGTGATGAAAATCTCCATTGCAGAACTTCTGCTTCATGCACGTTTGTAAGTTGAAGGTGATTTTTTTTAATGGCAATATTAAAGAGAAATGCTCCTTTCTGTGCTGAAGGCTGCAATAATACAATGGAATATTTAAGATCTGTATGCTACACAAGGTTGTACAGCAACAACTGTAGGCCAGAAGTACTACAAATGAATAGTGGCGTAGCTGAATATTGCCAGGTTTGAATCAGAGAGCATACGCAGTTCCATTTAAAAAGCAGCATTGTTATTTTCCTTCCAAATTCTCCTCTCTAGCATTGTATATGTTGTGAGCCTGAAGCAACAGTGAGGCTGGACAAGAGCTACATGGCTGCTACTGACAGCTCTCTAACACTGGCAAAGCTCCAACTGATGGCTCTGCAGGGCAACAACCAACTTTCTGATGCATCTTTGCACATCAACATTGGGTAAATGAGTGGGTTTCCATTTGACACTAGCAATAATGTTAAGGCCATATGTTGATCCTGAGAACAGGGAGCAGACCACTAGAGTCATCTTCTTCAGGATAAGAAGGGACCAACCCAACAAGTCATAGGCCCAACTTTTTATTCCCCTCTGTCAGCTGAGGTCCTGAGACCATCACACACAGGCCCCAGTCTGTCCTCACACTATCACTTGTGCCACAGAGCCACAGAGCCAACACGCCTCAGTGGCTTGCCTCACTAGAGATATGCAATTGCAATTGGGGACAGCTGTTGAAACACAATCCAAAGATCAAAAGCAGGGTCCATGCAACCCTACCATCTTCATCCACGTCTTAGAAACAGCAGGCCCCTCCTGCTCCTGTTACTCATCTGCAACCACCATCTAAATGAGCCATGCCTGAAGGAAGCCTTTTCTGCTGTTTGGTTAGTGATCCATCAGCTTTACTCTGCTCCTAGTTCATTACATTGGTTATTACCTGCTTCCCTGATAAAGCCCTACTTGCTATTTCGTCAAGCAGTGCAATGCAGACTGTATAAAATAAAAACATAATTTAGCCAAAATCTGAGCAACACTTAAACAGCATGGTCTGGGAACAAAATGGAAACAGCATGACTTTTGTGCTGAAGGACTAACATGGCACTATGGAGTTTATGGGTGCCTGCTGTAGCAATCACGGGAAACATCATATGATTTAAGTTGATAAAATTAATAAACCAGAATCCCTGGGCTGTTCTGGATAAGCCATTGTGCTGTTTTCAATGTATTTGTGGCTTCCAGCTTCATCAGGTGTTCTAGACAGTAAGGAACTGTAAAAAAGATTGGAAGCTCTCCCTGAGATTACTATGGTGCTTCTTTGTTCAGATTATTGATTTTTTTACACACAGTTTATAGATTGTAGTCTTTTCTGTTAGGAAAATTTTAATTTAGAAAAAGCTGAGATGATTAATTCTGAGCTTAAAACATCATTTTCTTTGAAATTTATCTTAATATTTCAAGCTAACATGTTACCTTTAGAGAAAAAAAAAAAAAAAAACCACAGGCAGATATTAAAAAGCAATCAAACTCCAACAAATGTTATACTACATCCAACAGACTATGACTGAATATGACACTGTAAGGAGAGAAGGGAAGATTCCTTTTAAAAGACTTAGGACTCAGAATTTTTCTCCCTCCTTCCTATCACTGGTTTCATTGATCTTACTGCCTGAGCGGCTATGACAAAATACTCTGTCTTCTTCAGCCTTCCTATATAATTTCAAGTTATACTAGAAACTAAAATGAGAAACAGTCATACAGAAAAAGTTGATAAACTCTACAGTTTATGTGAACTAATTCACTGCTTTAAGACATCAAAGGGGCTGGTGTGGCTGGTGGGCTTGGCTCCTCTCCTCCATCAAGGGGAAAATGGAAACTTGGGGATATAAATGAAGCAACAGTGAACCTTGCAAAGCAAATGGGAGGAAGCATGAGTAATTTCTGTATGAATAATCACCGCTCCGGATTCTGGGCAGTACATTTCATACAAACACATGCATTCCAGCTATAATGTACATCTGCAGTGTAACTCACCCATCTAGAATACAGACAGGAAATAAGGTTTTTCCAGTGTCTGTTTGAATGCAACAGGATAAAGCGTCTGAGCTTAACCCTGCCCAAACCAACACCATAGCAGGAAGAAGCCCAGAGGAATTTTCACACGCTTAAAGCATCTCACTGAATCAGGACCTGAACTGAATCTTGCTGATGAGTGTTTTTACCTTCTGGCAGGGGAGTAAAATCACTTTTGGGGGGCTGGTTTCTGATCATGTCATGGCTGTTATATTCAAACAGGATGACAGCCTCATTGTTACCAGGGATGGCAGCTCTTGTGGGAAGGCATGAACATGGAAGGAAGGAGTATTTTGGGATCAGCCCACACACAGCTGTGAATGGACTCCCCTGCCTGGAGCCAGCTCAGGGCACAGAGAAGCTGTCTGGCTTGCTGAGTTCTGCTGCTGCATACCATACACATCTCTTTCGAGGCTATTCTAGTCAGAAGCAGCAGAAAATTGAGCCCAAAGGCTGGGAATGCTAGCATCACAATTGCCAAGTCCATACCATAAAAAAGAAGTTGGTATAAATTGCCTAAGCCCTCATCATCAGTAAACACTTTGTATTTCCAGTTTGCTTTACAACCAAGAATGAATGCAACCTTACAAGGGAGCAAGGGAGTAACATCTTCCCCATTTTCAGTGGACTGCACCCAAACACAATTATTCTGTAGTAAAATGGACTACAATTCTAAGACTTCCTCATGGCTGCACCTCAGAGCTCCTTGGCCTTACATCTCAAATGGAGAATGTGATCATTATCAGCTTTAGTTTTGTGGGGAAAAAAAAAAAATCTCCTAAAACATATCCAATGATGTTTAAAGGATTACACAACAAACCATCCCAGCAACAGGCTACACGGGCTACACAGAGCTAATCCTGAGCCTGTAGAAAGCTCCAGACTGAAGCATCAGAGTCACTGCCAGAAAGTCTAAAGTTTATTTAGTTTCAAATAATGTTATTGAGCAGACGAATGTAAACATATGAAGCTCACAGTCTCAACACTGGGAGAACTATGTGAGCAGGACTTGATGTGAGCTAAGGGACCTAGTCTGTGAATGCTTGCAAGGACAACGAGGTCGTGAACTCTGTGGGACTACATGTAGAAAGAAGTGTGTATATATTGTTTGTAAGATATGCACAACTGGACTTCAGTGTTATATGCTATTCTTTAATTTCAGTACTATTCTGATGCTCTGAAATCTGTTGAGTAAGCAGGGAAGCTGGCCTCGCATCCTCTAAGGGTTTTGGGAGAGGGAACAAGGCCAAATGATCTCAACCCCTGTAGCTACCCAGAGCTGTGCATTGCTTTTGGGGAGAGCTCCCTCCTGCAGCCCCTCTGCTGTGAGAGGCAATATTTGGAATAATACTCTCTGACCTGCCACATTGCACCAATATAGAATCATAGAATCACAAACATCAGAAAAGACCTCCAAGATCATTTAGTTCTACAGTCCACCAACCACCAATATTCCCACTAAACCATGTTTCTCAGTACCACATCTACATATTTCTTGACAACCTCCAGGGATGGTGACTCCACTGCCTCCCTGGGCAGCCTGTTCCAGTGCCTCATCACTCTTTCAGAGAAGAAAAAGTGTTGGTGATCTTCTCCCCCACACTCTGTGCTGAGGCAAACAACGAGAGGATCACCTGGTCCATCCTGGACAACTTGCATCATGGAATAGGCATTTCATTGTGAGAGCTCATGGTCAGGCAGGTATCAGGAAATGCACATCTCTGCTCCTCACTGCAGCTTGTAGTCTTCCCTGTTGCCACTGTCTGGACAGGAGTTGATATCAATACAAAGCAACTTGCTACAGACTACATCAGGAATCAATGTCAAGGCTGAGATTTTCAAGCTTTTTGGCTTCTTCTCAGATCACTTCCTTCACCTCACACAGTTCTCAATCAAAATGTACATACCTTCTTTTACAAAACAGGCTCAGAAGCCTTAGGACCCTGCTGAGTTATTATGCAGTGACCCAGGCAGCATCTTCCAGGATATACTAAATTAAACTACACCCCTCAAATCCTTCCTCTTGAAAGACCATTTCTAACTTGTATTATTTATTAATCTCAGCTGCACTGAATTATTAAACTAAAATCCCCAATTACTCCCATCACTAAAAATACCACTGTGGCTTTTAGACCAGTATTTCTACTTTCTACTGTAATGCATTCTTCATTTTAATTACTGGCACCACATTTCCAAAGGCCAGTGTGTTATCTTTGCAGGATATTGGTCAACCTAAAAAGAAGTTTGACAAATGAATAACTCATTAGGTGCGATAGGCAGTGAATTCCTGAAGGAGAAGAATGTGGAAAAAAATCCTATTATCTAGGTGAACCAAAGGCGTGCCAAAGTGAAGGAATAAGAGAAAACATCAGCTGCTTCTTCCGCTGCAGGTGTGTGTGGCTCAAGGCACTTCAGAAGACTGAGACTGAATAGAGATCTTTCTGTGAAACAATTTTTTCTTTTTTCTTTCTTTCTTTTTTTTTTTAAATATAAGAGTCAAGCAGGAAAACAAGAAAAGATTTATAGGGTAAATTTTGGGCCTGAAAAGGGTAACAAGGGCTCCTCAGGTAAAACTCTCAAAAGAAGACATCAAGATAACTTCTAACCAAAACCACAAAGGATGCCTAAACAACAACCCCAGCCCAAAGTAAGCCTCATCTTACTGATGAGGCCAATGGCACCTACCAATGAATAACCACAATCCTCTGACTGCCGTAACCTATTTTGACTTAAAGACCAGATATTTTGATTAGCCCTGAGTATCCCATCCTCAAGGCCAACTGATGATTGAGCTGGCAGAGGCCCACCATGCAAAATCCTGTGTACTCATATGCCTCATCCCAGAGGAACTAACTCAGGAATGATAAAGTTTCATCTGCATGGCCTAACCCATCTCTAAGTATCATACTGACCCATCAGCAGCTAGGAGGATGTCCTCAGGAAAGCGAAAGGCTGGTTGTGACATGGGGTTGCCAGCCATCTGAGTTTTTCTCTGACAAAAAGACTCTTAAACAAAGACTCACTGGCACACTCTGCTGTGTGCAAAGTGCAGTACTGTGATCTTTACTCTAGTTAGCTCTCGCAAAGCCTATAATGCCATGCTTTCATTTTTGTTAGCCAGGCCAACTACCTGTGCCAAAATATCTCCACCTAGGTTTATAATATAGGCATTGACTCAAAGAAGAGCTGGCTTTAGGTTCTCTAATGTAATCCCTTTCAGCCAATGATCAAGAATAAGGGACTCCAGCAGTCAAGCTGGACCACGTGTATGATGACAACTACTAGAGTTTTTCTATCCCTGAATCAAATGCAGTGAATGAGCTTTCCTCCTCTGGAAACACCAATGTACCCAATCATCACCTCTCTAAACTCATTCTATCTAGTAGAACTGAAGTCAGTTGTTTGTTGTTTTTTTTTTTTTTTTTTCTGTCCAGTTCCTTTCTTATTTGTGTGCTTTCCGTTTGAAGTACTTGTAAGAATACTGCCACCAGCACTGACTTAAGCAAAACAGAGATAAAGAAGAAAATGCAAGGAAGACTCCAGGGACCACACTGGATTTCCTCATTACAAGATAATTAATGTATTACATTTTACCACTCATTCCCCTTCCAACCTTCTTAATAAGAAAAGACAAACAGAAGCCCAGCTGTACACAGCCAACATCTGATAGGGTCAAAAAACTTTTAACCTACAGCATATGCAGTTGTACAAGAAGTGCTATGAAAAGTAGTTTTCTGGGACCTTTACCATCAGAAGAAAACTACTGAAATGATTTATAAAGGCTCTGCTAGTTTTTCAATTTAATCTAGTGCCAGCTGGAAATGCAGGAGAAACCACTCCAGAGGATGAGTTTCTACTGCAGTCAAGAGAGCATGCACAGTACATGGTGGGAAATACAACTTCTTGTGCCACTCCCCATCAACAAGCTTCAGTTTCTGATCTCGGAGCCGCTGCCTGCAGGCACAATCAGGGATTCTAAGCCTTTGCCTGTCTGGAGTTGCTGGATTTCTGCAGATATCCATGCCTTTTTAAGGGTAGGGCTGGAAGTTTCATTAACTCACCTTACCTGCCACACCAGGCAGAGAAAATTAATTTTGATAAACAGACATAATCATATTTCCCTGAAGTGTTTCCCAGAGTAATTCTAGCCTACAAACGAGGGGAAAAACGCAAAGACTTAAGGTCTACCTTGGGTTCTTTTCTTATGGGAAAAAAAAAAAAAAAAATCAAACAAAAACACCAAGAAGCAAAGAGAGAACTCCTGTCCCACCCACGTGGAAAGTTCCCTACACCCATCAAGACAATGGCACTATGCCAGGACACTGCCCTCCATGCTTTCAGCTACCTGAGGAACACCCTCTGCTGCTGGGGCAGACATGCCTCCTACATAACTGTTTTCCCTGTTGTTCTCACTAAAGCCATGTGTTTTTCTGCTGTGCTCTGTCCAATCTCTGCTTTTCTGTATAGTTCTGATGTAAGTTTCGGTTTGCTTCTCATTTTAAAAGAGGATAAGGAAAACACAAACACAGCATTGTATGAACAAGAAAAATATATGCAAAGACACAAACTCCAGCTCAGTTTTCAAGGTGATGATTCAATATAGAAAAAAGCTTTTTGCAACTCCTAATACTAGTAAAGAAGGCAAATTTCATCTTTATTAAATTATTGTAAACTGAAATTAATAGAAATGGCTCTCAGTGTTTATGCATGCATTAAGAATTCCCCCATTTTTAATAGCGCCTATTGCAGGAGTAGAGGGACTACATCATCCTCCAAACAGTACTTCTGGGGAAACAAAACTAACTGGGCCCTTAATCTAATCTGGTTGATCAACCCTTTTCTCTTTTTATTTTATATCACATCACTTTCTAAAGCCCCATCTTTCATTCTGGTGTTAGAGCCCCACTGCAGTTCTTAGAAGTGGCTCTCTGCTATTCAGTGCAGTTGGCTTTTGAATGAAACATGAGGTTCTTTAGCACCTCAGGAGGCTGAGCATGCTTTAGCAGCTCAGCCTCAGCCTCAGCACAAGGACTGCCCTTTAATTCCACTTAAATAAATTCAGTGTTGTTGGTTTTGCCCCTGCTCAGAAAGGAGCTTAGTGGGAAAGTCAAAACAGATCTCAGCCAAAGGGAAAAAATAATAAAGCAAGCTCATAAATTAAGTCAAGCAAGTGTATCCTAGGAACAAGAAAGAGCTCATGCAGACGAGGCAAACCATGCCATGCATAGAAAGCAAATCCCCACTGCTGGTCCCCCCTCATGCCATTCCAAAGAAGCAAATCTCTATGTGAAGTGTTTGTGAGCATGCTGGAAACAGAGGGGCCCTGGAAAAATAATTAAGAAATAAATTCCACTGTTTGGTGGCATTTGTTCCAAAGGAAACAAAGTGTCTTTTGTGAAACTCTCCCTCCAGAAGCCTTGCAGAGTTTGAACTGCATCCACGGCCTCCACTGGTATCCAAAGTGATAAATCCAAAGTGAGATCTCATTGTTTGCCTTTCCTTTTGCTGCTTGAAATCCAAAAAGATTTTAAAATATCTGACTAATCAACTAGGTCTGATCCGCACTTTTCCCAGGATGTGAATCAACTTCATTATCATTTAAAAAATCAATTAGCTGTATTATTCAAGAAGCATACCCCCAAAAGTATGAGCGGGTAAGGTATATGAAAACGATGAAGAGATTATCCCTAGACTCCAATAACAAGCCCCTTCTCATTCATCATATGAAGTCATATCAAGTCTATAGTATTGTTTGCTTACTAGCATATATTAGGTAAGGGTAAGATTTTTAGAAGGAATTAAGCCCCTTTGGAAAATCCCTTCCAACTCTGGAGGATTTGGAAACCTAGCTAACAAAGCGCCTTACAAAATCCCCCCACTAAGCACCTTCATGTTTACTTTCTTTCCACTGAAACTCCAAGAAATCAACAAAGACTAATGACACTGCTATAAGCATTGTGAGAGAGGATGTGCAGTGAAGGACTTGAGGAATAACCAAATCCAGACTGATTTACAGACCTGGCCAGCGTAGGAAGAGCTGGGCTTCCCAGCCATCGCTTCAGCAAAGGTCCCAGGGAAAAAGGTAAATCACTAAAAGGATGCAGCCCTTCTTTTTATCAAAGAAGATTGGAGAGCAAAGCGCAAGATTACCTGCAATGTCTCCCTCACGGCCAAAATCACTGTCTCAGCAGGGTCCATCAGGTGAGAATATATCATCATTATCTTGCCTTCTCTCCTGGGAAGGAGAAATGAGAGGGAAATTATGAGCTCTGTAAGCAAAACGAAGTATAGAATGGGAAGGAGCTGAGAGACCAATTAAGCACTGCACACATGTAGGCTCCCCACATGGCAGCTGACCTACAAAGGATATCCAGTGCAGACAAAGGGCTGCAAATTGAACTGATAAAGCATCCACACGCAAAAGCAATGCAACATCAAGCTGTGTTAAGGGAGGTAGATTACCCTCACATTAACTCTATTTTAAAGATATGATTAATGCCATGGAAATCAGCACAGGTATGCTGGGGTAGGCACTCATTCAGCCCCACTTCTTTGCACGTGCTTCTAGTACGAGTTTGCAATACTGCAAACGCAAAAGGCAGTAAGCTAAAGGAGCTCTTTGAAGCCTAATAACCTTTTAAAGATATCATTGGAGTCACAATCTGAGTTCAGAGGAATAATTTTTCATTCTATTGTATTGGTAATACTACACTGCCCAAAACCTCACCTCATTAAGATGTGCTTCTATCCCTTCCTCCTCACAAGAACACGATGTGCCCACTAAAACTGCTTAACTCCATGGGATTGCAATAAAAATGCCAGGACTAGAAGCCACAACGATGGAGGGGTCTAAGGAACAGGAAATTGGAAGGGACATATATGCAAAACTACTGGAGATGCAGCCAAGACAGCAATTTCAGAAGGAAAACAATGCTGAGTAACATAATTTCCCCCTGAACCAGCAAGTCATTCAGCATCCTTGAATTAACTCACACCTCTGCTGTCTCCCCACAGCCTCATGAGAGAGGAATGAAATCCTTTATCAGCATTGTCAAAAAAACTCCAAACAGCATAAACATAAGAACTTCCCAATTAAAGTCAGTGAGCTGGCAGCTGCCCCGCGATGATTAATGGGTTCACACAGCTCCCTGTGCCCTGGCTCAGCCACGCCGAGCTAATGTTTGAGAATTTCATAAGCTGAGACCCTGCTTTCAAAGACACAGCCATGGCTGCACCGTGATTCCTCCAAGAGACAGGTGAAATTAGAGCTTGGTTTTCTCTTTCTCAGACACTTCGTTAAGAATGGGGCACTGAACAATGACTACTGGATAAGTGCTGTAACATATGGTAAACTGAAATAAAGGACAAGGGGCCTTTCTGGTAATGAGGAGGTTAGGCAGGGAAATCTGTTTCCATTAGAAAAAGAACCAACGATGCAACAGGGGAGGAGGGGAGCTGATACTGCATCACAGCTGGAAAAACATCAGCAGAAGGAAACAAGGAGAAATGCAGGTGGATGGGGACATACTGTATACAGCAGGAGCCTCCCAGGTTCCCTTCCCAGCTTTGGTGGCATGGGTGGCCAGAGCACTGCATGGCTTCTGTAGGGAAAAAACGTGGGCCTCAGCCATAAGTCACACACACATCTGCACTGCTGAACCACAGGGATGAACAACAGTGTGCTGTGGATGAGTAACCGCCACACAGTGTGCAGGAAATGCCGACTGCACAGAGCACGTACGTATGGACTGTGTCTCTGTGCAGCATGATGCTGCTGCCAGAAGTGCCTCTTGTATTCAGTACCACTGTGTATCTATTAAATGCGTGCACAGAAAGGGTGCTAATTGCTTTTCCATTCACCAGTCGTAGTCTCTACTGCCATAGAAAGTACGCACAATACAAAGCAAATTTCTGCTTAGAAAACAGAGCTGCTTCCAGAAATCTGCTGCATTTTAATTACTATCTGTATACATGCGGAATCCTTTTGTTTTGTAACAATGCCACCATTTGAGTCGCCTTTTCCACTCCCTTCATGTGGAGACCGTTATTGTCTGTATCTTTCTATGGCTGTGGCAGTGCCCAGCCAGGGACACACGCAGCTGCAGCAGGGGGGACCTTGGGACACCATCTCCACGTCGTGGCACATGCTGAAATTTCCCCAGCATATTTATGTTCTGCAGTGCCTGTTTTGCAGCCCATCCATCATCTGTGAGAAAGTGGAGCTGGGGAGCGGGAAAACCAACACACCCAGCCCACATTTCACATACCACACAGTGACATGAGGGCAGTGGGCAGGAAGATAGGAATAGGGCAGCACAGCTGGGAGGAAAGGCAGCCTGAGAGGGACAAGGGAAGTAGGGCCAACTTGGCCACTCGGGACAGAAGCCCTTGTCTCAGGAGCTTGGGTTTGGGAAGAGCATCCTGGGGGCATCGCCTTCAAGACAGCTTGGGGGGGAAAATTCCCCCTATTTGTTCAGCTGCAAGCCTTCTTTCAATCAGTTCACACTTACTCCTCAGAGATGAGCAACCCTGAAGCAGAAGCATAAGACACGGCATCACAAGTCCCATGGCTAGCCCTGCACTTCCACCACTCGTGGAACAGTTTCACATTGGAGTACACCTCATAAATCCACCAACTGCCTTTGTGCTAAATCTCATTTGGGAGCAATCTTTTCACTTCTGTCAGCCGCACGGCCCTTCCCCAGACAGGCACGTGCATATCAAGGGAAGAATGTTGGTAAATTCTTCCACCAGTTCAGACCCCTGCTTTCCATCTGGCAGTCACAGAGATCACCCTGTGATCATCTCTGTGATCTCTGCTCAGAAAAAAACCTTTGCCTGGAGACACTGGGGTTAACAGAAGCCAGTCCTGCATGCTGGTTCAGCATTACACCTGCACAGTACTGCTGAAGGCACTTAATTTCCCAGCTTTGGCTTGAACACAGTGATGGTTGGCACACTACGACACCACACGAGAAAACAGCAAAAAGAAGAGGTGAAATATTCATAGAAGGGAATATATTATTTATCTCGTGGAGAAACCAAGCAGCACTGACAGCCCGTAGGAGAGAAAGAAGGCTGAGGTTCATTAGCTCCCAGCTTCCCTTTGTGTCAGACACTCGGGGACACGTGCAGCAGATCTGGATGGAGGCAGCACCAATGCCAGGCAGAGGCACAGCTGAGCTGTGTGCGCCGAGGGCCAGGGCTCCTGCACAGAGGTGAGGAAGTGGCTGAGATGCCAGCACAAGGGCCAGCCTTTGGGCTGGTACTGGATGGCTATCTGAAGGGACAAGAGAGAGACAGTTACTGCAGCTCCAGAATTGGTATTCTACCTGCCTTATCGTTTGCCACAGGCATTGTGCTTGTGTGCAAAAAACTCAGATTCTGTCACCCTTTCTGAACCCAAGATCAGGCGTGATATACTAGGGAAGCCAGCTCAATTTCCTCTACATTCCTTCTTAATTTAGTGCCCAATCAGCATCAGAAACAAACACACACAAATAGCTCTGTTTCTCCTCACTCAGCAGATGAAATGCAGCCCTGCTTTCACGCACCACTTACACCACTGCGTGACTATGAATAATGCACACGTGAGTGCTCCCTGGAAGCAAATGGTCACTTTACATGAAAGTACACAAATGCTATTTCTTCACCCATGAGGCTGCTGTGAACATTTTAAAGTAGGGCTGCTGCTTCACCGGTTGTGCCTAAGGAGCCCCGGGGAGGTGAGGGCTCTGCTGTTCTACAGCCCTGTGCATCTCCCTATAGGGACTTCACTGCCAGCAAACGCCAAACATTTTTTGCTCCCGCAGTTTCGTTTTCCCCTCTATTGAAGCAAGGGGCTCTGGACTCAGGTGTCCCACTCAGCAGCTGCTTTAGTGTGAAGCTCTGGCAGGACGAAGGTTGAGCGGCATTTTATTTTGGCCTCCATAACTAAAGCAGACAGCAGTGGTTCGTGGGTCTGGAGAGCCGACTCACCTCCAGAGCCTGATCACCAAACATTCCTCCTTGCTGTTCCTCCTTCCTTTCAACAGCACACAAGATCACATCCTGGCTTCTAGAGTTTCTTTCCTACCTGGGGATGACCTCAATTGGTGGGAAGTACTAGACTAGGCTTTATAACGTTCATTTGCCTCTATAGGTAAGAGCTACAAGACAAATGCCAACCAAACCCATCTTTATTAGCCTAAATTAGCAATGCATTTCATTTTCTTTTACCTCCTTGAATCCAAAAAGAAACAACAAAAATATATGGCTCAATATAAAAACAACCGCCTATGAAAAAAGACCAAATAACCCGTCAGTCAAGAATAAAATAAAGTAGAAAAAACATATTAAAGTCATTTGGAATAGCAGTTACAGCACCGTAATATTTTCTTAGGGGGCTGAAAAGAGAAATAGGGGACACCAGGCTCACAGGCTTATTCTTTACATCGGTGTCTGCCCAAGGAAGACCTTGAATTGTCAGATGAATATATTCTGAGTTTTCACTTTATAAATCTCTTTTCTTTCTTTCCCTCTGCTCTTCTGCTCCCATTCTCTGTAAAGTTTTGATTCACTCTTAAGAATGTAGATTAGAGCAGGAAGCCAGGCAGACCTCAGGATGATTTTAATTGCCTGTGGTTTCTTTTAGAAAATAGAATAGATATGCAAGATCCTCTATGAAAGACAGGTGGATGACTAAGGTCTACCTTATAATAAGGTGCCATAGCACAAACTTGGCATGTGGCAGCACTCATTTGATTGTGCACACAATCTTACCATCTCCTCACAGAAATGGGACAATATTAGAGGCTCCTCACAGCATGACAACAAGTTCTTGGGATGAGGCTGTGATGTGCATGCAACACCCTGAATTAATTAAGACTGAACAATGAGAACAGAGGGGAGGAAAAAAGGCAAAACCCCAAATGATTCATTTCACAGATCCAGCAGCCATGCTTGCACTCCCCAGATAACACACTTCTGATCTGGCCAGGAAGAATTCTCTCTGTGACACAAATCTCTGCCCTTTCCCTCATGTGTCTGATAGAAGAAGTCTATTCTTACAAGGTAGGTTCACATCTCACCAACAGCCATAAGGATGCCAAACTCCTTTCTGACGAATCTCAGGAAGAGGTCACTGCCAACAGGCACATTCCCACCAGCAGATGGGAGATAGAGAGGTAACCTTTACTTCTCATTTTTAGTTGCCAACATCTCAGGCAACCAACTGGTGTTCCTTGCCCTAAGGTTTACTAAGATCTAAAAAGCCCCATTCCCTTACAGTTTGGTTACACCTTGCATTGTTTGCATTACACTGATTGCTTGTTTGTGTTTGGTTTTCTGGGTTTGCTCTGAGTTTTTGTGTGTGTGTGTGCTGAAGAGAAGGCGCTGCCCAGTGGCAAAGTACAAAGGGAAAAGCAGTGTTCTTGAAACCTCAGTTTGACAGGCTGGCCCATATGCCATTCATTTTGTCTCTATCAAAACTGTCACTGTGGGTACCATATGAAGACTTTTCTTTCAGGAAACATTTAGGCAGATAAGACTTAGTAGAAGAGGGCACTGAATTTGTAAATTCTGAAACAAAATAAGGCCCTTGGTTGAAGGGCCAGTGGTTCAGAAGGCAGGAAAGGGGCGGGCACGCTCAGAGGTGTTGTCTGACTTGAGGATGCTGCTGCTCCTTTTGATGCTGCTTTGCCAGGCAGGTGGGGTTGGTTAACTGGTTCTCCTTCTGGATTGCCAAGGCAAAGAAATTACTCTGTTTGATTTATAATTAAAAACATTTTATAAATTCATGAAAGAGCAAACGTTTTCACTGTTCTAAGAATAAGTAGTTACAAAGGGTCATGTTTCAGTTTTTAAAGAAAGCTGGATACTGTCAAAGATACTTGACAGCTCCAGAAGAGCAATGTGAAGAGTAAATTATATATGGACAGTAATGGATTTACAGGAGACATTTAAGCCTCATGAAGCCTTTGCAATTTTTTAATGAGCCTCCAGTCTCCTTCTGGCATAGTCTGTGTTAAGAACACACTCGAGCACTGCTTCATCACAGCAACAGTAGGTTCAGGCTCTGGAAGGAACAAACGTGGTTGCTTGTTTTTATTCACCTGTTAATTTTGACTTCCATAGCTTCACTACAGTTGTAGCACTGCTGGATCATCCAATGTTATGACAAATGATTCTTGAAAACCAGGACCTAAAAAGCCAGACATAACTTGACCGTCAACCAAGCAGTGGAAACCAACTCCAACTGGTAGGACATGGGCAGCACATGTTGCTATTCACACATCTTTTTAATAGTACAAAGAATCACTACTGAAGTGGGAATCCTGGCTTCCTAACAGCATTACAGAGCATCTCTGCATAAGTGTCCCAACACAGAATAGGCTGTGATGTTAAACTGCTCCATAATTAGCAAGAAGCCTCAAGCGGACTTGCTTAGAAGTCAATAGAAGATTTTGGAAGACGTGTTACAGAGAAACATAAAAGTATACTGGGAAAGAGTCTAGTGTGCTAGACTTCTGCTGATCAGGCTCATTTTTCAAGAGGAGCAGGGGGCAAAAGTAATTTAAAGCCCACAGTCTTGCTTGTTTTAAATATTGGGTTTGTCTTTTTATTATTGCTTTTGCAAATTAAATAGGTGTTCTAGGTAAAGTTTTTAGACAATGTGAGTCCTAGAGCCTTTTGTATACCAACAGATTTTAGCAATCATCTCTTCAAAGCACTTATTAAAGAGACAGACAGCCCCCCTGGCTCTTTCCTATTTGTATTCTGTGAACCACTAAATAGATTATAATGTAAATCATATTAAATAACAGCTATACCTGCATTTTTTCCATTCCCAGCTTGTCACCAGAAAAAGGATTTCAAAGCCTGTGAAAGCCGTCATTCCCACACTACAACATGGGCAAGACCTCTGTTGACATTGGAGCTGTGGTAAGATGAGGGCAGCTGCCACATTTAGGAATTCCTTCCTGCTGCCTGACATAAGTGACCAGTGGGAAGCGCCTGACAAGCCATCATTTCTTCTCTCCATGAAAGACAGCCCTGTTCTGTGCCATTCACATCGGGTTTGTCACTAGAACAAGAATGTGCTCTTCAAAATTCTGAGTTCAGCCTCTATGGACACAAGGGTTAGAAGAAAAAAAAAAAAAAATTACAGAAAGACACTGTCTTTCTCTATTTCTACAGCATTAAGGGAAAGATGCAGGGACTCAGCTGATTGCCCAATGCTGCTTTCTCTACAACATTCAGGTCTCTGCCAGATTTCCAGCACATAGACATGACCAAGCTGTGTTTCTGCATCAAATGTCAGCTTATTTGATTTCTCAGAATGGTGGAAATGACAGTGTATGAGCTGTGCCTGCAGCGTTCGAAATCAGTTCATGTCAGACAAAGGCAGATTAAAGCAAGGTTTTGTTCAGAAACTGCAACAGAAGAGTGATTTCGGATCATTATTTCTACAGGTTCCTCATTTTTATCTTAAAAGTGCTCACAGATAAATGGGAATTTTAGAATTATTTTTTATTCTTTGCCTGGAAAATAAATTGTTTGCTAAATCACAAATGTTTGTTCTTCCCAGGAACAACCACCTGACTTCCCCAGGTCAGAAGACTAATCAGGCTGCCTTTGGTTCATACTCAGATTCTTCCTTCTTTTGGAAAGATGAACATTTATCAGCTGTATTACAGAACTTATAATTATGCCAAAAAACAAATGGGGAGCTGCAAAATTTCATGATGCAATCTGAAAGCTACGTAAATAGGGAACTACAGAAAAAGGTACAAGGGAGATTAAGACAAAGCCCCACTCATTAAGATGGTGAGGTGAACCCCTCCAGCACACCCAGACATCCCTCCCCAGTAGCACTTTGATTTGTGGGCCCAGCACAAGTCCTCTTCTCTACAGAGAACCAAGTGGTAATTTCTCTCACATTAATTAACGTGCTTCCACAAACTCCCAAAGGACTCTCATCACAAAGTCAACTGCAAATCCCATTGTTTCACTGCTGCCAGCCCCCTGTTCTTGCCAACAAATGCCCTCTTCCTCTCTCAGGTGAAACGCCAAGGCTGATCAGATCATGCTCTTGAGCACAAACATAGAATAATCCATGCTTTATATATATTATGGATGCCTCATCCTTGAGAGCACTCAAGGTCAGGTTGGACAGGGCCTTGGGCAGTCTGATCTAGTGCTTGACCTGGTCGTTGGCAACCCTGCCCATGGCAGGGGGGTTGGAACTAGATGATTTTTGAGTCAACTTCCAACTCAAGCCATTCTATGAATCTAAGCTGAGATCTCCAGGGACACTGAGCAGCTTCACTCACTCTTCACTTGTCCTAAATAAAATACCCAATAAAGTCTGCGAACACCCAGCTGAGAGGCTCCTCCTGAGCCATCTAATCCACAGGTACACACACTCAGCCCAGATTAAGCTGCCTCAAACCGCTCCAAATTTTGCCTCTCGTTTTTGACAAGAACGAAGTGATGCCCTTCCCAACTCTCAAAGTGGAAGTCTGTTTCCAAACCTCACTTCTCCTACAGTCAAGAAGTTTCTTTCAATTTTTATTCTCAGTATATTCGTCACCAGTTTATGCTCATTTGCTCCCGTGCCAAGGCTTTGTGTTGGCTTAAATTATTCCTTTCCTAAACACAGGGCAAATCCTTGTTGTTTTACAGACAGCAATCATATTGCTCCTTCACCATCATTTTACTAAGCAATAAAATAATCTTTGCCCTTTGTATCACCTTTTCAGTCTCATAAACTTTCACAGAAGGTATTTCTAGGCTTATTTTTCTGGAATGTGGGAAACCAGACCTGTCCTCTTGATTTCAAGCATGCAGCTTCAATGCCCCTCTCTGCTGACACCTTTTTCTACAACTAGGATTGCTTTGGCCTTTTCCTCAGTTGCATCACATCAGCATCTCATGCTGAGGATTTAAAAAAAAAAAAAAAATGTTGCCCAGGATTAACCCAGTCCTTTCCAGTAGGAAGGTAACTACATTTTTAGACAAAGGAAAGGCAGCAACTCTAATCTGGACCAAGATGCATTCTTCTCTGCCCCACTCCTCTCTAATTTATAAACCCAGTTTACAGCAAAGTGAATTATGCTGGATCACTGGGTGAATAACCTTGTACATCATCCCATTCCATTTTACAGCATTTCTACTGCTTAATCTTCAAGGTCATCCAATTCTCCCCACACCATATTTTGATATTCTTTCTGCTGGGCCTCAGCACTGTGTCAATACCAGAAAGCTGTCTCATTTAACTCATTCCAGTTTCTGAACCAAAATCACTAACAAATATTAAGTGTGATTCAGTACTAAGGCTGATCCTTGACAGACTTGATAAAATCTACCTCCAATCTTTCTTCCCTTTAAAGTATCACTTGCTGTCACTTCCATGCTACACAGTTCTTGTAGCTCTTTCTGTTTTTTAAAATAGAACTTTTTAATGTCAAAAGTGGGAATTGGCCTATGGAATAAGAGAAATACTAATGCTGAGGTTCTCCAGTGATCATGTTCACCACAGTTGGTCCTACTCACAGCAGATGAGTAGGGACTTTTCCAACATAACTGCCCAAACCATTGAGAAGAATAGCAAACCCAAGCACAAAACAGACACATGCTGCTTTGTTCTTATTCAGTATCATGATTTGATGCTGCTTAAGTTTTAGATGTTGAACAGCTGGTTGCATCCATAGACAGCTCTTCCCTCATCTCTCAGTAACCAAACAGGAGCCCTGTGATTATTTACTACGTAAGCAGAATTTCAATTCACAGAAAATGTAGGAATGTCTCCTAGAGGTTCCACATAATGGACAGCAATAACAAAAGGTGATGAGGCCCAAGAAAGCTTTTTTTTTTTTTTTTTTAATTGTTAAATGCAGGTGAGAAGGACAGATGAAGACGGGCTACAGTCACTGCTGTCTCATTGGCGGTTTTTAAGTAGCTGGGAGCTCTCACCTATTACCCTGACTTATTGGCAATTTTCCTTCCAGAGACTCTGGACAAAATGAGCAGAGATGTTTTCACTTCCAGGTGAAATCCCTGCCATCCTCACCTTCACTGGTGTGGTGCTGCACCCATTGAACCAGTTACACCAGACCCCATGACCTCCATCTTCCAGGTGTCCCCAAGTGCACCAGAGCTCTAGTTTCCAGTTCTTCACCACTTGCACTGGGCAATGGCTCCAAGGCCAGAGGTAAACTCTGGCACCTGTGATGTCCTAAAACTCAGCCTACTCTTCTGCAGCCTCCTCCAGAGCTTTGAATTCAGAGAAGATAATTTGGCATCAGCAAGTGTCTCTTTTGACAACTCGCATCATATAGCAAGCAAGGCAGAAAAACTGAACAAGGAACGCAGCACTTATTTCAGCATTAAGTATCCAAGATATGTATTTAAAGAAAGGAGGAAAGCAGGGAGGGGGTAGCATGTAGATATAAATGCAGGATGTAGATTTCCCTCTTTCATATGCCTCGGGAGAGTAGGGAAAATGTGCCACAGAGACATCTGGAGGGATTTCAGGATGTGAGTGCTTTCCATCTGGGACCATAAATAAAAAAGCAGCCTGCAAGAATTTTCCATTTCTAGACCAGACAACAAAATTACCTCCCCACAGCCATTATCTGCCAGAATGGAAATAAGGTATCTGACTAAAATAGCCAACTGTTCACTTCTTCATTTTTAGTAATTATTGATCAAAATTGAACTGCAGTTACGCATGACAGTAGCTAGGAGAAAATCACTAGCACCTGCCTACAAATCAGCCAGAAAGCATGAAAGATTTACAATGGCACATCCGATCTGAAGTCCTGACAGCTCACAGGCACAATGCTGAGGTGGGACAAGTTGGCTCAGGCCTGATTCTGCTGCTGCGTGCACAGACCTCAGCCTATGCTGGCAGGGATGGCTGATGGGCACCACTGCTCACAGGAACCAGCCGTGTTGCTCAGATGTGAGTGTTCACACAGAGCTGGAAAAAAGAAGCTGACAGTGAAATTCAGCCCAGCTGATTTCCTAGTCAGCTGCTCTGGCAAGAGCCTCCTGTTACTCTGATCAAATCCTCTCATTTTCTCAAAAAATGAAATAAAGCAAAATGGAATTCCTACTGCAGTCAAGTGGATTCTTGCTCAAACATTGCTAACAAAGTTCTTCCAGGCATTGGCTGTTCTCCACTCAGATCTCTGGTCCATTTCTGGAAACACTTCTGTAATTAATGAATTAGTATTAATATTACCACCAAGACTGATGTTTTGGCAGGTACTTAGGTGATGCCCATTTCCTCATTTTTCAAAGGTACCAAGCATCCCAATTCCCTTCCACAGAGGAGAGCACCTCCTCCAAGCACAGAACACCCAAACCTGCACCCCCCAAGAGGCAAGAGCAGATCTGACAGCCATTTGCTTTGTAATGATGGCAAGGACAAATTGGGAAAAATTCCTAGCAAGCTACAGTGCCAGGCAGCATACAGGTTGTTCACCAAAGGAAGCAAGGAGGAAAAGCAGCTTTCACATTGAAACAATATTCCTATACACATATATCACTACGTGAGAGACAGTGCTTCCTGGTTTGCCCTATGTCAGCTAATCCCAGCCAAGCCAGAGTGGGAATTCAAAACCAAACCATACCCAGAAAGACTCAATCAGCACTACTTTGTGTCATGGGGCTTCAGTTCTTGTTTCTCATTCCCTACACAATCCGCTTTTGATGATGACTTGACAGCAGCACGCTGCACTCCACCTCCATGCCCTGGGGACAGACAGAATGAATTACAGAACATGTTCTTTCCAGCAGACCTCCAGTGCTGCCAGCTCTCCCAGGTACTTTGCAGGACCTGATTGCTGTTAGCAGTTTTGACTTGAAGGCAGCACACAGTTCCTGGCACAATTAGCACCAACGCTCACACTGCTGTCACTACAGCACAGAAATTTCCTTTCCTCTACACATCATTGTTCTCACTCTTACCTCCCACTAGCACTCTCCCCGCTCAGTGGCACTGAGGGTCCATATCTGTCAGTGCTGACACCAAAGGATTTCTCCAATAAAGGGCACAGAGTGCACTCCATCCTGGTCACTGTGCCCCTCTCAGAACAGCTCTGCATGCACAGGGAGCTCCATGCCAGCTGGGCAGCATTCCTCTGAACACAAAGCAGACAGCAAAGCCAGAGTAGTGTGCTCAGCCTGCTGCTGGCAGCCACCTCCCAAGGCTCAGCATGTCACCACTGCATGGCCATTTGAAAAGCAGAAGTCAAAAGTTCGGTGTTGTGGCAGTCTGCTTCCCACCCTGACCTCATATATGTTTGTTCTGTCTACCTCTGCTCCCTGATTTAGCTTGGCATTGGTTCTTGGGCACTTACAACATAAATCATAAAATCTGTATGTGAAAGAAATCACTAAGTTTATACAATCTCTATCTGAAGGTGCAAGTTGCCTGACACTCTCCCGAAGTTATTAGTGGAACGCAAGACAGGAAAGAGAGGAGTCCCTCAGTGCTCAATTCATGCAGGAAGCATTCCGTGTTTTGCAGGAGTAGTTCAAAAAGGAGCCAGGACTGTTTGGTATAGCAATTTTTATGGTCAATCTCTATAGCTCTACTACTTCACATGGTATTATTATAAGGAGAAAAAGCATGGACGCTTATGCCAAGGGGGCAGTACTAAACCATCTCCTTCATTTCTACAAAAACAAGGCTAAAAGTGCCCAGAAATCACAACAATCAGATGCAGGCAGGAGATGAAGCGCACAGGAGTGTTTGCACCACAAGTTAATTTGGTTTGACATGCTAAGCCTACACAAACAGGTGGACATTGGTGGTGGGTTGCTTATTGCCCCCCAGCTTCTTCCAGCAGCACAGACGTACAGCAGCAGATACTAAACTACCACAAATTTCCAAAAGCAATCCAGGTACTGCCTCTAAGGGCTTGTCCATAAGGGAAGATTTCAAAACTATTTCAAAACAAACTAAGAACCTGTATCTGAGGCAACAGCAGCTGTTCTGCTCTCACTCCCCTTGCACACTAAGGACTCCTCATTGCAGTTTTGCTTCTCAAGCAATTATGCCCAAGTCACACAACAGCATTCACAGCGTGGAAAAAGCATCTAATGCAGAGGGGGCAGAGCACTCATTTTAAGACTGTGATTCCCAGCTGGCTGTCCAAGCCAATAAGCCTTAGGAGGAGCCTTTCTCCTGCATCAAAAACATAAGCAGTGATGTACCTGCTGAGTGCCCCCTAGAAACTGCTCTCTGTACATGCATATAAACGCAGGGGTCAAATTATCTCTTTCAAGGTGATGCAGAGATTTCATTACTTTGAAAATGATGGAATCCAGTGGAGACGAATCCTTATTAGATGAATTGGTCAGGTGAAACGCATTGTTTTATTCATGATAAGATCGTGACTGTTTTATCAAAAGAGACTACAGGTCTCAACTCAGCATTCCCTACTTTTCTGGTTCAAACCAGGCTCCTGCACTTTGGCTTCCTAGACTTCTCATTTTTTCCATTTCCAGTCTTGGAAGACAGAGCCCCAGTCTGAGACTTGAACGTTCTGTTTGGTGACTCAGGACATCAGCCAGAGTCATACGTTATGGTGTGAAGTCACAGGTATTTTGGGGCCAGATGGATCTGGTATAGTCAAATGGCACTAAGGACTCCTGCCTCGAGACTCACCTTCAGGTCTTCGCACTTAGATAGCATCAAGAAATGACATGCAGGAGTGCACGTACCCTGTGCTCATGTCTTTGTGGTGTCATGCACCTAGGACAGCTCGGATCAAGCAGGAGTTCTGCACCCACATTTTAATGCATCCCTTTGCCAGCTGGCGTTCTGTACTTGGACCTACATGAGCCCTCTGCTCCCCCTATGCTCCTTCTACACCCGTCCTACAACCCATAGCAGCATTTGGATGTTCGGTGCTGTGTGAGCTCCAAACATCTGTCACCAAATTATTTCCCTCTTCTGGTTCACTGAGCAGCTCTTCCGCACTGCTGGGCTGTGGCCCTCATCCAGCGCCAAAAGGCTTAGTGCCATGTGCCAACCCTGCGTAGGGAGCACCCAGAGCACTCCGTGAAAGGGAGGGGAATGGCTCCTCTGATGAATTAAGGCCTCCTTCCCCTCCCCAGCTCAGATCCACTAGGAGCAGATAACAGATACAGTAAGCAGTCCATTAAATTGAGTCAGCCACTAAGCGACAGCGGAACGCCCCCGGCACGAACACAGATGTGCCCATTGTGTACGCAGCAAATTGATTAAGGTCTATGCTGTCACAAGGAGCAGTCAGTCAGCCCAGAGTGGCTGGTTGCTAATTTCTAGCCACGAGGAAGCTTCCCAGCTACACGGGGGATTATGCAAGCCCGAACCTACATGCACACTTCTCCCTCGATCCCTCTGCAGAGAGGCGGGCGTGCAGATAGTGCTTTTAATGGCCATTTACTGATTAAAATGACAGAAAAATCAACAATCCAAAGTGCTCGTGACATCAGCATGAAAGCAAAATGAATTCATTCTGATTGGTGCTATTACAAGGAAGGGCAAATGTATTCATAATGGTAGGACGTTAAAAAGCAGCGTGTAGCTGGATCATTTGTCTATAAAAATAATAATGAGGCAATGGGTGCACCATATACATTTAAGAGAAACTCGTGCACGGGCAAGATGCTGCTTCAGAGGCTCTAAAGAGAAATACAAGCACATGTGGGTTTTAGCACTTCAGCTGTAAAATTATTGTTGTTCTTCTGCAACAGATCTTTCCCCACCTGTGAATCTGAGCCAGGTAGGTCATCGAGACTGCTTTTCAGCACTGAAACGTTCCCTGGGGATATGCGCTGCTGCCTGATCCAATCTGGCTTTCAGACATCTGAAAAGAGATGCTTTCTAACATTTCCCTGGAAAACATTGCGCTGTCTCAGAGAGGTTAAGGATAGGAACAAGGGCCTGTAATTTAACCCACATTCTTCTCTTCATTTGTTCACCTACAGACAGGATTCTGTCTGGGGGGTGCGTGAGGCACGTGAGCTTCATTCCCACTGTTACATCAGCTTGCCAGCAGAAAGCAAAACCACTTCTCGAAGGCAAAGCCCTGCTTACTAACAAGCTCAGCTGAGTACAAAACAACATGAGGGGAATTTGTGAGCCTGCAGGTACAATCTAGTCAGCCAGAAGCACTCCTACAGCAGGCATCCCAAACATCCCCTGGAAATGTCAGATCTGGGGCAAGCCCAGCTTTGCATCCCAAAACACTTAAATCCTAGCAAAACTTGCCTTAGAGGTCACCTCTTTGGGAAAAGCATTCTAACGTTTTATGCACACTACAAACCCTGTGGCTCTCACCATAGTGAGCAAGAGGTTGGTTCTCCCATGAGCCTCCCCATGAGTCTCTCACAACCCACCATAAAAAGGCTTTTTCCTACTGCTTCAATTTTAACGCTGACAAAACAGCAATAGAGCTACATTTTAAGCTTTCTCTATCAATTGAAAAGAAGCTAGAAACTCTTCACTTCTTTGCCCTTGAGAAGGGAACAGCCATTTGCTGATGCTGTCTTAAGCTGATGTTCCTGAAAGCGTTCTGACAAGCTGCAGCATTTCTGACCTTGACAACTTTATTTAAAAAAATTAATAGCTCAGATGCCAGGAACAAATAGGTTTGAGCTCTCCTACACAACAGCAATCTCTGTGCATAAGTCGCCTTTAAATTTCTATAAAAGTTAGCTGTCTTTTTGCTACACACTGCTTTTGGAAACAGGTGATTCAAAAGGCGACATGCTTTTCAAAATGTGACCCCATCTGCAAGTAATTTCACAAGAACTTGGTAAACTGACTTGAAAACACCTCCCTCTCCTATTTGCTACAGGGTCTTAATACGCGAGCGACTCATTCAACAGCTCTGCTTTCATGCTTGTAAATTCACTTTGCTTCAACATCAATGTTTTTGTAGAAAAACATCACTCTGCACTCCAGCTTTGCAGTGAGCCCAACGAGACGCTCTTGTGGATTGCTGAAAAGGCAGCCAGAAAGCAGCCTGTAAGAGGAATTCACTTACAAGCTACAGCACAGCTACTACTGCTTAATAATATCCAAAACTGCTTCTACTGCAAACGCATCAGAAGCAGGCGGTCTGCTTAGTGATTTTGTGCTGGTCTCCCCACCCAGTAGGACAGAAAACAGGGTACCAGACAGTTCTCCCAGCTCCACTTTGAGTGCCCCAGAGAGCTGAAGCAAAAAGCTTTTTGCTCCCCTGAGTGAGAAATTCACACAGAGGGAAAACCTTATTGCTCTTGTTCTGCACTGGCAGGACAGTACTCCCTCTGGCAGAGGTGAGCTCCACTGCTCTGGCAAATGAACAGACAAAATGCTCTTTCCTGAATGCAACAAAAATGTTCAGTGTCAGGCTTTAAAATGAGAGGGTGCTAAGCAGCGTGTTGCAGTAAAACTGGATACTGCAGAGTGAAACTGAACCAAAACCAAACCTTTCAAAAAAAAGAAATATGGTCCATTTAGAAATCCTGCCTTATACTCAGGCTTGTTGAGGAATTGCAGTCAGCCAAAAAGTGCCATCTGCAAAATATGCAGATCTTTTGCGGTGTTATCACAACCTTACTACACAGAGGACGAGTACACATTTTGCACATTTTCCCCTTGTATCTATCTCACTTTGACAGTAAACCCAGCCAGTGAAAAAAATCTAAGCACTAAGAATACCTCTTCCCGTAATTGCTTTCCTCTGGTTTGTTTTGTAGAAGCAGACAGTAAAACACTGCTCTTACTTTGGTCTAGGGATGACAAAACACCCAGCAATACACCAGACACCCTTTCCCTACTCACTTTTCATTATGGCTGTCCAGCGGAGTGCTGACACGTACTTTACTCCAAACAAGTATTGTCCAAAAAAGAGCAGCAGAGTTAATAGGCCTTAGCACTGAAATCACAGGTTAAGCCACAACTAACAGTCCCATTTTTTTAGCAGACGATGAAGTAGTGTTTAACAGCTTTCAAACTAAAGCAACATGCTCAATGTTTTTGTTTGCTCACTGAAGTGGAGTGCTATCTCTGCTGACACAAATTCTGACCTGGTTTATCTACTGGAAATGCAATTATATTACTTACTGTTTGGCAGGAGAGCCTTTTTTTGAAATTAGACATAACTATGGTACATTAGGGGGAAGAAACAGAGCTTCTGTAATTTGGCATTGAGGTTTCTGAATGGTGAAAAGTTATCCTGGCTCTGAATTCCTTCCAGATTCACCAAGGAGTCCCTCACCATCAATCTTCAACAATTCAGGTTAGCACTGAGACCATGAGCAGATATGACAGCATAACTGGAACTCTAGTATGCCTGCAACTGGCTAAAAGAAAGCAATGAAATATAGTGAGCTCTTCCCACAATCTCCTTTCCACAAGGACGAAAATCCTGTTTGCCGCTCAACTGAGACACACAAGTATATTAAAAAGCTCAAAAATGGACACTTCTCAACTACATGATTATTTCTCTCTGAGCTCATAACTCATCACAGCCTCTGAAAAAGATGCTTTGGGAAAAGAGGAAAAAACTGTTTTCCACTGCCCAAGAAACATAACAGCGGCATTAACAGGATGTCTGCAAGTCCTCCTCTGCTCACCTCAGGGCTCCTTTGCACTGTTGCTAACTTAAATATCTTACCATCTAAACAGATGAGCCATACAAGGAATTTCAGGCATTAAAACACCCTTCAAGAAGCATTTTTTATGGCATAGATACAATCTTGTGCTCCATGTTTTCATGAAGTCCATGAATGTTCTCAGGCATTCCGTCCTTCCCCTGGCTCAAAGCATAAATTAATAACATTTAACATGCAGTATCTTCCAGCAGCAGCGACACAACTCTGCTATTTGTTGCACCGCTCCCATCTCTGGATGCACATGAATAAAACAAGATTACAACTCGGTGATACCCAGCTCATGAGCAAATTGCACCTGAATATACTTAACTGCAGCTTATTACTGCAGTTGAAAAAAAAAAACTTTCAACCTACATAAATTTTATGTCCTCTTTCTTTACTTCTATTTTGGCGCATTATCTGAAAGGTAAATGAGATATTATGAAACCAAGAGGATAAGCAAAGTGTTATTTCTTTCTTTTTGTATTAAAGCAGTTAAACACACAGCTTGTATGGCTGAATCCTCTTAGTAAATCATCAAGGGGTTTTCCAGCACTGCGCTCCATTACAATAAGTCAGTGCTTTTCAGGTAAAACCAACAGCAGCACTCAGGACTTTCCCATCTGGTCCATCTCCCTTGATGGGGTAGAGCATGTTCACATTTTTAGCTTTAAATTATTTCTACACAGTATCAGAGCTTGCTGTGGAAGGATTATCATTGGACACCTGTGAGACAAGACCTATAATCTGCACATTTAGCAAAGTGACACAGATTCCTGACCCATAGCTGTTTGCCTGGGCAGGCCAGCAGTGCCAGCAATAACTGCCAGCTGGTGTTTGTGCTCAGCACAGGTCGGCTCCTCTCACGTGCTGGAGGGGAAGCTTCTGACATTCAGTGCCCAGGATGCTGTGAGAGGATGCTTACAAGCAGCACAGCAGAGACAAAAGCAAAACAGATGGCAGACAGATGTGAGTGGGATCAGGAAGGGAAAAGCTGCCTGGCAATTTTTTTTAGCAGTGCTGCTTTCTGGCTCACCCCAAACCACCCCACACGCATCAGCAGAGAGCAGGGAAGCCTTGCACCTGTAAGCATCTGCATTCTTTACACGGTGTTCCAGAGAGGTCTGAATTTTCACATGTTGATCAAACCAAAACCAAGATGATGGCATCTCTTCCCATTCCTCTGCATTACTCTTCAGAGCATGACAGGTCATGTGCAATGGCAGCATCTGTTCTCCCTGATGAGGGGTGCAGGGCGGTCACCAAGGGAGCTGGAACTGTGCTAACAACCTTTCATCTCCGTGGGCTCTGAATAGTCAATATCCACCTTAAAGGCAGGCCAAGATAGACTGGCAGTGGAGGGCCATGCTCACAGGATGTTAGTGGCTGGGGAACATGGTGGCCTTTGCTGCACCAGCCAGCACAGCTTCCCTCCCAGCCCCAGGGTTTCACAGCTGGTGCATGGCATCTGGGTACAGGGTTATCAGCTTGCTATCACAGAATGACTCAATGTCAGGTCTCCATCTTTTAAAATGAAATCTACCCCTTAGCAGACAGCAGAAGGTAATTTATTTCTTTAGAACAAAAGGTAGAATATATCGTCATCGCAGCCTGCTGTATTATGACCCCCATACTAATCTTATTAAGAGAAAGGTTACTGGGCTCTTTGTTGGTGAACAGCACATTAATGAGATCTCCTTGAAATAATCCCATCTCTAATATGCAGGGAAAATTACATTTTCCAGCATAATTACGATGTCAGTCAAAAACCCCAACTCCATCATTAATTGCTTTTCTCCAGATTCCAACAGCTTCTTGTCAAGCAGCAGAACTCCAGGAGGAGGAGGAGGGAGAAAGGAACCCAGGAAATTTATTTAATAAAAGCTACAGCAGATCAGGGAGGCAGTGTCTCGTGTTACAGAAGCCACAGGTGTCCATGGGGCAACACAGAGGAGCTCATGCCCAGCACAGCTGGCAGGAAGGAGATGCTGTGGGCAGGGAGTGCCCTTTTCCCCTGGCTCCCGCAGGACTTACAAAGTCAGTCAGATGGTGTGAGCTCCAGTGGCTGGAGCCTGAAGGACAGTGAGATGATCCTGCAATCACGGTGCTGCCACCACCTCACCTGCACTCACAGAGGTCATTCAGCTTCCTTTTTAAATTTCAAGTGTTGCATGCTTGTCTTAAAAAGAAAAAAAATCAAGGATGGTGGGCTCCAGTCTCCCTATCTGAAGACCTCTCTGAAAAAAGAAACACAGGCAATGCAATCTGTGGAGCAAACACCAACACTTTGCCTGTGAAAAATATGGCTATTACTTCTCCTTACTTTAATCTGCGGTTAACACGCTTTGCCTGATAACAGAAACTCTAAAATAACATTGTTCGTCCTCAGCCCACATCAGAAAGGGAGTTTATCCCAGCATATTTTACACGAGGAGTAGTTTGGTTCCCAGTACAACATTGACAGCCTGGGGTCAGTAATCCTTTCTCATGTGCTTTGTGCAGGAAAACCAGAAGGTTACTGCTATATATTGGTACATATCACTGCAAACCTCAGGGGCTCTCCTTCCCTCCACCCAGGGTTTCCCTAAGGACAAGCAATAGCATTGCCTTCAGCCAAAGGGCTCAGGTCCAACCAATGCAAACAAATGTCCTTGGGCAATTTCAGAAGTAAACGTGACACTGTGTGCATGCCTACTGCCTTACAGCCAGCTTCCTCTCACCCCAGCACGCCTGGAAAAAGCTGCAGCTACAGGCAACTTTATGCAACCACAGGACACGGCAGGTTGTGGTGAAGCAGGCCAAGCCAGCAAAACAATGCAAGGTGACTGAAACCACCTCCTCCTATGGACAACATGTCAACCTATGCAGCTCTGGGAGAGGACAGCTTTCCTTCCCTCTGCCTGTCAGCAGCATCTCTCAGCTTCTTACCCATATGACCAGCACCTTGGCTCCAAGAGATGCTCTGCAGACCACAGCCAGAATTTTAAGAAGCTTGCCCAAGCCCAGAGAGTCTCAAGAGCAAAGAAAGAGCCTAATTCTCAAAAAGGATCAGCATCATTCACCACTACTTGAAATGTGAAGATTATTTAAATAGCTGAATCTACATTTTTCTTAAAAGATACAGTAGAAGAAATTCTGCATGACCAGAGATCCACGAGGGGTCTGCAGCAGGACAGGAGAACAGGAGCAAAGCTGTATGCAGGCTACAGGAATGGTTTTTTGAACTAGGATCTGAAACTACAACTTCCCAATAGGAGCCCTCCAGCTCTCTGTACCTTGACTATTAAACCTTTGGTTGAGAAACCAAATTCCCCAAATACAAGGGAAATCCTAGAGGATGACCTGCAGAAGCTTTGAATTACCCCTGCTTTTTATCAAGGCATTTGAACAGGCCTTACTCAGTGCATCTGAATCATTAACCAGTTACTGAAAGATAAATCCGTATGGTGCTTTATTTAGGGTTTTTTGGCCCGTTCTCTCCAGCTTTTAAATATTGTACTATACCAGAGGGGAAAAAAACCTTCAGTATTTCAGAATAATTCAGGTAATTTTAAGTAGTGAAGAAAAAATGAATGCATTTAAGATCTCATTTAAACCTTCACTTCCTGCAATACAGAGCAGTATTTTGAAAAAGATGCTACAGTGTAAGCGGCCAGATAAATTAAGTGATTTTATCTGTTTTTTTTCATTTTTTTGCTCAGCACAAAGTCTGCCATCTGGGCTGCATCATAAAACAAATATGAAATTTTATTATAAACCATATGACACCAGCAAGAGTAGAGAAAGTTGAAAACAGCATGAATGTTTAATACTGGGCCCTAAAGTGAAACACTCTCCACTTCTCTATTATTTATCATGGCAGGTCTTTGTAGAAGCCAAGACGTTCCTCAGTCTG
Organism: Phasianus colchicus; assembly: GCF_987193195.1. Classification (NCBI taxonomy): domain Eukaryota; kingdom Metazoa; phylum Chordata; class Aves; order Galliformes; family Phasianidae; genus Phasianus; species Phasianus colchicus. The sequence goes on along the minus strand of NC_143440.1, from coordinate 20,203,171 downwards.
CCAATGCTGACAATGGCTTCAGTGATGCCCTATTAACAGGAACAGCCTCACGATCAAACCCACATGAATTAGAAGTGTCCGCTGATGATTTAAATGGGTCAGACCCTCATTAAAGATTTTTGTCCCATCCATACTGACAGGTCACTCAGTGAAAGAGCGCTTGTAAAACCCTGTTAATTACGTGCAAAGTGGGTCAAGCAACATTTGAGGACTGAAAATGATGTGGTCATAAATTGTCTGAACTTTTGAAGAATCAGTAGCATCTATGGCAAAAATGAAACTAACAACAAAACCATGACACTCCCCAAGAACTTTCATTTCATCTGCATGAACTTGTAGGCTCTAATTTCCCAGGTGATGTATGGACTATTTTTGGATGAAGTGCCTGATCATTGATGGCTAAAACTCTGCTTAGCTGTTAAAACGAAAACATATCAAGCAGAAAGATAGGTCAGAACAAAGCACTTCAGACAGCTAACTGGCTGCTCAAGGAGAAAGCCACACCATATCCTGGCTGCCCAGTAAAATGCTACCTTTATACCAGGCCAAGAAAGTAGCTCACCAATTCCTGCTGTTCTCCTGAAACAAGTCAAAAGATATTAACACCAGCAGCACTGCTTGGCACTCACTGCAGCTCTTAAAGGGATCATTAGGAGGTTGATTCCAGTACTGAGTTCAGTGACTCCAGAGGGATATGGTTTGAAGGCACTGAGCTATTCTTATTAATAAGCCATATCCAGATTTCATCAATAATTATCACATGCTCCCTAGGACAAGTCAAGACCCTAGAAAAAAAATACTGTAAATACCTAAAAACGTGGATTTACTGTGTAATTTTTATTTTTGCACTGTATCTCCTCCTTGTCCAGTCATTCTTGGATTGCCACTGATAGAATCACAGAATCACAAGGTTGGAAAGAACCCTGTAAGATCATCTAGTCCAACCATCCTCCCACTACCATTGCTACCACAAGCTACTAAACCACATCTCATAGCTCCTCACTAGAATAATTCACCATCATCATAAGATGCCACATCATAGGATAGCTTGAGATGGAAGGAACCTCAAAGATCATCTAGTTCCACCTCTCTGCTGTGGGAGGGCTGCTCCCCACCAAATCAGGCTGCCCAGGGCCCCATGCCTTGAGGACCTCCAGCTATGCCAGGGGCATACAGCCCTTTGAGTAATGTCCACAAGGCACATCAGAAAGCCTGCCTTGAACACACAAGCCCATCCAGTGCAGCCACAGAGAGCCTTCCTAATAGCTGCCCTACAGCACCCTTCCTGCTTTGGTTCTCCAATACCACCTGCTGACTGCCCCTGCTCTGCACAATCTCTCATGACCAGAATGCTACCACAACCACAGTGGGGGCCCTCAGTTTTGGAGAAGCACAACTGACAAGCTGTGGCTTCAGCAAAACCTGCCCCCCTCACAAGTAGTACTGAGCAACAGAACTAAGAACATACAGGAGTAAGAAAAAGACCAACAAAAGAAAAATTAGCCAACAAACTTCCAAATTTTACTTTGACTTTATCAGTAGTATCTCTAGAAAGTTAACAGAACTTCCTAGCCTCTATTTCTCTCCTTCAAGCAGGTGAGATTTGTCTTTTTGGGAAGTGACTCCAGTCATCCACACACCCACATACAGCAAAGTATGCTTACTTGGATTTCTTTACTGCCTGTCCTGAACAGATCTTCCTTCTTTTCTTTGACTAACATGCAGAAGGTATGCTACAAAAAGTATGTGGCATATAGGTTAGTCTAGTAAATATGTTTGTAGAAAATGGAAGTATGAAGATGTATGGAGAAGACAGCTGTTAAATCCAAGCTATCATGAATTAACACAGCCTCATTAAATGAGCACAATAAGCATTATTAACAGACTACCTCACATGTTCTGTTTTGGACAAGAGTCTGCCAGAAGCATGCTGAAATTTACAGAGTGAGAGCTGTGATTACTGAGCTGTTTATTCTGAAAATCAATTACTACTTTGTTTTTTTTTAAAAATGAAACCAGAAGAACTGCCAAATCTATACAAAAATCTTTCATCTTCCCAAACTCTTTCATCTTGACATTTCAATATTTGAAGGGAGCATATAAACAGGAGGGGCTATGAGTGTTTACGAGGGTGAATAGTAATAGAACAAGGGGGAACGGTTTTAAACTGAGACAGGGAAGGTTTAGGTTAGATATTAGAAGAAAGTTTTCCACACAAAGAGTGGTGACACACTGGAACAGGTTGCCCAAGCAGGTTGTGGATGCCCCATCCCTGGAGGCATTCAAGGCCAGGCTGGATGTGGCTCTGGGCAGCCTGGTCTGGGGGTTGGCAACCCTGCATGTAGCAGGGGGGTTGAAACTAGATGATGAGGTTCTTTTCAACCCAGCCCATTGTATGATTCTTGATCTTACATGAGAGAAGAAAAGGTCTTGGCTTATCTACACCATGAGAGGAGTTCATGTGCAAATCTTATATGAACACCGAAACATCTCTTTGCACAATGAGTGGCACCACCTTCCCATATCCCATGCCTCCCTAGTCTCATACCACATACCCGTGTTTCTTTACAAATGTAGTGGAACTATGATAACACAACCACATGGCCATGAATCTGTAACTGAAGAAAAAAAACAAAAAGAAACAGCTGAAGCAATGTTGATGCTTTTTGTGTCATAAAGTGACCAGAAAAGAACTTTGTGTGTCCACCACACATCAGCAGACAAGAATTCACGAAACAGGTGCTAAAAAATAGAAAATGTTTGACACAACAGTATGTACACTTCACCCAGCGTCAACTATCTCTAATGAAGATACTAACGTTAATATGAAGAGAGAAGCCAGAACCTCCTGTTAAGTACTTATAGGGAAATCAGAAATTATTTTAATTTTAAAATTACACTATTTCTCACCTCAGCCTGAGAGGAGTCAGGCCTCTCTTTCCAGTATGAGAAAGATGACCAGCTCCAAAAGAACAACAGAAGGATTATTAAAGCTAAACTATCCTCCTGTGAGGCTTCCTGGCATAGAAGATGCTGAAGTTCACTATTCTAGCAACTGAGATCTTATCACTTGAGTTTCCAATTATTTTGTGCCTTTTTTTTTTTAATACGGTGTATTACTAAAGTAAAGTATGGCGGACAGAAAAAGTGACATGAGCATTACATGAAGCCTGTAAGCTGTAATATTGCTTCTTGATAAAAAGGAGATAAGATGAATACTTTGCTTGTGTGCCGAATCAAGCAAACCACTTGCCTTTTCATCACTCCAAGAAGTCTGGGTGTTGGGACTGATAAGCTTTTCCATGACATTTCCCACAGTTTAATGCTTTCTTCAGATGAAGCAGCCATGCTGAACAAGAAGAAAATTTGGGAAAACCAGAAAGAAAATAAAAAAAAATAGAAAAAGGTTTCTTTGGAACAGAAAGCTTCCTGTTTAAACATCCATTCTTAAAGCCTATTATTTGCAAAAGCCCCTTAAAAATGATTAAGCACTAACTAAATTTCCATTTCCATCCACATCAATATGTTCCCACTCAAGCCATTTCTAATCAAACTGAGACAGAAGAAGGGCAGATGGAAAGACAATGGACAACTACTCCCCAGTGACTGAGCTAAGCTATTAGCTCAGCATTGGTCTGTATAAGGTGAACAGATTGTTCTGGTTGGTAATTTATTCTTCTGCTGGAATCCTGTTAACATCTCTTTACTGTGATGGAGACAGCTTTAGCTCATTCCCCAAAGGCAGTTCGGGGCTGAATGGGTGTCCAAAGTCACTTTCAGAAGATCTTTTACAACAGAGATTGTCCTTGATACATAAGATTGAAGGGTCTTTGCACATGAGGCTGCAAAAGTATTCCACGGCCATAAAACAAAAGAAAAATCAGCATTAGAGTCCCATTTCCATAAAACTCAGATGGCTCCATGCAGGTTCCATATAGTACATGCTCCATCATGGTGCTGAATGTTCATTTTGTTCTGGTCTAATTTAAGCCAGCCTATTCAGCTTTCATAGAGGCAGTGCCTGATACTTAGAATAACTACTATTGGAACCTGGAAAATAAGCAACGTGGAAAGAAAGTATAGTTTCCAGGCAGAGTGTGGTATTTTAGCATTACCAACGCAAATGGTTGAAGAAAACAGCACTATGAGATAAGTAATTGGTAACATCACAGAGGGGATTGAAGATAAATAGCAAAAGTACAGTCATTCTGAGTTGCCATTAAGGGACAGAAATTGCCTTTTGCATTTCCAGAGGAGCTTTCACCACGCTACAGAACAGTGGTAAAACACAAAGCCCATGCAGAAGACAAGGTGCAGAGAGGCAGGAAGACTAAGGACACCAAGGACAAGCCTGTCTCACTAACTGACTTCAAAGGTTTTAATTTTATGATGTGCACTTTTACAAATAGGTCAGGTAAACCATAACTGATTTCCCCACTGGGACATCAGAAGAAATGTGGGAGGTAAAATGAAACCAAATGACCTAGGATAGTACTTCCCACTGTCAAACAGGCTTCAGTCTATCTGACCTCAACACCTGACTCTGTTTCATTGGCACCTGTGGAGCAAGTCTGCCTTCTGCAATGACTCTTTTTTCTGCTGCAGCAGACAGCTTCACTGACAGTTGCCAGAGCCAACATATGAAAGACCTCATGCTCACTTCCAAACTATACCTTAAATCTCCTGCAAGTTCCTTGGATGCTGCAGCCTCTGATGCAAGTCTTGAAAACTGAAGTATAGTCTATTTGCAAGGGTTATGTTTAGCGAATACAGTAAGAGTCCTGATGATTTGGTTTTGCTGCTGTTTTCAGTGAAAAATATTCTGCATATACAGACTATATAAAGAGAGCCACAATATTTCTATGAAGATTATATACAGATAAAAAATATATTCTGTGTATATATTCGTATTTAATTATATAGTTCCCAAGTTTCTCATTTTAACAATTGTATCTTTTAACATTTCTACACTGGATGAGGAGGCAGGAACAGAAGGAATGTGCACTACATATAATTGTCTGTAGCAGATACAGTATCTCACAGGCTGGGGCTCAAATAATTCAAGCTGGTGGACAAACTGCAGCTGCAGTTCGTCATGTTATTTTTAACTCCACTTGCACACTCAGGCTGTCCTGACACTTCTTGCAGTCTTGGGGACACAAGTGTTACACCACAGTCCGATATTAGTATTATTGGCACCTCTGTCAACAAAATAGATTTGTCTCCTCAGAATGGTGAAATGTGTGTCACAAATGAATGAGATTTCCCGAGTTCAGCAGCAATCTACAGGGAAGTGTTAATTAGAACAGACCGAGTCAGAAGGAAGCTCTGCAGACACAAACTAATTAGCACCAATGAGCACAGCAGGGCAGCAGTGCAAAGGCAGCACTCCATCACTGGCTTCTAAGATTGCACCCTTGTCTATTTCCCAACCTTAGTCTCAAGATAGCGTGAAAACAGATGCCATCATACCAAGAGTCCCACAGACACGTAACAGGAAGATCTGCATTTTCTCTCTCCATCACTTGGTTGGGTTCATCAACTCACTTTCACCACCATTCCATTCACAATACCAAAGACCTTCAAGATCTCACCTAGATAGGAGACTGTAGGTCCACAGAATGGTAACCATCCCACTGCCAGCCTGTGACTGCAACCAGAGTCCTCTGGGAATCTAGGACCATTGGGCATCAATGCAGAATTTAAATAGACTACTTCAGTGCAGAACAGCAGAGGGATATGAAAATTCAGCAGAACAGTGGGGAAAGAACTTGAATGAGCCATTCAGTGTGTCAGCCTGAGAGTTTACAGCTTAAATATTACTAACTGACATTAGCCTGGTGCAGGAGGCCTGCTTTGCAGGGGGATTGGACTTGATGATCTCTGGAGATCCCTTCCAGCCCTACAATTCTGTGATTAGTACAGAAAGCAAACGCTTCCCAAGCGTTATATCAGATGTCTTCCAGATGAATCTCCTCTGTTACCTAGATGCAACCTAACAGATGGACTTGTGCACAAGTAATTCTGCCAGCAAACAAATAGGAAGTTAGAGCTGCTAAAAATGACAGAGTAAAACAGAAAGCAGTACAAAGCATCTCATCCATCATATCTCATATTCCTGTGCTCATTAATCTTCTTATTTTAGAAGAATTTCAGATTAAATAAAAATTATAGATAATTTTAGTAGCCAATTAGTCTCCTGCTTCTGTCTTACAGACAAAGTTAAAAGTAGTACTGTAAGTGGAAGAACCCACACCCATAAACACATAAAATTTCAAGAGACTTACATGATAAATTCTGGCTACCTCAAACACTACACAGCTGCTAGGTGCAAGACTGTTCACATTTCCCTCTGCCAACAGCCCCAGCTCCTTCTTGGTTTAAGAACAAGTCCCTCAGTAAACACAGTACTAGAACTCTTAGGTATCTCATTATCTTACATCTTTCAGACAAGAACCTACCTCATCTGAGGTTATATAAATTTCCTTTTCCAAGCCAGCCTGAATGTGTTCAACAAGCATTAGAGAATGCAGTTTTAAAACTGGATCCTAAATAAACAGAAGTCAGAGCACAGATACAGCTAAACCTAATAAGAGCTCTGGAAGCATGACATGGATTAAGAAAAAAGAACACATTTAGCATTTAGGATATAGATAAACATTTAAGATTCATATATTTGAGCATTTTTAACTTGAATCACCGCTTGGCACAAAATGGAATAGAATGAGATTTCTCAGCATTAATGCTGTGATCAGTCCCTATTAACTCTCTCAACTTTCTAACAGAATCTGCTCTCAAAACTGAACTTTCAGTGTAAAAGAAGGTAGGATGAGAAAAGTGGAACAAGATAAGTGTTCTTGACTGAATTCCTCAGCTTGGTTATGCCAGGAAAAAAAAAGAGAATGAGACTGTTAGGTTTTGCACTTCAGAAAACCATCCCTTCTGAACTAAACACTTGAGCAACAGGGGAATGTATCACTCACTGTCATTAAGGGAAATGAAACCTTACATTCTTATAGGTGAGGGCATCATCCTCATATATGACTGGATCAAGGAGTTAATGGGCGAAATGCTTTTATGACTGCATTTAGATAGCACAGCAATATATGATTACATTCATTTACAAAGGATTAAAATATGTGTGCACCCTCTTCAAGCCCTGTTGTTTTTTTTTTTCCCCTTTTACAGTAGTTGAGAACTGGGACCAATATAATCCACTCCCAGCAGCACTATGGCTGGGAAAGAAAAGAACTGATCAGTTTTCCATTGTGTACTGAAGCAGATGGTGTGTAAATGCACAGGAGCCTAACAATATCTAGCATCTTAGAGATCCTATTTCTTTCTCACCTTAGAGTTTAAAGAACTGCAAATACTGCAAAATACAGTCAAGTCAACAGAAATACAGAGGTGTCAATTGAGTATCAAAAGAGAATCATCATTAAGTCATACATGTTACAGAAGAGATCGAGATTACTCACATCAGGTGTTTTTACAACAGAGGGCATCATAACTGCGTTAATCACACATGATCTGTGCAGACTGGATATTTTTTGCAATAGGCACACACAGAAAAACCCACCTTTTTCCATCTCCCTGCTACTTTCACCCCCAAAAAGCAGAGCAACAGAGCTGCATTAAGCAAGCTTTGATTTCTAATTGCTTGGACAATCTGGAAGGGAATTATACAAACTAAAGCAGTCATGCAGTCTAACACGTTTCACAAATCTAACCAACTAAACACGTACCACATACCTCAGCATGCCTCAGACCACTTCAACCATTTGCCTTAGAAGTCAGCTGAAGCCTTGTGGGCAGTGCTTTGAAAACACCTCTGCTTGGAGATAATTTTCCTATAGGGAAAGGACAGCTATCTGGTTGGATATATTCACACACCCTGCCATCTTTCCCCATTGTCTATCAGATGTCAGCAACCAGGGGTAGGCTTGCAAAAGACCTGAGATACATGGAAAAACATAAAGGCTGTGGTCAAGCTAAGAACTAGTTAGGCACTTAAAAAGCAAATCTCTTCTTTGAGACTATTCACCAGACTGCTGGCTATAAAAAAAAGAGAATTGTAAAATCTGGTTTTCTTTTCATTATTATGCAGTCTCTTACTTATTTTCCTTTCTCCAAGGAGAAATGGGTGAGGGAAACACTGTAACTTTTGTTTACAGTTCATTTTAATTCTGACCTCAGAGGGGAGCACAAGCGAGATCTAGGCATGCAATGCATTTCTTTGTTTCGCCTATACTAGCACAAAGACTCTCAAGTCTAGGCTGCAAGCATCACACACAGACACTAATTTGAATAGAGAGGAGAAAATACAAAAGATTTGCTGCTTCTATCCGCCACCTATTTTTTTTTTATATTTCCCATAAAGCAATAAAAAAATGTAACCCTCTGCATCCTCAATTACACATTTGGGCAAGGAGACATCAGATACAAATGTACTTAGTACCTCACCAAAGGCTACATGCAGCATGAGAGAATCCAAACACCAGCTCCCAATACAGCAGGGAGCAGATAGTGGGACACAGTGTAGTTACTCAGAAGTGCTGATGTGCTGAAGCATGCACTGATTTGCTCCTTTGGTTTTGGAAAGAGCAGGCTAGCTGCTGCATGAATATACCAGCCCCTTTGTCAGAGGGCTGCACAGCCTGACCTGATACAACATGCTTTATGCTCTCACAGCTGCACAAGCCGATTATGAAATATGATGATGAAATACACTAATTATCAAACTCCTAGATCAGAAAGGTGGCTTTTTTATCCACTTTTACTCATGCGATCAGTAACGAACTGCTTGAACTGGTTTTTTTTTGGTTTTTCTTAAACTCGCTGTGTAATGCAGCTGCCATGGTTCTCTGCAGCCACGAGGGTAACTGGGTGACCTTGTGAGGAACTGTGTGGCACACACTTGCTCCTCTCCTAAACACTAGAAAGAAAAGAAGGAAAGATCAGCTTTTCCTTATTGTTTCAGTCTGACCAGGAAGTTCTCCTCTGAATTTTCTTTTAGCTGTTTCTTCATGGCATAACGAGTTACTAGGGCCTTCATACCAGATAATATTGTCCTGTGACTATATACTGGAAAGCTCATGGCCTGTATGGCAACACCATTGAGGATCCAGAAGTAGCACCTCTGGTTTCTAGCCCTGTGCAGCAAGGCAAAGGTGTAAGCACCAGCTCTGTTTCCCTGCAGCACACTGGGCTGTGCATTGCTCTGGAGGACAGAAGGGCCCATGAAGTCATCCGCCCAAACCACCCATGCAATACAAGCAGGAAAAGGCAGCTCAACTCATGGTGCCACTCACAATTTACTGCCTGCATGTAAGACAGAACCCAGTTCTATTCACAAAGCTGAAATGCAGAGGTACACCACCTACTTACCAAGTTACTGATTACCTATGTGATGGAAGCACCCAAGGTCCCCAGTCACAGATAAGGTACATTTCATGCAAGTCTCCTAAAGGCCAATTCAAAAGTGTAGAGTTTCAAGCACAAAACCCATGATAGCCTTCCTTACCTCTTGGAGACAATCACTTGCTACAGCAGATTCTGCTGTATAACCTTCACTTTAAATGCAAAGCCCCCTGGTGCTAGCAGTAATGATTTGGATTAGCACTGCAATTCTCCTACTGCCAGGGAAATAAAAATCTCATAGTAGCACTATCAGAGATTTCTGTGGCAACTCAGTGAATAACAGCAAAAGCAGCTGCAAAATAGGAAGTGAACAAAGACTACAGAGATATAACAGTGACTCAAGAGCCTTTCAGTTCAGCTATTAAAGTGTCTGCAATTCCCTTTATGTTCCAGGCGAATCAAAAGTGATTGAGCAAAATTAATCTCTCTCTTGAGCATTAAAAAAATGTTAAAGTTTCAGTGCAGACTTGCTGGTGGGCTCTTTCAAATCAGAGTTTCTAAGTTCATCCCTGCTGTAACACCAATGAACTGAATGTACAATGAACTCAATTTCAGCAGACCTGAGTTTTGCAGAATTGCTTTAAAGAATTACGTGAATTAACAATGTATATATTGAGATGATAGGCACCTAGTTGAAACACATAAGCCTTCAGGAAATACCAGTACTGAACCATAAACTCTCTTGGACTCCTACCAAGCATCTGTATAGTGCCAAGCACATGAAGTATTCATTTCAGTTAAGGAGCTTCAATTGACTGCATGAAAAAAAAAATTAAACTCCATACACACACACACACATTTATGCACAGGAACAGCCACTTTTTAGGTTTAACACTAATTTAAACATTTAGGAGTCCCTGTGAAGAACAGACCTGAGGGCTCTGGCTTGGAATGACAAAGCTCTGGCTGATACATGTGTATTCATCCATTGTAGTCTTTCATGATCTAAGTAGGGCAATTTTCCTCATCTTTCAACAAATATCAAAACTGAAGCAAACATTCGTGAAGCCTTTGCTGAACGGAGGACAAAGGAAAGCAAATTGATGAGTACAAACTATTAATGAGGAAAAGTTAAAGCTGTAAGGGGAAAACAGAAGCCACAAGGTTTTTACAAGTTAACAAGAAAAATACAATCTGTACATTTTCTAAATGCTTGGACAGGCTTATCTTCTCCTTCCCACAATCACAGTGGGATTCAGACTTATTTAAGGTGTATGAACTATGAAGTTTGGCTGTAATTGAGTTTCAGATGGCTGTTTAATCTTCCCAAACCTTGGATACCCAATACTTAGCATCAAAATAGGCAGGCACTAAAAAACAAAATGAAAGCATAACATTTCTCTTGCAGGAAACATTAAGAAAAACAAATACAATCTAGGACACAAGCAGAAAGTCTGGAATAACTAGGGATAGCATCATGACTCAGGAGGTTTTTATTTGTATAGTGTGTCAGTTGCAAGAGCAAGTTTATTAATGGAAGCTGATTAGTAGATATGCATATTTGCAGAATAGCTAGAAACCCAGTTGGTTCAGCCCCCTGAAAAATTATTTTGAGTGAAAATTTAATACATCTCCACCAGCCCTCCCGTGTGGAACGTATCTGAAGAGAAAGTTCAACTATTTTTCACTTACTACCCTCTAACACACCTCAGCATCATTTAGTGCAGCAAGTCCAAAACAGGTACAAATTCAAATACATTCCCAGAGCTGTCAAAAATCAGCAGCAGCTGATTTCACCATACAATCAGAATTATTAGCCTTACTATCTCCCTCTTATCTGCTCTGTTTTTTTAAGTATCATTTCTTTTTGTTTGGGTTTGTTGGAATTTCTCCGTATGAGCATCTGTGCCAGAAACCGGGTTTCTTGACATGCCATTACTCACAGTGACTAACAGCCTCCATGTGAAGAGCTGCAATATTAAGGGAATTAAATATCAAGGCTGCCTTGTCCAAATAAGAGTGTGGACTGCTCAGACCTATATTTCATTCTTCTCATTCATTTCTGCAACAGGCCTAAGCAGAATTTTGAATATGAGGTCATCAAACTACATTTCATTAAAGCAGTATGCAAATTCTGGCTTGTAGTAGGATACTGTATCAAGCAAGAAGGAAAATCCTACCAACTATCCAGGATCCAGGCACTGAGAAGAAAGCTTACAGATACACAAATGTGGGGGCTCTAGATGACTTACGAATGGAGGCTGTAATAATAACAACATCGTTGTTTTTTTTGTTTGTTTGTTTGTTTTTCCACACGTGATTTTGCATTTACAATAGTTCTTACTTTCAGAAAGCATTATTACAGTGAAGAGGGAGAAGACTGAATGGCTGGAAGTCTCTATTTGCAAATAGAGTCATAAAAGTGCTCTTTCTGTTTGTATGAAGCAATAGCATCCCTCAAGAATTTTTATGTGTGACAGGCCAGAAATCCTCTGCTAAGTGTCTGAAGACAGTTGGCTTTTTGTTCCTCATAGCCACTAGAAATATGTGGGCATCTAAACATAACCACACAACTTGTCCTGCCTAATTAATCACATCATGGCTCATCACCCTGAATACCTAGAGGCATTTATGAGCATATTGATATGAGCAACAGAAGACTCCACGTCGCTGGCATCCGAATAAATGCTTTGCTGATTCCTGCAGTAACCCATACTACTTGTTCTTAGTTTTTATCCCAGGTTTGAGCAAGGCAGATCACTGAAGGTGTGTGTTAGGTTATCTTTAGATGTATGCAACCTCAGTGATCAGATCTGCCAGGTGGACATTGATTTCAGACAGTACTTCAGTAACACAAGCAGCAGCCACTGCACTGCTTCCCACAAGTCTTCAGGGTAGAGAGCTCCTCCTGACAGACCAGCTGCCAGTGTTATCTAACTCCTGCTGAATACATATCTTCGCCTCTCCATGTCACACACAGATCCTGGGAAAGAACAATCTATTTTTATTAAGTCTACACTGTTCCTCCTCCAAGGACTGCCTGGATGCGGATGAAGCACACCTGCAACTGACAGCTGAACTTCTGCTATACTTGCAGACACAGCTCCTTCGCCGAGTCCACACCAGACTGTGTCTTGAAGGAGTGTGCTTCACCCCAAAACTCATGCTGCTCTTTTTCCTTGGGCGAATCTTGGTCATACTCTAGAAATATAGCACATACCGCTCATTTACTGCCCAATCCAGAGAAATGCCAACATGTATTACTTGGACAGAACCTATGAAATTCTTTCATTCTAATTTACTTTTGAGTCTCTGATTCCAGAAAACAAACCCCCCCCTCCCCATAAGAATTTATGTACAGCCTGAGATTACAAGTGAGACAAACTAAATCTACAAGGGTTTAACAAAACTGATGAGGTCAATTACCAGTTAATGTCCACTTCCAAATTTACTTCAATTTGAATCAACTAGATTAAAACCAGTAAAAAGAAATTTCAAAGTAATTTGATTTTAACCAGCAAGCTTTTAAAAAATATATAAAGTAGACTCATAGCAAAAGAAGAAGTTATTAAAAGCAACAGTAGCAGGGTGTAGGGCTCCATTTTCCCTGCAAAACTATACTTTTTTTCATTGGTTCAAGGCTCCCTACCTGACCTACAAGCATTTATCTGGTGAAAAACACATTTTGCTCATCTGGTCCTTGAAGAAAACAGATAAGAGGCAAGTTGTTTGTCTCAACCAGGAAAATCCAGAAAAGTTCCTATGGTCTGTTGCAATATGAGAAGGACCAGCAGGATAGGGGTTATGGTCAGGCAGAACACCTCAGATTAAACCAAGCATTAGAGCTAGAAGCAGCAGACTCTCAGGCACACAAATCCATATTAGGTGTTGCCTGTGTTTGAAAGCATCTCTAATTTTTCCAGCTATATTTACTAGTTTAATACAATACATTATCTTTGCCCCTTAGATCACATCAACTTTGACAACATACCAAACAAAAATGAACCATGAACCAAACAAATCCTGTTAAAAACACCAGATAATAGCTATAGCATGCTCCTAAATGTAAAGCTCATTAAACTAATTTTCCTCCTTGACAATGTATACTCTTCAGTCAGTCACAAATTCCCAGAAACATGAAGTTGTGTCACGACTGTTTTCCTGGTTTCACCATGGTGACCAATATGAACAAACAGCTTTTCTTATCAGTTCATTAGTTTCTCCTTCCCTACACCAGGAGAGCATGAAAGACTAGCATAAATATTTGTAATTCATCACCTTTATCTCTAAACAAAGATGTACATAGCACTGGATCCTAACATCTGTGGAAACAGCAGCACAGCAACAGCTCCAAAGACACCTCTTTTGCCCTAGACTAACAGAAGGGAACATGCCTGTATGAGGCACAACTCCACTCACAGTACTGCACAGGGATAGGGTCCATCCTGTTGGCCTCTCCTGTGTCTACAGGCCTTGGCAGACAATTGCCTTCATGCAAATAATTTTTAAAGGCTACAGAATGAGCCTCAGAACAGAGAACAACAGGAATACATTAATTACGCTGACAGCACTTTTTAACACCTCATACAGAGGAATCTGCTAATCCTGATGAATATTCACTTTCTTCTGAGTGGGAGTCTGAAACGCAATGCATAAATTCACACCTCTCAAACAGGACATCTTTCAGAAGTCATCAAAATACAACATCTCCATCTATTTTTCCACTTTGGCACATCCTTTGTGTTCCACTTAATCAAAAATTACCTGTATATGACTCTACGTGGATAGCAAAGAAACAGTGTTCTCAAATTAAGGTCTACATACTATGGCCACTATATATATATATATAACTGGCACATCAATAAGGTATTTTGAATCCTCCCCTTAACATGTATTATTGATGGCACAAAACACCTGCTTGAGATAACAGAATTAACAGTATTTGATAGCAAACCACAAGTTCTAGGGGAGATAAAGCAAATAACTAATGATTTGTAATGGGGAACCAGAACCTAAAGTCCTGGGGCAACAGAAGGCTCACCCAGTGTAGCTCCAGAAATAGAGATCCCATTGGGGTTCACTGCTACCACGTACGCCCAGGGAAGCCAGGTTTGACAGCATCCACTCTCATCAACCGGTCAAAAGTAAGCAATTTTCAAGGAAAACTAGCATGGTTACAGCATGCAAGAGATATAAAAAACAGAGATATATTTTTTTGTTAGTACAAGTCATCTGATGACCTAGGAATCCAGTCCCAGACGACTTCCTTTGTCAAACCATCAGCAGCTTCTTATCCAAAAGACACTCACTCAACTGTCTCCAATAGGCACAGTACAATACGCTCCACACAAAGCACCACTAAGAAAGTACACACCACCATTCTCCCTGGATGAAGTTTGAGATAACTTTATGTATCACCCCAGAAAGAATATACTGCATCAACCCTATAGAGCTGAGTGCATTTTGGAAAGTTACTTGAACTCGTACAAAAAGAGTGTGACCTTGCATCAAAAGGGTTTTCAGTGCTTCTCAAGGCAGAGACTATCTTTATTTATGTCCTATGCAGACATACAATGAACACAATAAGACTTAAGAGAAGATTTAGACTAAATTTCCTCCTTTACCTACATGTACTAGAAGCAAGTAGGATATATAAGGTAAAATCTCTTCAGTTCAGGGTCTTCTTAGGAGGACAAAGGAGTAGTTACACAAGGACTCAGTGTTCTGGACAAAAGGACATCACCTCCCAGCAGGGTCCTCTTTTCTCACTTAAAGAATTGAAGCACAAATAAAAGGAGTGCCTTTGTGTGAGCTTCTAAGAAGTTACTTAGGCCAAAGAGTTTGGAAATGTAACAAGAGGACTGATGTTTAAATAACAGAATTGCTTCAATTAAGATTAACCAGAAGGAGATATTCTTCAAGCATCAAATAAATTGTGGAAGAAAGGAATTACTGTACTGACCAGTGTAACTGGATTAACTGCGCCATTAGATTTTTCCTCCTCACACTCTACTCATTTCTTATGGATCAGCCTCTATAACAAACAAGAAAAGACAACAACTTTCATCCCTCCATATCCCCTTTCATTCTCAGACCAG
The DNA here is from genome assembly GCF_987193195.1 of Phasianus colchicus. Lineage (NCBI taxonomy): Eukaryota > Metazoa > Chordata > Aves > Galliformes > Phasianidae > Phasianus > Phasianus colchicus. Next base: position 20,187,713 of record NC_143440.1, on the reverse strand, counting down.
ATTCATTACAGCCAAAACTATTTTTCTTCCTAGTATTTGAGCATGCAGTCTCAATCACAATTTTTTATTTTTATTTTTACATCTATTTCATATGCAAGCTCAAATAAAAATGAAAGGCAAGAAGAAACTGTAGGAAAAAAAAAGAAAATAACATACAAAACCAAAACCAACACAAGTACCGCAATGTGATTGCACATTGTTATCCTTGGGTATCATCAGCAATACTCAGCTTACCAACCTGCCTTGCAGATCTCTTCCACTTGGAGAAACACAGAGACAAGTACAAGCAAAAGTTGTTGGCCTCTGTGTTGGCCAGCCGGAGAAAGAATGAAGCAGCCTGCTAGCAATGGTTAGATGCACTCGCTGGCAGCGAGTTCTGCAGGATGTCAGCATGCACAAAAGCATGGCCCTGCTCTCTCAGTTCTCTGGCATCCCTCGACTTGCCATGAACACATCACCTCATGGGGAAGGCAGATGAGGGAGCTGACCCAGTAGAAAACTTGGGTTGTTTTTCTTGGACTTCTAAGCAAGGATATGCCAAAGGAGAGAGGGAGAGTCAGGCTGCCACCTCTGGCAGTAGAATAGATCCTGGCTGACAGCAACTGTGGGCTTCTCTGCAGAGGGAAGGATAAAACATGCTTTCTTCAGCACAGACCCTCCTTTCCTCCTACGTGCTTGACTGCTCCTGACCTGTCTCTTCTCCTGTCTCTAATTAGTGTGTGCAGCAAATTCGTTGTCACTCACTCTGCTCACCAGCAGGCCGGTCAGGACTAAACACTGGAACAGGTTTAGCCTTTCAGCAAACAGAAAGCCTTGGGGTTCAGCAGCAAAACCCTGAAGTCACTTCTGTGGGCACACAGCATGGCTTAACACTTGGTGACTTCTCACAGCAGGGGAAGCGCTCATAGATGAGCCCAAAGACCACCCCTCCCCAAATCCCAAAAACATGCTGTAAGCAGCCAAGGCATTGCAGCTTGCAGAGAAGGTGGCTGTCAGGTCACGTTCACATGTTTGTTTTCATGTAAACTTTAAAATAATATCATGATGAGATAGATAGTCCAGGCAGAAAATTTCAGCCACTACACAAATTGGCAATGCTATCATCAGTTGCTTAGGACAGAGCTGAGGTGATCCTAATAGGTGCAGTACCAAAATTTCTTACTGCAATCAGAACAAAGAAAGAAAAAAACCCTTTGTAGCTCTTGCTAGATACCATCCACAGGCAGCAGTCTTTGAACTGGCATAGGTTAACCTCAACTGACGTGCAAGGCTGCTATCAGCAGGTAGCTTTCTACGCTTTAGTTTTCCTTTTAATTAACAGGCTTAGATAGCAGTGAAAGCCTGCATGAAAAGCTCCCTTGAAAACTGCTCACGGGGCATTCTCCAGCAAAAACTTACAAGGGTCAAGGGCAGGAAGCAGCACAAGCAGCCAGCAGAACTGGCATGCTCACCATACAAGTGCTCATCCCATTAACCAGCCATCCTGCCGGGTACAAAGGAAGTCACTCAGCTCCTCACCTTACGGAGTAAGGACTGAAATGAAGGTGCAATTCGAAACAGAGATCTAATAATAAAATAAAGGCAGGAGCATCATCTCGGTTGCACATCTGAGTGGTGACTGTTTTAAAAAGGAGGAGGATAGGGGTAAGGAAAAGAGAAGAGCAAGAGATCATTTCCCAGCCAGAGTCCGACCTGTCCCAGGCCTACACAGCAGCAACAGTCACCCTAGCACATCCAGGTTCTGAAGACACTAAGCCTGGAATAGGAATTTCTGCATCTGTTCTCAGCAGATTTAGCTGGCTGTTTTCCAAAACTCTGGTCTGCTCTGAGGGTGATGCATTTTGTTGTTGTTGTTTTGAGAAGTTTGATTAGGTGACTGGAACTGAATGCCAAAAATACCCTCTGCACAGAGTTCTTCCCAAAATAAAACCCGATTACTGTAAGTAAAAGCTATGCCTGGAGATAATTTACAATCCTCACGTTATTTTCAGCCTACTTCTTCATTCATTGGGATGGGGGGGAGGGGAGGGGGGGGGAAGAGACCAACCAGACAGTGGTGTTTTGAGGTAGTACTTACCGGGTACCTCCTCATCAGCTAATTGTTTTTGAAGCATCATATGCTCACAGAGCAAACTTCTAGAAATTTGCTTCACTCAGGGAGGTTGAGAGAATAACTGTGCATTTCTGGTTTGGACTTGAATGTAATTCTTTTTAGCGGGAAGCACTGTGTGCAGTAGGATTGCTGTAAAGGCATTTCCTGAGAAGTCAGGGAAATGGCAGCAACATGCCAGCACCACATCTTGCACATTAGAGCTACTGACACACGGTGCTACAGTTGGTACCCTGCAGCTTTCAGCAACCTTGACTGCCACATTACTCATCAACTGTTGTATAGTTAATCTAGCAGTGCTTTGGTAAACTAGAGAATACTCATACCTACAACAAAACTCACAGAGAATTGGCGGCCACTCTTCCCCAGTATGGATACATGGAACTTACCAGAGTGAGAATTTAACCTGTTCTTTGTTAGAAAAACTTTGGCACCGATACTTCCCTAGAAAGGATCCATTCCTATGTTGCCACGGAGAAAAGTGCTCAAGCTAGCCATGTGCCTCTTCCCTATTCACCTAAGTTCCATCCAAGCTTCATTACTTTATAAATAACTGAAAGAAACCACAACTTTCTTTCACTTGTGTTCCTCAAAAAAGAAGAGCAGTCTGACAAATTACAACTTACTGTAAAAAAAGAAATATATATGAGAAAGAGCTGGGTCTATCCTGCCAAACCTATTCTGTGTTCTGCTGCTGGGAAGGCAGAAAGATGCCAGCAGTGGGTGGGGAGATGTTGCCAAGCCCCACTCCACCAGATCTGTGCCGCTCACACTGGGTATCTGCACATGGGAAAACGATTGCCAGGCAGGTGGCAGTGCTTCTGTGCAGCAGGGCTCTCTTCTCTGTCTCCTGGCTGGTGGCAGGAGGTGCTTTCATCCAGCGCTCAGGTGGCAGCGGTTGGAGTGACAACAAAGGAGAGTCATGGCACAGTTCTACTGCTGATAACCACTATGGGGCTATTATGGCAACTAAGATCAATACACGTTTCTGTTTTAAAGTTGGGAAAACCATCATGACTCTGACTGGATGTAAAACTGCAGTGCCAGACAGCCCCACAATCTGGCTGGCTCCTCGCACAGCTTCTCTCCAGCAAAGAGGATTGACGTAACAATCGAGCTTCCTTTTTCTTCTTTGATGCTATAAATTAATTCTCACTGGACAAAGGAAGGTATACACCCATGTTGAAGCTGTATCCCTTCAAGAGTTTGACCACTCTACTTCCTAGAAAGGAAAGCTTCCACTTAACAGCAACAGATCCTGTAATACTGGGAGTACACACAGCAACTGCATAAGCAATTGCATGGCTGGAGAGGATCAACACAGAGCCCTTCACCCCAGCTGTGGTGCTGTGAACTGACAAACACTCTGCAGCCTGCGGGGACAGAGGCACAGTCTGAGTGACTCATTGGGTCAGGCCAAGTTTGTGGCTGATGAAACGCTGAGTTCACATCTCCAGGCTCCAGCATTGTTCTGTTGCTTTGCACCTCGCTCAGTCATTGACAGAGGGCAGAATAATCCCACGAGCTCTTTTAGGCACTGATGCTACAGGACAAACAAACTTCTCAGTTCCTGTTCCAAGCACTTATGAGAGCAAAAAGCAAGCCAAATAAACACACATTCTCCACTCTCAGCGTTTTCAGGAGCAGTCTTTCACAAATATCCAAGTTCATCTGTTTAAAATGCAGTTTAGTTCCTTCATAAGTGAGGTTGCTACCAACAGCTTTGCATCTCATTAGCACAATGTGTACTCCACCTTTTGATGGCCACTTGCTTGGAATACTAGCTAGACTGGCCAGTAGAAATGAATGTGAACGAAGAAGAATCCTTCCTCACAGAAGCTGAGGAATACTTAACTTTCTATAGACACTCAGCCTACATTTTGTATCTTGCTGAAGCATATCCATTTATTTATGGCAACGACTTTATGGTAAAAGTGATGGAACACTGAAACAGGTTTGCCCAGACAGGTTGTGAAGTCTCCCTCTATGGAAATAGAGACGACTTTCCTAGATGCCTACCTGTGCAACCTATTGTAGGCTACCTGCTTTAGTAGAGGTGTTGGACTCTACCATCTCTTGAGGTCCCTTCCAATCCCTGAGATTCTGTGATTAGCCATCCTGCCTGGGAACAGGCCCTAAATGGTAGGTCCTACACCTGCTTATTAGTGCAGGTGAAACGGTAGCAGACAGGATATTCGTATATTACAACCATTTAGTGATTGCTGCACAGTACATTATATCCTGCTGATGAAGTCCAGCCCCAAGCGAGGACAAAAGCTACATCACGCCCCATCACTTGTTCACTCCTTGCTTCTTGCAAGAAATAGAACTCAGGATAGTTCCAAAAGGGAAAATAGAAATAAATAGAATTTAATAATTACCTGATTTATTATCCCCATTGAAAATATAAGTCACTAAATGGCAATGGAGTACTATATGCACCTCTCTGCAGATGCCGCTGTTAGTAGTTCAGTCACACCAGAGTTACACAGATCCAAAGCAAATGCTAAAACACCATCTCTGACTGCATGAATCATGGCTCCCCATGGCTGTATTGAATGGTACAAACCCCTTCCATACCTCTTTGCCTGATCTCGAGTTTCACTCATTTTTGGCTCACTATCCACTATGTCTCGTTCAGGCAATGAAAAAATCTTACAGCAGTCTGTCAGTTACTGAAAACTGACATATGTCTTCTTTCTGCTTTGCTGTTTCATAAGCTATAGTACTGTCCAGTAATTTCGTGGTCTGAAATATATCCTAATTAATAATTAATGCTGCTAACACAGCTGGTTATTCTAGGTCACTGTGGCCACAGCCCACCAACCATTTTATTTAATGAATTAACCTGAAGCTCACATCAGAACATCTGGTGTGAAGCATCTTTGTAAGTGGGAACACTGAGTAAGTGATTTATTGATAAGAAATAAGTCCTTGCTATAGTTAGTCATGAAAAATGGAAGTTGAAGTGGGAACAGTACCCAAGAGCTGATAGCAGGCTTAAATTGCAGCAAGGAATATTTAAGACAGACATCAGGAAAAGCTTTCTCTCACACAGGACAGCAACAGACTTGCACTGGCTTCCCAAAGAAGCTGTGGAATTTCCATCACTGATGGTTTTCTGTAACAAGTTACACAAACATCTGCTGGAAATGGCAGATACAAATGATCCTGTCCCGGTGGAAAGACTTGCACACTCCAAAAAGCACCTTTCCATCTGCATTTTCAGTTTGTTTCTATGTCCTGCTCTGGACACCCCCCCTGGCTGACCAGAGCAGCCTGCAGGCAGCCCCATCACCTGCTACCTCTACCACAGCCAACTTCACACCAACGTCTGAGCCTCAGAGCTGCCCAACAACAACAGATTTTATTTTCCCCCAGTTTTCTTATCAACTGCTAAGAGCTGGAGAGAAACAACTGCACTCCAGCCAATTATGGAGAAGTGGGCGGCTGGAAGTGACACAAGGAGCTGAGGGCCTTTGTGCAGGCAGGCACTATTTTTAAACACTGATGTGCAATGTTTGTTCTGCACAGAGGAAATCCATCCCCCCGTACTGTGCCATGCCCACTCACTTTAAACCAGAAGACTTCAAACATCATCCATCTCCTCTATCTCCTTTCTGCTGTAGGACTGAATATGTAACTTCTTCACGGGAAGCATGTTAGATCCCAGAGCCTCTGGGGGGAAAAAAAAAAATGTTTTCTTCCCTTAAGACTTTCCCTCCTGGATGCTTTCTACCAGCAGCAGCACGAGCACTATCTTCAGCACAGGCTTGCTGCTAGTATTTTTATCAGCACATTAAAAGCATGGCTCACCACAGTGTTTATTCCTCATTCAGCTAACACAAGTGACAGAGCACTCATGTTGATTGCAGTAGCAGGGTATTTTTTAAACAGGGAAAGGCAAAAGAAGAAAAAAAAAATATTATTTCCACCATGGTTCTATACTTCCTGGTACAGGAACAATCTCTGCACTAAAAATCAGCCTGAAACCCCATGTGGCAAATTGCTAAACAAAAACCAACAAGATCAGGCTGCCCAGAACTCATTTGTCTTGGATGCATTTACATTTATGAAAGTCCCTTTTAACCCCAGAATGAGATAAGAGCCACATCTTCTTTACAAAAATATAGACTTGTACAGAATGTGGTGGACCACTGTTCTCTTAACACTGGCGCATGATGGGGCTACACCACTCAGTGCTCAGAGAAAGTAGAAAAAGGAGAAAGTTTATAAAATGAAACAGAGGCCAGGACATGGAAAATAAGAGCTCAGGTATTTCTTATCTCCCAGCTTTTCTTCACATGACCAGAGGTGTTGTTAAGGATAATATTTAGGAGCCCTCAGCACCTCAACAACACACGACATCTGGCCACCTTGCCCAGGTCCAGAAGACAACAGGTGAATCTGCTTACCTTCTGCAGGGCTCCCTGCAGTCCGAGGGAAGGACAGGGCCCACGTCCACACCAGGCATGCAATCAGCTGCCCCTCTGCAAGCTGGCAGCACAAAGCTCTTTCAGGGCAGATGTGCTACAAGGACCTACTGCAGCCCACACTGCTGGGAGCATGCTACCAGCGCTGATGAAGATCAACAGGATTTAAAAATAAATAAAAATCCAGTTATCTCTCCTCATACAAACACAGCCTCGTCAATACTGTCAGTGCTACTTTTTTTTTCCTGTGGGAAATGCATTACTGATCAATAGAGTATGTGCTACTTTGTGAGAAGATGAGTAATTGGATGAATTACAAACAGAAGGTCCTTCTCTTCAGCTGATATTATCCCCAACCTGTTCCTCTTTCTCTGCATAAATTCTTCCTGGCATCTCAGGAGCAAGCCAGGAAAAGATCTCAGAGCCAGAAGAAGATTCATTATTAGATCATTATCTGCAAGTCAGGTCTCCTCAATTCATAAAAATTCAGGGTTAAGTCTCCACTCCTAATTCAAGTCAGATCCTTCAGCCCAAACCAGGCACAGGGACAATCTAGGAGAGGAGAAAAGACTATCAAATATAACAATATAACATTCTGCTGCTTTAGCGCTGTTATCGTAGTAAAGTTTTATATACAGGCACTGAGGGTCTTAAATTAAATGTCAAATATCATCTGGCACCAGGAATACGAAGCACACTCGCCTGCAGGGAAAAGGAGCCTGACGGCTTCCTCTGCTTGTCAAAACAGCATTTGCCTCGTTCAGCTCTTTGGGCAAATGAATCACCATTTGCCAAACAAGAAGCTACTAGAATCTGTTCACAAAAGCCTATACAAAAGGTGCTGGTGATAGAAGGGAGTAAGGGCACTTCTTTTAAATTCTATTTGGATGTTTAGAAGATTGATTTCTTCACTTGTAGCAGAGGCACAGAAGAAGATACAGAGAAGGTCTTGTTTCTGTTTTTGTTGGTTTTTTTTTTCCCTCCTTAAATTGAGGTTGATACAAGGTTGTTAAGTCTTCTCCCCTTTCAGCTGGCTTCTGTTTTCCTCACCAGTTAAACAAAAGAAATAACCTGAGCTTATTTCTTTCTCAGGCAAGCCAGGAACTGTTGCTGCCCTTTTGAATCGACTCCAGAGAGCTTGCCAGCTGAAGTTTATGAAGTCTAGTTAATTGCTGCAGCGTATTGATTTCTTGTTTGCATGGGGAAACAGCCTGGCCAGTGAGCCTGGTACAGCTGGCACAGCCACCTTGCACCCTGCTCCTGCCTAGGGGAAGGTGCGATGCTCTCCCATTGCTGCTGCTGCATCCAGAGCCACCACACAGCTACCCAAAACACTGCTGCAAAGGCAGATAATTGCTGGTAATCATGCAGGTTGCAGAAAATGCACAGAACAGAGAAATTACTTTCCAGAAAGTGGAATAATTTAGGCAATAATAACTTTTCCTAAGCACCTGATTTTGTCAACAGGGAGCATTCTCTGCTCCTACGTGCTCTCCCACTGCACGGGGGGATACAGTACAAGTTTTTGTAGCAGAGTCTGCAAGCAGGAGGAGGGCGTGTGGTGAAAACAGCAGCTCCCAGCTGGCACACCTGAACACATTTGCATGCCGAAGCACGTGCTGGAAAACATATGGCAATTACAGCTGCCTCCCCAACACATTAAGTTCATTTTAAGTGGAGTTTTGGGGTGTTAACTGGAAATCAGACTCAGATGCTCTAGGAAACAGCTGTGGTGTAAGACATGGCTGACTTGGAAAAAAAATGTGTGGGAATGACTACCATGGGCAGATAGTAAGTACCAGTTGTGTTGTGATGGCACAGCTCAAGTCACCACAGCACTGCTTGTGCCAGAGGGCTGTGCAGGGCCTCCAGCCCATCATTTGCACAGGTAGTAGGATTTGGTCAAACTTCACACAATAACCACACAGCACATCGTGGTTTCTCTGCCACTGAGCTTCTCCCTCTCACTGTTCACCCTCTTCACAGAGTAGAGAGGAGCACGATCTGGCCAAATTATTTCTTGAAGTTTCTTACTGAGAATACCTTTCCCCATGCCCAAGCTCAGTAGCAGCTGAAGAGGAGCATAAGGATATTAGCCACAGGAGCAAATGGAAAAGCAGATAAAAAAATGTAGAAGAAAATAAAGCAAGCTCCCAACCGTGAACATTCACATGCTCAGATGCTGAAGTGCCTTTCTTCACCCCCTCACCTTCTCCCTCTTTATCAGAACAGAAAGCACTCAGAAGTTCTTTCCAGAATGAAGATTTGCAAAGTTTTAACAACCACAAATGAGAGCAGAAATTCTAAACATGAACCACTGTAGAACAGACATGGTACCTACTCTGTCCCACGGTCACCAGGCAGAATTGCCAGCCCCAGTAACTTTTTAATTAAAGAAAGAAAAGGCAATTTTAGGCACTGGGGGGTAGTGGTATTGGAATCCATCCAAGTTTCTAGCACAGGAAAAGAAGGCTGTGAGATTTATATTAGACGAAATCATAAATCTTCATCCACCCTTCGCAGAGCTCTAATGTTAATGCTAAAAATAACTGTAGCGCCTGCGGGAATTCAGCGTTTGTATTAATCAAGTCTTGCGGTGCTAGAGGGGAAAAAGCACTACAGGAACAAAGCACTGAAGGATTTCAGGACCTGAGCATACAAGCAAGGACGTCGCATCCCAGGAACAAGCTGCCATTTGTTTCTGGCTCAGGCAGATGTTCCATAAGGATTAAAGCAGGGGAAGGAAGGGGAAAAAAAAGCACGCAGACACAAAAGCACATTGAGACACAGGTCAGGCTAGAGCAGAGCTGTCAGTCTCCCCTCCTCACAGCATTAAAGCTTGATTAGCCTGAGATCTTTTATTGAAGTGCACAAACCAGGACAGTGTATCAAGGAGCCACACATCTCCAGTGTCAACATTCTCCACCCGTTAGGTGTCTAGCGTGGTTTTAGCATTGCTACACAACTTCCACACAACACAGACTTCACACGTGCTATAATAAGGTGCTCAACAGCTAAGAAAGTGTACAAATCATCATTGTGGTTAATAAAAAACACAGTTATGACTGGAAGTGAACTGCCGGGTCACCTTGGCTGGTTGTTCTGGTCCCTAGTATGTACTGTTCTTTTACCCCGTTATTTGCACCAAAACAAGGCACTAAAGTTCTGACATCTCCCTAAAACCAAGACTATTACTGACTCTGATATCTGGGAATCTTTGTAATGTTTGATCCCAGTTTCCTTTCCCTTACCCTCATGAAAAGCTGTAAACACACCGCAACCTCAGCTCTACCAGTATGCTTCATTTCACAAGTATGCTGTGGAGTCAAAGCCACCTATCCTTTATTATGGTTACTTATACAGAGCAATACCACACACTCCCAAGACCTCAGTGGAAGCTCCACAACCACACAATTTGACACTGCCATTATAGCTTTTTGGTTAGCATAACACTATAACATCATGGAAAGTAGAGCAACAGTAGCAGGGTGGCACAATCCTAGGCTGCAGCAAATGAAAACAAGCTCAAATGAAACAGCTGCAGACACAAAAACAAAGGAAAAAAAAGTGCTTACCCTTGGATGGCCTCAAGTAGGCAGAGATCTCCAGCAAAATACCCTCACCTCCACTGCCAGCTCTTAAATGAGGTCTGGAAAGGGGTGGAACAAAGATCCACCCCTTCTGGTCACTCAGGTGCATTGTTTGTACCTGAGCTCCCCTGGTGCTCCCTGGAGCCTACCCACCAGGTGCTCAATCAGGCCGTGACTTAGCATCTCTGCTACAGTTAGCAAGTTAGAATTTCCTCTAGCTGTAACTATTGGTGGCTCTTACTCCAATGTCAGGAGGAGGATGGAGTACTCAGGATATTGCACCTTTTCTACTATTTCCGGAAAGACCATCCAGCCATCTTTGTCATATTGACTCTTCCAGACCTTGATACTCCTCAGAATGATTTCTAGCACATTTTCTGGCATTGCATGAAAAACTGAGCAGAATTTCTTTGACTTCTGCATGATGATCCAGTATGACCTTAGCTGCAGCCTAGCAGCTGGTCATTTCACATGTTTGTTCTAATCCACTATATAACTAAGCTGGCCCTTAAGGTAAACTCTATGGTAAAAGTTCATTAAGTACTTGTCTGCTGTTCAGAGCCAAAACTCAAAGCCATAATTACCAGTTGCATGTTCATAGTCAGAAAATTGAGGGGAAAAACGGGACTTACACCAGGCACTGTAGAAGCCTGCTTTCTGGCTCTTTTTGATGGGCAGGCTTAATTAGAGCTTAATGCAATGTTCAAATTGGCATTAACAATGTACTACAGTTAGATCAAGGAGAATGAAAAGCAAGAGCAAGCAAGCAAATGTTCAAACAAGCAATCACTTCAGTAACTTACTTTGAGGTCTGTGAACTTGAACTTAAGCCTTTCTACCATCTCCAGCGTGACCAGGTTCAGTGCAACAGGTTCTGTTGAGTAGGGAAGAAGAGCGGATGTCACTAGGCAGCACTTCTTTCAACTCTACAAAGCACAACAAAGATTCTCAGCAAACAATGGGAGGTAGCAATTTTTCAGCTTCTTCTATCAGCTAAGTTGCAGCAAAGCTACGAATACATTAGCCTGCCCTTGTGGGACTGCTTTTGTTCAGACAAAATGGCTAAGAAAGAACAAAAAAAAGCAAGCAAGCGTGTATTAAGGAAAGGAAGGAAGGAAGGAGGGAAGAAGAGAATGAAGAAAGAAGCTGACAAGTGAACGGGGAGATTTGCTAGAATGAAAAATAAATGCAATTACACAGGCAATTCATTTTTCTCACGGCTTCCTTGCATAATTACTAATGAAGCAGGCCTATGAGAGAAGCTTGCGGATGCTTCACAGCCACCACCGAAGTCATCAGCTTAGGAGCTTTTGGGGGCATTCAAGTTCTTTCATGTTCAGGTGTTAAATCTGCTCTCTAGAATATGGATCGAGTGCCTGATAAATTAGTACTCTGCATTTATATTTTGATTTATTTATAAATGGAAAGCGAGAGAGACTTTAAAAGTACTAATTAAGGAAGCAATCAAGGATGCATGCTTCAGGAGAGAAAAAGTGAAGTGTGAGGTACTTCAAGAATACCTGAAATATTTGCTTCCTTTGCTTCAGCTACTCCCTACAAAAAAATAGTTGCTCTTATTTGAGAGGCAGCAACTCATTGACAAATAAAAGAGTTGAGGCAGAGTCCAAGGGAGGCTTTTTCCAGAAGCATTTTCTGATTTTATCTACATCATTTAGCAGAACAGAATCTGAAAAATGTGCTGACACCTTGCTAGAGGGAGGCTTAGATAACTAAACCCCGATTCAAATGCCTGCATCCAAAATGTAAATCCTCAACCCCCCACCTAATCCTAAAGGCATTTAAGCATCTGCCAGCAAAATACCTTAGATAGCCTCTTTTTTTCCCCCTTTTGGCGCAGAGTGTGTGGAGACCACCTATGTCTGAAAGAGAAAGAAGTCCAGAAGAGGCACATTGCTCCTCATCCCATCCACCTCATTCCTCTGTCTTTGTTAAAGCAGAGCAGATCGGGGCTCCCCTAACACCACTCAGCCAGTTCCTCAGCAGCAACAAACACAGGCCCGGGGGGGGAGGCTGCTGTGTAGCAGGCCCCTGGTCCTCTCTCTGCATTTGGTTTCTAGTCTCGACGTTATCTTTCTTCTCGTCTCAGGGAGCTACAACATACATAGGAAGAGGAAAAGCATCACCCTCCTTTCCCATGCTAAGGCTCGTGGTGCTGATGGAGTGCCAATCACCAGACTTCCCAGGTACTGCATCCTCCACTTCGGACAGCACAATTATCTCTTCAGCAATCAGCTTATGACATAACAAGCATAAACAGCAGTGAGGGATAAAATGCAAAAGCAACAATGTTTTCACACAGGTGCCCCAAGTCATCAAACAAGGAAACCCTAAACTCTCAACATATGGTATGCTGGAAGGATTGTTTCCAAATAGATTTTTCCTCTAAGCAGCATCAGTGGCAAGTGTCCCAAGGGACTAGTTATACTCAAGACAGAAGGCAGAATGACTTAAACGAGCCAAGAAGCATCTCAGCGGTCCATTAACATACCCCTGAAGTGATGGATGGAGGCAGAAAACAAGAACATTTTTTCCTCTCAGGAGAGGCTGCAGACACTGATCGTAAAATCAGAGCGATTTATGTCCAGGTTCCATCTGACCTGTCTCCAGCCATGGCCGGGCTCCGCTGCGGCCACTATGAGGTTCTGGTTGCTGATCACTTTGGGTGATCCCTGCTCTATGGCTCTGCTGCTGAATAAGAGAACGATCCATACTGTCTGGCGTTGGTGTCTCCCCACAAAGTATTAATTCACCAACAAGTGGGTACAGCAACACATGGAGGGCTTCTCTTTGTGGGAGTAGAGGACGAGGGGTTTAGACTTGTACACACACATGGCTTGCAACATGATCTGTCCTAGTACTAAGAAATTCCAGCTACTAAAGCCTTTCCAGTCTGGGCAAAGCCAACAATGTGAAGTATGTGCAACAACCAATCCATCTTATCCCACCTCCCCCTGCCCAGAGCTCCCTCCAAATGGGGGGAAGCCGGCAGCGTGAGGTGTGGATGTCTCCTGCAGAGCACCATCAAACTCCCAGCAATTCTAATGGAGTAAGAACCCTCATGCAGGGCTCCCCTCATGAGCACTGTGCACAAGGGGAAATTGTTTCAAACTACAAGAGGGGAGATTTAGACTGGATAGAAGGAGGATTTTTACAGTAAGGGCAGTGAGGCACCAGCACAGGTTGCCCAGAGAGGCGGCGGATGCCCCACCCCCGGACACACCAAAGTTCAGGACAGACAGGGCTCTGAGCACCCGATCAAGCTCATTGCAGGGGAGTCGGACCAGATGACCTTTAAAGGTCTCTATCAACTCAAATGAATCTGTGATTCTCTGAAATTAAAGCTGTCCTAGCGAGCGCTTCTCTTGTCAGCAACAAGGATGCGAGCATCAGGATTCAGCGTGGGTAAATATCAACCGGTTACATTCAGTTAGCGCCTCACGACACGGGATCAAATAGGAAAGGAGCCCAGGCAGGCTCTGCACAGACCGCGGGGAGGACAGGGTCAGGCGGCGACAGAAGGGGCTCGCAGTGACCCCGGCCGGGACAGCACACGCGAGGACGGCACCCCCGAGCAGAGCCGCTGCAGGGCGGCCGCTCGCTGCCCGCCTGGGCGGCGCGGGGGCGGCACGGAGCCTCGCCCGCCTCCCTCAGCCTTAAAGCGGCGATGCCGCACGCGGCACAGCATCCCCCCCCCGAGCCCCTCCGCCACCGCCCACGAGCGTTCAGGACGCGCTGCCGTCCCTGGGACAGCCTTGGGGAGGCGGGTACGCGACCAGCGGGACGCGGGAGGGAGCACCGCATCCCCTCCGCTCCGGTGCGAGGCCTGCCAGGGAAGGAGCCGCGGGCCCGAGGGAGCAATCTGACAGAGGGCAGCGCGTCTTTATACGCTCTGAGCCCTCCCCACCAATTTCTCCCCTGCGGTCGGGCAGCCCACCCCTTTCAGCACGCATTAGAGAACATCGCAAGCCTATTGGAAAAAGTGCTGGAAATGAAAAATGAAACGTACTCTATTTAGTCTTCAATTAAGGAAAAAGAGTTTACTCCATCTCTCTAGGGCAGCAAAAAACTGGAGCAGAGCGTTAGGTTCATTGAACATTAACGATCTTTCCCTATTATGCTAAATTATTGTTTCCTAAGCCGCTGATCAAATACAATAGCTTTATTTAATGCCCATTCCAGCTGTTAAGAAAGGAGGCGGCTCTGCTGCGGCGGCTCTCAGGGCAACAAAGGATGGCAGTGCCGGAGCACAGCGGGGCTCCTGCACCACAGCGAGGGACACAGCGGGTGCAGGGACACGGAGCGGGATGCCCCAAAAGGAAAACTGGACCAGAAGGGCACGGAGCTGGTGGCCTGAGCGGGACAGAGGTCTGTGCTCTCCTCCTGGCATCAGCATAAGCCTGCAGAGGCGAGGCTGCGCCCTTTGGACAACATTCAATGAAATGATTTTCGCTCAGGTCTGTGGAGGCCACAGCCTAATGTAATTACAACGACGAATTGATGCTCTGATATAAGTATGCTGTTGCTGAAAGGAAAGGGTATGCCATCGTGTCAAGTACAATGGGCATGGAAAAAAACAGAGTTGAAATTAAGCTAGGGGAATGCCACGAGCCTATTTTGACACATACTTCCTGGCCATTGAGCCTCAGCTTCCTAGAAGCACAGAATGAATCACAGACACACAAGATCACACAACTGCTTGGGTTGGAAGGAACTTCAAAGCCCACCCAGTCCCAACCCCCTGCCGTGGGCAGGGCTGCCCCTCACCTATCAGGCTGCCTAGGGCCCCATCCAACCTGGCCTTTAATGGCAGCATGTGCCAGTGCCTCGCTGCCCTCTGAGTGAAAAATCTCCCCTTTTAGCTTGAAATCATTTCCCTTTGTCCAGTCACTATCAGATCATGCAAAAACTCGCTCTCCCTCCTGTTTGTGAGCTCGCTGTTCCCCCCACCCCAGCAGTGGTGCCAGTGGACACTAAATCCCCCGGCTGGGATCTACCTGGGTAAGGGAGGATTGTCGGGCGCTCATCTCGCATCCATGGCAACGCACACTTTGCATATCGTTTTATCCTGAACAAAGGGAAATTAAATACTCGTCGTGAGAAGAGTTCAGGTTCTGAGCAAGGAGGGGGAAGCAGGGAGCAGGCTTTGCCTCCAGGTGGAAACCTGGCACATGGCATCCTTCATGCAATGCGCTTCAGGAAAGTGCTGTCAGAGCAAAACAGGAGGCTTTGCGAGGAGCCCAGCCATGCCGGGCTCATTTCAGGTGGCACTGTCAGCAGCCTACTACAGACTCCACAGCCATCTCCAACCTTCCTCTGGCAGAAAGCCAGAAAATTAAGTTCCAATCAGCATCACATCCTCCTGGGCACTGGAAGGGTTTCCAACATTGGGTGACATCTGTGACTGCTTTGAGTTTGATACAAAGGTGTGTGTAGTCTCTTTTTTCTTCCAACCCCATTGTTCTGAAACTGGGTTGAACATTAATTAAATTGAGTAGTTAACAGCAGCAAGTGGCCTGATTGTTTTCTGCTGTGTTCCTAAGGTGTTATTTGCACAAGCAAATAATGACACAAAAGCATAAACCCCTCCCTTTCTTGTCCAGTCTGACATGACAACCATGACCCAACACAGGAACCACCACAGCTTGGCCATGCTTCCCTATCCCTGCTTCCCTGTGACACAAGAGCCACCAGCACAGCCTCTGCACAAATACTGTGCTACCCACCTGTGCTACATCCCAACTCCCAGGCAGTGATACAGAGATGCTGAGAATGCTTCCTCAGTATTAACCCTTTCCCAACAATTTCCAGAAGATGTAAGTGCATCAGAAACGTTACAAGTCAGAATCCTCTCATTTCTAACGCATCAAAAGCTCCATCTGGCACACCTGTGTTTTCTAGCTATCACACAAACCGAGATCTGAAATGTTAATGAGCTTTGTGAGTAATCCCTATCAGGCAGAATAATTGTTAGAACCATCAGTGTGTACGCTTTGCTTTCTGAAGGGAATTTCTCTTGGTGCGCACACGCTGACCATGGCTGAAATGGCGAGAAGCAGGCAGAATCACTATACGGGCAGCAGACTGAAAAATGAGATGGAAGCAAACATTATATTCGCTTTAACAGGGTCAGGAGGAGCTCAGCCTGCCCTCATTCTGCACACCAAAGGCCTGGTTTTCATCTCTGGTGGCTACAAAACTGAGGCTATCTGCACAGAGCAGTTGCCTCACTGTGTAGCTGGTATGAAAGGAAGAAATACCGTTAACACAGAATCACAGTATCCTCCAGGTCCTTACATCCAAGCTCATCCATAATGCATGGCACTGATTTTGCACCGCACTGGTAGAAACTCAAAAGATGAGAAAACCCTGTGTACTCCTAATGAAACAAAGGAAACGATGACTCCTCCTCCTCAGCTTAAATGTAGTAAGGGCCACTGAAAACTTTGGGGATCAGGAAGGCGGTCTGGCAGAGGGCAGGGTGATGTGTGGCACTTGCTGAGGATGGAGGCAGCGGTTCCTGGATACGGGCACAATCTGCAGCTGAATCCAGGCAGGGTTTGTGCTGTGGCTGCAAATTGGGAGTAATGAGCAAATGGGTTCAGCCTTAATGTGAGCTCATATCCAAACTCATCCCAGACCACCTAGCATGCCAATGAGAAAATTCTCAGCGTTATTACCATTAAAAAATGCTCCACACTTCAAAGGGCAATCAAACCACAAAGCCTGCACAGCAATGCAAGAGCATGCTGAGCACCAGTCAGCCACAGTGCAACCAGCCCTATTTTTTTCACTTCCTTCCTTCCAGCTATTCCCTGAGCCCACCAACGGTCTGGCACACCTCGCAGACACATGTCCAGCTTCCATCTACATCAGATGTGTGCGGACAGAAACCAAGAGGCCTCTCCCCATTGGCACCAGCCTCACCCTGGGAGCAGCAGCCATCCTGCCCTGCATAGAGCAGGTGCTGAGCACCCTGCCTCAAGCTGACCTCGTGTGCCTCTCAGCTCCCTGTCTTAGGCTGTCAGCCTCAGATTGCAGTGGCCAGGCTGTCCCACGTCCCACCTCACCGCCCAAAGGAAAGCACAGGAGCACTGCAGAGCCTGGAAGCAGTGAGGTCTCCCGCAGGGGAAGGCGGACAGAACTGCAGCCCTTTGTTCTGCTGCGAGGCAGCCCAGGCTCTGATGGCACGTCGTGAGGGAGAGGCACGCAAAGAATGCACCGGAGCAAGAATGTACAAAGCACAGCTTGCCGTGAAAAAAATCCCACAGAAGGCCCTAATACAATGGTGACAGGGGGCTTTCTCCAGCACAGCAGTAAGTCTGCACCAGAGTAGCACCGCAGTGCCCACGTTTCTTCCCCAGCCCCTGAATGAGCACAGCTCCCTGCAGGATGTGGCTTCCCCAGCACACAGCTCAGCCTCACCAACCCATCGCACACCCTGCACACAGCTGAGGTGTATAAAGTCATATGGAAAACTCTTTCCGCTTGAGATGTGCAACTACGTAGGGTCTGGTTCCAAAGACACTACAAAAGAGCATTTTTCCCATTGGTCATCCAAACCATACCGATGCTACAGAAATACTCAAACAGAACCAAAACCCTGGAAGCCCAAGCACACCGTTTGCTCACAACCAACACCAGCAGTTGTTTATTTGAATGCGTTTTCACGAGGTGAATGTGACAGAGCTGCTGCTTCCGAGTTAGGGAGCGAAACTGACAAACAGCACTGAAGAATTAAGAATTACGCCGCTAAACTGAGCATTGTCATGTAAATGGAGAACGTCACATGGGAGCTGCGCATTGTTCCCAGAGACAAATGCAGAACTATGAAAGCGAGTTCAATAGAGTCCTGCCAGTGGGGCACTGGGTTGGGAACTGTCTGGGAGGCTGCCGCAGCTGCAGCTAACTGAGCTGTTCATTAAATCGACGTCTTATATGTATATTATATATATATATAAACAAAATAAAACAAAACACTTTCGTGGCCAAAGAAACTTTGCAAGTTCTATCTAAATACACTGTCACTTTGCCGAACCAACAAAACTTCTACAAAAGGAAGAGTTTTCCTATTAGCGGTTGGTGATCCTGCCCACAGCAGAGGGACTGAAACTAAATGATCGTTGTGGTCCTTCTCGACCCAAGCCATTCTATAATTCTATGATTCTATTCAATTCAGCCTCTGCTCTGGTAGCACAGACAGCAGGAATGGGAAGAGGGCTAAGACCCGAAAGCAGGCGGCACCATAGGGGTTTGCAGGGCACAGCAACACAAGAAGTGACCCTGTTACAGGGTTGGGATGCAGCCCGAGCACCTGGCACAGCTCGGCCCACATCACCTACAGCAGCGTTCCAAAAGCGACGGCTTATCAGGGTGCCAGCAGGGGCGGGTTGGCTCAGACTGAGCCACAGCACAGGGCAGGAAGACACAGGTGGATGCGATGCAGTGGGACGCAGCGGAATGCAGCGCAGCTCAGGCAGTCAGCACAAAGGAGGCAAATCACCAACACGCTTTACTGAAATATCAGTTTCTTTAGTATGTTACAGAAAAGCTTATGAACATAGAGAATGTACATAAAAGGCAGACTTTGTAAAATAAAAAGGTCTTTTTGTTTATAAAAAATTAAAAAGTCAAAGTAAAGTGCATGGAACAGTTTTTTTCTCCACTTTTAACTATTGCGCCCAAGTCTCAGCACACAGCGATGCTTTGGGGGTCCTCTTCTGTCACCGTCAGTCCGTACCGTCAAATCAAAGGATGGCGACAACTACAGACACACACTTGGGGATCAGAACAGCAGAACCAGATGAAACCACAACACAGACTAACAGCTACCGGAGCACCCGCTCGCGGCTGGACGCAGCGCCAGCGACAGGTCTGCTCCCCTTAAGGGAAATCGGTAGGAGCCAAGCTTCAGAGAGGGCAGTTCGCCAGTCGGGCGGCGCCCCTTCGTGCGACCGGTCCTCGGTCCAAGTGCCAATGTTCGTTCGCCGCAGGAGGAAGAACACGTTGAAAGCACTCCTTCTGCACCCACGGAGGAGTCGAGGCCGAAGGGACCTCCGCGGCTCTACTAGGCAGAGAGCGGGGAAACGGGGAGCGGAGGCGCGGGGAGGGCGGGTGCCGTCAGAGCGCGGCGGCCTGAGCGCGGCACTGGGCGATGTGGCGGTGCACGAAGTCGACGCGCGCCTGCAGCAGCTCGGCCTGCCGCTCCGACAGGAAGCCGAGGCGCGCCCAGAGGGGCTCCCGGGCCCGGTAGCGGCGGCGCAGCTCGGCGGCGGCGTTGCGGCGGCGGTGCAGCTCGGCCAAGCGCCGCGCCGTGCCCTCGCGGAAGACGCAGACGGAGCGCAGCAGGGGCTCGTTGTAGGGGTCCCACGTGGCGAGCAGGCGGTAGCCGTGCACCAGCCCCGCCTCGTTGTCCATGAAGACCAGGCCGCCGTCGGGGGCGCGCAGCAGGTTGCTGGTGGCGCGCCGCATGACGCGCGGGTCCCACTGCAGGCTGAACAGGTTGCTGGCCAGGCGGTCGAAGTTGGCCGTCAGGTAGTCGAAGAGGATCAGGTCGCTCCACTGCACCAGCTCCACCAGCTGCGCCGCGGGCAGCCCGCCCAGCTCGCCCGCCGCCAGCGCCCGCGGCCGCCCGCCGCCCCACGGCGCGGGGGCCACCACGGCCGTCAGGTTGTCCACCCAGCGCGTCAGGCTCACCACCGCGCCCTCGGCCCAGTGCGAGCCGCGCAGCTCCTCCCGTACCGGCTCCCACTGCCGCCCGCGAGCCTCCACCAGCGCCAGCGCCATGGGCGGCAGCCGCTGCTGCATGCCCAGCAGCCCGGCCAGGTGGTAGGAGAGCGCCTCGCCCTGGATCTGCTCCGGGCTCACGCCGTAGCGGACGCAGGCGCGGCTCCCGTCCGACAGCCGGGCCAGCCGGTTGGAGCTGCGCCCGCAGCCGCCGCGCTCCAGCGAGGCCACGCGGGCTCCGCGGGCCGCCGCCCGCCACGCCGCCGCTTCCTCGGCCGCGAAGCCCGGCGGCACCCGCGCCTCCAGCTCGCGGCTCCAGAAGATGCCGCGCCGCACCGGGGCCGCCGGCGGGTCCTCCTCCCCCTCCTCCTGCCGCTGCTGCTCCCGTCCCGCGGCCAGCAGCGCCCGGAAAGTTTTCTGCACGCCGCCGCCCCGCGCCTCGCCCCGGGCCGGCCCCGGCGCCGGCTCCCGCAGCGCCAGCAGCGCGCCCAGCAGCAACAGCAGCAGCAGCAGCCCCAGCGCCAGCGCGGCGCGGCCGCCCCGCTCCATGGTGCCGCGCCTCACGCTGCCGCTGCGGGACGCGGCGGCGGGGCGGCCCCGGCGCGGCGCATGGCAGCGGCGCGGAGCGGAGGAGCCCCGGCGGCAGCCCCGCGCCGAGTGCGCCCCGCACCGCCGCGGCCGGCAGGCACCGGCCCGCACCACGTGGGGAGCCGCGCGGCCCGCCCCGCCCCGCGGCGTGGCGCGACGCTTAAAGCGGCGACGGCGCGCGCGGAGGAGGGCCCGCCCGCCGCATCTCTGGCTCCGAACGGCCCCGCCCGCACCGCGGCTCCCCGCCGCTCGGGCTGAGGCCGGCCCTCGTGGGCCGGCACGGGACCTCTCCGCGGGTTACCGGCCCGCCCCCATCCCGCTCGCGGCGAGCCCGAGCTCCCGCCGCGGCGCGCCAGCTCCTCCCGCCGGCCGCGACGCCTCGCTGCAGCCGCAGCGCTCCCGCTATGTGCCCGCGGCGACCCTGCGGGGAGGCTCCGCGCTGCCCGGCGAGAGGTGCGACCGGTAACGCTGCCCCTTGTGACAGCTTGCGGGGAGAGCGAAGGACAAGCCGTGCCGCTGTCCGACCTGCCGCTACAGCACGCCGGAGTGTTTTTAGAACCTGACAATTAGCATAGGGTTAAACGTCAGCCTGGCTGACCTGCTGCTCGATTTACAGCACTCTAAGCATTCCTGAAACCGCGATCACCGATCTATTTGGGTCAATCGGATGTCTCATTAATGCTTCACAAACGCCACTGTGAGCAGCTTGCAGATAAACGAGAGCAGCCTCTGGGCTTCCTAGGCTCATCCCAGGGAAGACAGACTGGCCACTGTCCAGATCCAGCATCCTCACAAGCAAAAAGATGAAGTCTCTGCCTTCCCTCTGTTGTTCTCAGTTTCAGCCACTTTACAAAGCCAAGCCTGGCCAAGACTGGCTGGGGAACGGTGGGATCAGCACAACTCAGCTGAGCATGGGACCAGGGCTCGGGCAAGCCCCGATTTGCATCAGCATCACGCGACACTCACCTACAGCCTCTGCACAGCCCCACTGCCCCCTCCCTGCTGTTATGGAAGGTGTTCCTAACACAGACATCTTTGGACTACCATGATCAGCCCCTTTTGAAATAATCCTGCCCAGAAGCTTCTCTCCCTTCAGCAAGCACTAACAGACACTTACATTCACCTCTGCCTTTGGGGAGGGGGAGGGATTCCCGTTGCCAGATTTCACTCACCTCTGTGCCAAGTCCTTGAGCCCAGGGACCACCACGTGAACTCAGCAGGGCTGCCAGCTCCTTCCCGGCATGCAGTACTGAGGTAAGCCCAAGCTGTTTCTTCAGTGTGGTCTCTCAGTAGCACAGCACAGCACTCCAAGTCCTTTCTTTACTCTGAGTTCTGGTCCAGGTTCCTGGCGGAAGTAGGGATGCCTCTCTCCGGTCCAGCATTATTTTCCTAGGCTGACTCTCCTAAGGCTCTTCACGCAGCTTCTTCCCACTGGTGGACTTCTCCGGCTCAGTCCATGTTCTTTTTAATTCACACATCAGATTACCAAACAGCACTACTTCTCTCTAACCTCTTCCCTACTCGTGCTCACTCCTATTTAGTAGCTCTGGCTCCTTGCAGTCAGCTGGTGCCAATGAGTTCCCAAATTAGTGACCTCCACTCTTGTTTGGCTTTTTTTTTTTTTTTTTTTTTTGGTTGGTTGGGTTTTTTTTTTCTTTTTCTTTTTTTTTTTTTTTCTTTTTCTTTTTCTTTTTAAAGGAACAGCCTCCAATTGCTCTTGGGATAGGTGTGGAATTGAGCTTGCTCTAGGAAGATGAAAACAGCTGTGGATGGGCTGTGGGAAGCAATGCCCTTACTTCCTCAGTACTGTATGTTCCATGTCCCTCTGCAATTCCTTTGTGTTTTCATCCATTGGATTTGTGAAAATGTGGTTTTCAGGATCTTTTCATGTTGCACTGACCTGCACCAGCAGACGTGTAGTGCTGCTTTGCTGCTGCAGGCTGGGCTGAGCATGACTGCCCAATGCTGTCTCATCATTCCTTCCTATAGCCAGGGAGCTGTTCTGGCTGCCTGGATGGGGGGGAACTGCCTGCAAAATTCTCCAGTGCAGATGCACAGTTACCAGCAAAACAATGCCACTGGCAATGCAGCTTGTTCCTCTTGGGGAACAGTTGAATTTTCGGTAAGTTACACTGGCAAAAGCTTACTGTGCAAAGTTATGTGCTTAGCATCACTGTATACTGTTTCCATTCAAGGAGTGCGTTGTACAAAGGTATCATCACTGTAGTCTGTGTGTGTGCGCCCAACCATCACAATGGATTTACACTTTTCAGTTTAGAAGTATCCCTCTGGTGAGGAACTCCAGCAATTGCAGGGTGGGATTTGCAGATGGCTGTTATGACTGCATGGCTGAAGAAAATCAGGTGGCTCTGAATGTCAGAGCAGAGAGGAGTATTAGGGACCTCACACTTTAGGTGTGGGGCTGATGTTTGCAAGAGTTGCAAGCTGGAACTGGGAAACCTGGAAGCTTTTCTAATGCTTATATTCTGCTTTTGGTCCCTCAGAAAAGCTCCCTGACAAATGGGACTCTGTAGGTCTTTTTTGTAATCTGTAGCGCCATGTAGAACATGAAGCTGAGCAATTTCCGTATACAGAACAGATCATATCTCCCCTGTACTCAGAGTCTCTCTGTTTTAATATCTGTGACTCTGTTTTTAATATCAAAGCAATAAATGAGTAAGTGCTCAAGCTCTCAAGCCTGGCTCTTGAAAGTGTTCATAAGACTTGTCAGGTGCTTGATGGTGCTC
This sequence comes from Phasianus colchicus, assembly GCF_987193195.1. Taxonomy (NCBI): domain Eukaryota; kingdom Metazoa; phylum Chordata; class Aves; order Galliformes; family Phasianidae; genus Phasianus; species Phasianus colchicus. Next base: position 20,164,501 of record NC_143440.1, on the reverse strand, counting down.
GATCCACCAGGGAATTTGCTCTTATCCCTGCTAAAGGTGAGCTGCAAAGGCAGAGAGAAGTTGGTATTAATGCAGCATCCGAGGCTCCCTGCCCTCCCTGCATACATCCCTTCTGGAGCCATCTGTGTCCATTGCATAAAACACATTTTTTTCAGGGTGGGAAGTAAAGAGGTTCAAGGAACCTTTTCCAGTGAAATTGCTGAGGCAATTTATGTAATCACCACGTGAGAGGATAAATAATGCAGTGGGTATGTGCCCCTGCTCTCAGACAGGGCTTCCTGAAGGGTTAGATCCTATTGCCTACAATTTTCATGTCATATATATTGATAGCAAATCTATTCTCCTCCTGGCTGCCAAAATACACAGGAGAAGAACATTGCTCAGTGCTGCTCGCATAGTTATTCCAGGCAGTTGCCTTGATGCAGTGTAACACAAGAGAGAGGGCAGACCCCAAAGCGGTGTCTTTATGGAAAAGAGAAGGTCAGAGCACCTGGAACACAGCCCGTAGCCATTCTCTCTTCCTCACCCCCATCCTGCAGACCCATAAAGAAATGTGCATCATTTCAAAAGATACCATCTTTAAAAAGAGACTCCATCATCTTCTGGTAAGCTGGGTGAGGGGTTAATTACCCTTACTGTTAAAAATATCCTTCTGCCTTTAATGCTTTCTGCAGGCACGTAGGCCCTGTGAAGGGCCCAGTTAGACTGGGATGGACCAGACTTGACTAGAAAAACGAGGCCAGGCTAAAGGTAGAGTTACTACAGTTACAGGAAGGAAAAAAATGCTCGTAAAACGTAGCGTCTACTGCAAACACACACCCAGGACACATCTTAAACTTTTCAGCAAGTCCTAAAAACGTGTAGCGTTTGCAGGGCTGGTGAAAGCACTGTAATTAGCTGTGCGGTTGAGCAGCCAGCAGCACGCCAAGCTGCAGGCCCAGCTCCTGGCCCTCACACCTCTGTGCCACACAGCCGGCAGAGCCAGCTTATTCTGTCCATGCTGACACCTCAGGCAGTCTGCACTTCATCCACCGGGGCCTGCACTCGCCTGTCAGGGCCTTCCTAGCCTGGCCCTCATCACTCAGGCATGCATAAGGGCCCACTGAGCTCACAGTGTGCAGCAAAGGACGTGGCCTCCAGCCCTGTGTGGGGATGGAGTCCTTCTGAGGAGAGCTGTGGCCCTTCTCAGGTGACAGTTTGCTTGTTGGCATCAGGCCGTGCTGAGGCTCTCTCCTGTGGGGACTCTTCCTCCTCCATATTTTGCTTGTGTGGTTTCATGTGGCTCGAATGATGGGATTTCCACCCCTCCTTGCAGACATCTCCACCAGCAATGCTGACAGTGGCTGCAATTCCTATTGTGATAATGCTTCTGCACATTCCAGCTGTTACTTTAGTGACTGATGTTCTCAGTCTTCACTGAAGAAACTAAATAGGGTCTACCTTGACACAAGGAAGGACAGCCAAACTGGAGGTGAGCCAGCTGAGCCCGGATATAATCCAGCTGCAACAGCCAGACTTGAGCTCAGAAGCTCTGTTTCAGGTTACTAGTGCAGAAATTCCACTGTGCCTGCATGGCTTCCCTGAGCTCAGACTCAAGAGGACCAGTCAGCTTGGGTCAGGGCAGCTGCGGTGAGCCCTGCATGGCTGGTCCTGCAGTGGAGATGTCCTTGTGTGCAGCCTGCTGCTGCGGGGTGAGAGGCAGCAAACAGAAGAAGCCCAGCACCTCAGCCACAAAGCAGTTCCCATTTGGAAAGCCCCGGCTCACCATTATTCTGTGATTGGGGTCTGTGACATTGAGAAGATTCACTGCTGTGCACTCTACATCTTCATGGGACTTATTTAAATTTCTAAGCCCTAATAAACAAAGCATTAACATTCAATAAATGTCTCATTGATTACGTATTTACTTATCTTCTATTTAGCTAGCATCCTCTGAAGGAATGAATAAAGAGTCAGAAGCAAGAGAGAGTTACTGCCTGTGATCCTAATGGCAGTGGGAAAATACCCTTCAGAGGGCAAGGGCTGCAGGCCCAAACTGACTCTGCCCAATATCTAAATGCCATAAGCATATTTTTATACATTAGGCTTTATTAAAAATACTATAACTTTTTTTTTTTTTTTAATGTCAAAATGTATTCTAGCTCTCAGTGAAACCCAAACATGTTATCTGCAAACAGGAAAGTATTTCAGCTCCTGCATAACTGAACTGGCCCAAAGCACTGCTCAGCTCCTCAGCCTGCAAAGCCTGTGGTGCCACTGAGCAGCTCAGCAATAAGGAGGTGCCTGGTTGGAGCTTCAGGCTGTAAAGCCACAAAGTAAAGGTGTGACTGCTGCAGCTGGGCTACACACTGTGCTGTGTGCTGGTGCTGTACGCCTACACTGCCTCTTCAGGGATGGAGATACTGCCCACCCTCTGTGAGCCTCTAACCAGTCTGGGACTGCCGGCTCCAGGCTGCACCTGACTGTGCTGCACAAAGCATGGCTTTTGTCAGGAGAGATGAAATAGAAAAGTGCAGGGGTGAGTCTCTTACTTAGCTCTTACTCTATTTCTCACAGCCAAAAATCTGGCCTGACAGAGCGTTGGTGTTTGTTTCTACAGCTGGCCCTGCTGCATCTCTCTGCAGCATCAAGTGTGACCCTTAGCTGCCTGTGCCTCAGTTTCTCCGCTTGCAGAATAGGATGCTGTAAGGATAAGTTATTTAATAATGTCTAAAGCAGTCCTCAAGTTCTCCTTGACAGCTGGAAACAGCTGGTGGGGACTAGAGGATGCCAACACAGCAGAACTGTATTATTTTTGTTGTCACTGTTCACTGTTCACTGTCACTGAAATTCTGATTTGTGTATGACCATGTCCTTCTCACTGACGTCAAGTTAAAGAAAGGAAAAAAGTAAAAGCGTTTTGGGAATAAATGAGCTTCTTTCCATCTTCCATCTCAGTCGTGGTTCAGCCTTCATCTCTGTCCTGCTCCCATGTATTGCCTTCAAGCTCCCACAGCATGTGGGTGGAGAGGAAGGGCAGCATGGACATTACAAAAAAAGAGCTCTTCTTCCTCCGGGAAGCCGACCAACATTTTTGTTTTGATCCCAGTTTCCTTGCAAATGACTTTCTGCCTAGCTGTCAAACTTTCTGTAAACACTTCAGCAAGAGTCATGAAATAAATCCCCCAACGAGGAGAAAAACAAACACAGTCACAAGACTGAAGTCAGCTCTCTCTTCCTCCTGCTCTTTGCTAGGCATCACAGGAGCTGATTTTCCACCAAGTCTCAAACAGAAAACAAAACAGACCAAGGAGATAACAGGATGCAGCACAACAAGGAAGGGTATGACAGAGAAAATAACACCCATGTATTTTTTGAAGTTTTGCGATGGATGTGATCAGACATCAGTCTACTTCAGGACTGTGGAGCAATGGAGGCAGACACAGCTGTGCCAGGTACCTTCCCAGCTCTGTACCACATACATGCACTGCATTTCTCTAATTGTCCTTTCACACAGCTCTTCAGATAAAGTATCAATACACTGCAGGGTCTGTGCCATCAGCAGCTCGCTGAGCTGCAGCACTGAGCAACCACAGGGTTTTACAGCCTGAAGCAGCAACATGAAACATCTCTCAGTGCTCCTCCTTTGTTTCAGAAAGGACAGTGAGGACAAAGCCCTTGTGAAGACTCTGGGCCTTCTTTCTCCATGTGGAAGGCACAGAAGAGAAGGTACTGGTGGAAAGGTGCACTACCTGTGGTGGAATTGACTCTCCCTGGGCTGTGGTATCAGCAGCACCATGCAGCCATAACCTGACAGCATCTCTCCCCAGCAGCTGCGGTGCTCAGGAGCACACCCACAGCCTCCAAGAGCTTCCCATCTTCTGCTGCCAAGTCAAGGCAGGCACAATATTCACTAGGCTAAATATGCAACGGAAGGGAGACATTCAGGCTGCTCTGAGACAAGACTAGATAGGCTTGTATTATGAATTCTGCTCAAGAAGCAAAATATTTAATGTGCAACACCCATCTTAATTGCTTTATTATGTTAAAATGTTAAGGTTGAATATAACGGTTTCTACTCGTGGTCAAATGCTCTGTAATGGCCAGAAGCAGTTAAAGTGCCATCAATGTGCATCAAAGAATTGCTAGTTAAATGCAAGTTATTCCATGATTTATTGCTTTTAGTCAAGCCCAATGATCAGCATGCCAACAGGGAAGTGAACTCTCTCAAGTCTCTATGAGCCTTCTTCCCCACTCTGGATGAAATGAGGCCAACGATGAAAACAAAGCATTTATCAATACAGTGCTCAGCTGAAAGGACCAAAGATGTGAGGGATGAGGTTTCCTTGCACCAAGGCAGGGCAGGATTTGGCATTTACCTCCAGCACACAGTGTGTGAGGAGACCCAACCCACACAATCCATGTTAATCCCATGCTGGGAGCTCTACAGTTTGGGATGGTGGCTTTGATGTGAGATAGCGGCTGCCTTCTGTGCACGTGTTCTCTGCCTCCAGAAGCCATGGGGAGCCAAGAGCCAGCTGAGACACTTCCTGGAGCAGAGAGCTTTTACACCCTGTGTTCCTGGATGTGCTGACAGGGGTGGAATTGGCAGAAAGATTACATCATTGGGGTCTGCAACTTTAAAATTAAACAACAGCAGATGAAATCAGTCTCTGCTCCAGGAGAGCTGGCTGCCTGTAGCAGTTCCTTTCAGGCAGCCTTGGTCAGAGAAGAGTTGTGCTATTAAATTTCTAAGATATTTCTACTGGGAAAAAACAGAACATTGAATTTAGCTTGGCTATCAGCATGGCAGGTGAGAGGACAATTAGCTGGGAAATAGAAACATTGGCGATGGGCAGGAGCAGAAACCATCTGTGCCCTGGAGCAGAAATAAGTAGCACAGGGATGAGAAGGGGCACCAGACCATGCTGCCTCTGCCCAACATCACCTGAGGGAATGCCTGAGCCCTGCACTAACAAGAAACTGAGCCAAGGATTTCCCATGGCACCTTCAGCTCATGGCTGTTTGTCTCACAGCACCCCAGCAGCAGTACTCAGGGAAGCCTGCTGACAGGGAGCAGAGTGGCTTCTCAGCCCTTTCTGCTTTCCTGGCCACGTTTCATTCAGCTCCCTCAGCCTTGCTGCCATCAGCCCTCTTTGCTCCTGGGAATTCAAGAAAGTTTAAACGGGAGACATTCCCCTGAGGATTTTATCAGTTTCCCTTTGCCAGAAACATTTTTTCCTTTCATGTGCAAACAAAACAAAAAAATGATATGAGGACTAGTAGTAATAAAAATAAATCAGAGCAGTAGGGCCAATGAGCTCTGTGCTGAAATTCCTTTCTTTCAAGGGTTTTCCCTGGACAGCAACATAGCCCATGAGTATAAGCCAGGAAGTACTCATCCAAAACCACAAGAAAGCACAAGTGGGCAGACACCAGGAACACTGTTTGAATTTGGCACCATGCTTCCTGTCTGAGTCTCATGAAAAGTTCCAGGAATGATCCTGGATTTGTTTCACCTCAAAATCCATGGGGCCCACAAACAGAATTTGAATGAAAAAAGCATTCAGGATTTTCTAAAAAAGCAATGCTACTTCAAATTTATTTTTTCCCCACTTCTAAAATTGTATCTTCTGTAATTTTCTTATACATTACCAGTATGCACTGCTGCACCTGATGTGTTACAGTATGACATAATACAGTAGCTGGAATGCTTTATTATTTTAATGTAATTTAATTGAACACATAATGTTAATAATTAGCGGTAGCTGTTACTCAGAGCTAGTTAAAGCTTCATGCCAATTCCCTGAAGCATTTTATCTCATTCCTTCAATCTGTGCTGCAATGTAACAGATTGACACTTCGTGCAGCATAAATAATGTGAGTGCTAGGGTGAGTCAATAGCAATAATTTGCAGAAAGCAGTGTTAACAACGCTGTAAGAAATAGCTTAGTATCAGTGATACTTTGTGCTTAGCTCATATTTTCCATCCCTATTTCAGGAGACACTTTACTAAGGCAATTAAAACCCCATTAATTACTTCTGTTGTCCAGACAGGCAACCAGAGGCTGGGGCAATGCAGTGTCTTTGGGCAGAGTTAATGCCTGGGTGCTGCCTTCTGCGAGTGCTACTAGAGCTTTGGCCTTGCTTGGAAGGGCTGGAGGATGTTGGAGGAGCCCAGAACAAGAAGCAATGCAGCACTCACACTGTACCCAGCCTGAATTTCCCTCTGAATTCCCTGGTTTTAGCAGCAGGTAGTTCACTTCAAAAGCCTTAGATTCTCTCTCCCTTTTCCCTCCCTCTGCTACAGTCTCTCAAGGGACTCTTGGTCTTGCTCACCCTGAGCACACAGAGCAAACTGCACTCAGATAGACAGAACCTCTAAAGTGGGATGGAGTAGAGTGAGGGCCTCTGGCGCCACACTTTCTTCCATGTCCACCGTGTACTGCAGGTCCTTATGGAAGACCAACACCTCCTAAAGGGCTGCTCATCCTTGGATCAGGCCCTAACGGAGAAATTTCTTTTGTCTCCAAGACACTGCACTCTTGAGTAGATAACCCATTCTTTCAGTATGGCTCAGACCAGACCCCTTCTGTGGGGCAGCACTTCAGTGGGTCCTGCTGGCTTTGGCCAACTGTAATGCAGGTGCAACCCAGAGGATCATTCACACCGAAAAAACCCATAGGTCTTGCAAGTCTTTTGGAGGATTGGAAAGGCCCATTCCTCTCCCTGTCCTTGGAAGGACGTGCTGGCTTTGAGTACTGAGCTAGGATGCACAGAGGTCTGTGCTCCTTCCTCTCTCACTCACTGAGCTTTGTTGCTATTCCTAGACAAGAAGACCCAGGTCTAAGCCACTAGCATTTACATGGCTAGATACTTTTATAGCAACAAAAATGAGTTTCCTATTAGCCAAAAGTGGCTGGAATCCCAGGTCTGGAGCTGTGCTGATGGGGTAATGTCTGGAAAAAAAAAAGGAAATCTCCAACATGGAAACACTAAATGCTATGGCAACAAGAGGAGCAACAAACAGAGCTTAAAGACATAGGCTTAGCATTAATTTAAGCACTGGGAATTAGAGAAAGGGAAATATCAGTAATTTATAATGCTGTGTTTTATGTGGGATGAGGAGACAGGATCATATGCCCTTAAACATGGAGATACATGCACTAGAGGCAGACAGGCAGGATCCTGCTCCAGGCTGCTGGCTTTCATCAGAATTCCTTCTGGCCATTCAGCTGACACTACATGTGGAAACTGAGCTCTGACTGCGCCTTCTTCCTTCCAGCCCTGTGCTGTAACTACAAAGTGGGGAACATATCTATCTAATTTGTTAATCCAGTCATAGTAGCTGGCTGAGCTGCCCCTGCCGAGCCCCCTGTCTCTGAGTCATGGAGAGATCTTTCCTATCCCCTCCCCAAAAAGCAGAGATCTTCTCTGGTGACACCCAGCTGCTCCGTGCTATCTGACAGCTCCCTGTAGAAGATGATGCATACATTCATTGATGCTGGCCATGGAGCTGACACTTACCAGGTCTCCCTTCACCCTTGGCAAAAGCATAATTTCCATATATACACCTTCTGAATTCTATCCAGAGCAGACCAAACGAGGCTTTTCTTGTTTCATTTATTTTCTCTGTGGATCTCAGTCTCTAACCATCATGGCACAGCAGTTTCCAGTAAATGCCTGCAGAAGACAGGCAGGTAAAATGTACTGAAGTACTGAAAGTACTCGGTTGACTTCTGAAGTCAGGACACAGCTTCAGCCCAGCAGATGTGAATTTACCGTGTTTGTACTTCTGCCACAAGTTTCCTTGGAGATCTCTGAGAAACCATTCCCGTTCCCTAAATTTCCAAGCTCCAAAGTGTCTGTGCCAGAGAGACTATAAAATGTTTGGGCTAGGACTCTCTTAGGTGCATGTGCATCATCCACTGCAGAGAGGCTTTAGCGTAACTGAGTCCTGGCACTGCTGCTTGCATACAGCCACAGACTCACCTGCTGTAAGGCACTGCCAGGCCATTCCCTTGCAAAGCACAGCACCTGTATTTCCGGGCCCTTGGAACCACTGCTTCCTAATGATCTATGTGTAAAGATCTGCAAGTCGTCATGAAACGGACACATTTCCTTGTAAAAAACAGAGCAATGCTCCACTCCATGTTTAACTTTTTTTTTCTTTAGTTTAAGAAAACGACACCACAAGGTCCCACTCTTCAGTGTCCAATGGGAATGACACCTAAATTTCAAGCAAGCGACCCCGTTTATTTTTCTCGTTCAGCTGCTCCCACTGTCTGAGTCATTTTCCTCCTCCTGTCAGGGGATGCTGCCTTTCCCTTTGCCTTGAGGCCCTCACAGTGCGCTTAGCCCAATGGGAAGGAGGAGGAGGAGGCATGGTGCTCCAACTTGTGCCAAGCTGGCAGGAAAGGATGAAGATCAGAAGCAGCAGTAGAGAAAGGAGATGAAATGCCATTGGTGTGAATTCCTCCGTCCAAAGACTAGGCTGAGGACAAAGCTCTCACCTTCAGCACCATGGGACAAGCTAATCGTGGGGAACAGGGCCTATTTCTCTTCCCTTAATTCACTATTTGATCTTGGACTAGTTCTTTCAATTCTGCTGTATCTGTTCCCTTCTACGCTGACAGGATAAGAATGCCATTCCTTGTGAAGTCCTTTGATATCCAAGGAGGAAAATCATCATACAGAAGCTATAGCTGATTAGCTTTATTAGTGTCACAGCCGTCTTACTCTTGAAAAAAATCTCTCGCTTGTACAAAGGACATCATTGCTGAATAACTCTGTCTGATGTCACACAAGGCTATCTGCTTTCATTGTACAGAAAGAAAGAGAGTTGTGTTCCTTCATTTGAGGACTTGTTAAGCTTCTCAGTGTGTGTCCTGGCAAGGCATAGTGAAGAGCAGGTAAAAGGATACACGAGAATAATGACAACCTTTTGCTTTTGCTTCTGTCTCAGTGGATCTGTGTTTCCTGAGTTTCAGCAATTTCTAAGTAAATGAAAAAACAAAACAAAACAAAACAGTTTATGGTGTTCAGAATTTCATCCAAGTTTCCTCAAAACTGGAGCCAGGTACATTCCAGCCCAAGGGATCCTTTCTGACCAAAACGTCTGCTTTCCAGTGAGAAACATTCATTCCATGAGGCGTTGTGCTCCAGCTGGGAGCCCTTCCCAGTGCCCTGCTCATGGCAAGGACTCCCACATTGTGCCAGCTGGCAGAGGACAGCCCTGTGCTGGTGCCTCAGCCTCCCTGCTGCCTGCCTCATGCTCACGGGCCACTTGGCAGCCTGCTAGGCAGCAGCAGAGTGGAAATCCCATGCTATTTCCCGAATGCAACCCGCATACAACACTGTGCACAGAGATGGGACACAACATTTTTGAACTAACAGGTAGTGGGATCAGACCCTGCATCCTTCCGACAAGCATCTTCTGAAGACGGAAAGGCTTTTGTTTTTCACAGTTTGACAGCTGTGTGCCTGTTGGATCTGTCAAGCAGCCTGCAGAACTGGAGCAGGGAGATCTGAGGACCCTCGTGCTGCAGCAGTGCTGGAGCCCGAAGCTGGTGGCTGTCAGTTCAAGACAGCCCCAGCCAGAGTACCACACTAAGAGCTGAGACAAGCTTTCCTAAGCAAAACTTGCTCTATTCTCAGCTGCTGGGAATGATCTCCAGAGAGGAACAAATGGGTTCATGGCCTTTTTTTCACCTTTCCTAGCTATTATGCAGTCTTCCAAGAGTCTTCATCTCATAGGCATTTGTAGTTAATTTTTCAGTGTATATTTTGTACAGGAAAAATTCAGATCTTGTCTCTACTTTTTTCCTGGTAAACTGCACGCATTGCTTGAGAATGAAGAGGATTAGAATATCTATGATCGAGGTATAGCGAAATTATCTGAGAGAAGATGTAAACTGTATCGAGGCTGTTTAAAGTGATGTTAGTTAGCTTTGTTAGTACGTGTTTAATGCAATCCCTCTGTGGAAAACTGCAATAAAAATATCAGTTATCTAAAGATTCAGCTCAGTCTGCTCTACACAGCTGATATCAGAGATATCCATTCAGTTTAACATGAAAAAGCAGCAAAGTCTCGGCTTTTCTGATGCTTCAAAGGATAAGACATAAGAAGAAAATGAAGCCTTTCTGAGAAGTAGAAGTCCCACTTTTCAGGCCTTTTTCATTCATTTCTAGAAAGAACAACAGAAGCACCAGTTTATCTCACTTCCTTTTGCTATTTTGCTTTCTGCTTCTCCTTGCAGCTCAGGAAATGTTACTTAGGAGCCACAGCCAGGGCAGACATTTCTGCTGAAGAGCCACCGAGTGGCATGTGGTCCAGCTGTACCTCCTTTCACCCTGTCTGTGGGCTCAAAACAGCCCAGGGTGTTGAAGGAACAAAGTCAGCACGAGACAGAGCATCTCTTCAGCAGCAGGGCTTTCTGGGAGCACTGAGAGTCCTGAAACAAGCACTTCTACAAACTGCTTTGTGCTTCTTGTATGAAGTAACACGAAGAGAAAGCTTTTGCCACAAGTTGCCTTATGTTATTTTACCACCAGTGGGAAGCAGTCAGGTTTCTGCAGAATTTATCCACCATTCTGTTAACAGAAAGGCCTTGAACACCCAAACACCTCACCTGAACTCCTTCAGCAAGCTTCTCAGCTATTTGCATTTGACTTATCTAGGTACCCATCATCACCCCAACATCTGGCTGTAGAAGAGTTGACATGACACTGGCAACACTAATGGAAGCCAACGGGAATTTGCTCTGATCACATTAAAAGAAAGAATTTATAAAACAGAAACCCAACAGTCTGGGCATCTCATTCTAGGCCATGAAAACAAACACACTCCTCAGCTTAATCCTGCTGCCAGCCCATCTGTCTCAGCCCCTCATGTAAGAAATGATATACAGTCTTCAAATCCCTGCTCAGAGCTGTGAGAAAGCATTCATTAATTCTCAGAAGGCATGAAGATAAGATACTTCTCTGAATAAGTTCAGAAGATATTAGAAGTCAACAACCCTAAATCCACTATTGCTGTAAAGAGGTTAATTCTACATCTCTGCTTTTAGTCAAAACTCGTTGAGGAGAAGTATGTGGTTATCCCAGAGAAGACTGGAATCAAGCACACCCCTTAAGGTACAGATTGCTGTGAAGTACATGGTTCAGTGTAAGGTCACAACACCAAGGTAGGCATGAGGGCAGGGGGAGGATACAGAAAATATCACATGCCTGGGCACGTGAACTGATAGGAACAGAAAATAACACCTGGTTCATTGCAGAGACACTTAAGACTCCAAGAAAGTCAGGCAAGTCAAAGAGAAAGCAAGGGACGGCAAGAGAGAGACCTTCCCTATCAAGTCTCAAGAGTGCTTTGTCCTCCCATTGCTTCTACTTTACATGTTATAAACTCTGTGACAACACTGGCTAGTTTGGATTCCATGAATTAATACTTGTATTTTTAACTGACCCTATCCTGACTTGAATTAAGAGTAATTTCAAGGCAACTGGATAATAACAAGGTTCTTCTCACCTAGGTCTGTGCCAATTTATTAAGTGAGGTGCTAGGGAGACTTCAGTAAGCTCCCTCACTCCCAGCATGTTCTCCAGACTGTGCCCCAAGAGAATCCGCATGAACCAACTCACAGAGAGGAAATTGCTCTTGTTAAACCAAATGATATGGTTGAGAAAACTGACAGCCTGCTGGGCTCACTCATCCTTTGTGTGCTTAAAAGCTTGTCTGTTTTTTCCAGCTATATCACTTGGCCTAATCAATATTTTTCCTCCTCCTACAAACTGTGCTATGTTATTAACCATGTGAACTTAATCATATTTTTCTCTACATTACACAAGAATAACATGTTTAAAGAGACTGGGACAGAAAAAGCAAAGGATAAGGGAAAACAGCTGCTAATCCCTTGTGCCAGGAATATAAGATAATTACACTTCTGGAGACATTTGCAAGCCTCATGTCTGATAGATCAATTTAAACCAGATCATGATCTCAATGTGACAGTTCTACCCACTCGGGATATCACAACTGTAGCTGACAAGCATGTTTCAGTCCATCCCACTTAAGAAGGCATTAAGGACCCATTGTAAACATTATCCACATGAAGACAAGCATCTATTTGAGAGCTCCTTTGACTGTGAGCCTCCTTGCCTCATGTGTCTGAGGGCACTGTCCTCAGAGTTGCTGGTTTACCCTCTTTGACAAGCCACTGCTGTGCCCAAGTGCTCTGTGGCCACGTCACACTGACATCTTTGCAGCTGCTGTCTCATGGGGGTAGAAGCATAGGAGCATCTCTTCCTGGCATTTCTGCCTGTGGGTTGCAGGACACAGCACTGTTATACCTATGGCAGGGAAAGTAAACACTGACTGTAAAGTCCCACAGAAAAAAAGTGGCTTACTTTAAATAAAAGCCATAAATAAAGGAAGTACAAGAACATAGAAGACAAAGCAGTGAATACTTGTCTCTCACCTTCCTCTGAGAGACATTTGGCTTGAACAAGTGATGAAAATGATTTTGTTCTTCAGTCGTACGTTTCACTCTTTTCTTCCTTGTTACAGAACAGTTTGATTTGACTATTCCCACACGTTAAGAAAAGCCTTTCTCCAGTGAAAACATGTTTCTTTGATCCTCTCACCTGCTAAGATTTCCTGTTCTTTGTGAATTTCTCAGTTTCACTGACCATGACCAACATCTGGTCTTTTTGCATTGATGTTAGAGATCTTCCACTTCCCCCTTCTTTCTCATAAAGAAGCTGGAGAAGCTAACAAACACTTGCAGCCAGCTCAGCCTCCCAAAGAGTTTCCCTTTGGCAGGCTATCAGTGAGGTTTAATGACTAACATCTTCCTTTTCAGGCAGGTGCTTACTGCCCATCTTCCATGGTGGAGCAGTTCTGGAAAACAGGAATCATGCTTGGGATGGAAAACTGTTCCAAAGAAGGGTTTCTGCCTAAAGTAAAGGTACTTGCAGAATATGCTATGGAGCTCATCGTCTCGCTGGCCAGCACCTATTTGGTACTCTTCATATATAAGTTATGTTACACAGCAGGTAAGATGGCTAAATCATGCAATTTGCATTGCTAACAGAATCTTCAATAGCACGTGCCCAGGGCTGCACCCCAGACCAAATCACAGGTTGGCAATTAATGCTTAGAACACCCCCATGTTAGTTTTTGAAGAGTCAAAAGAAGTTACAGAAAAGGTAAACTCCTTTCATGGGAAATTCACTATCTGGAGATTAATCTTTCACAGATACATTCCTTATCCAGGGTAACTAGAGAAAATAACAGAAAGAATGATGCATTTCTGTGGAGGCTGCAATTAGATGTTTATTGCCAGTGATCTCCAGGGAGTTCATATTTATTTTGCTGAACATTTTACTAACACTGGGAAAATATTCTATTTTCCTGAACATTTGCCCTTTGACATGTTGCCAAAGCTCTACAGAATGATGATGAATCACTCGTTAGTGACTGTGATGTTACTATTTCTCATTTCTAACATGAGAAATTTTTGGTGCAAAAATTTCAAATATCTTATAGTGATCACGCAATGGGATTTTGTCTCTGTGTACTTGAGCATATGGGAAAAAAAGTACATGAAGAGAGAAAAGAAACCAAGAGCCTTATGGTAAAATTAGGCAATGGCACATGGTAACTCATACCTATGGGGCTGCATGTATACCTACATGACATGAGATCCACGCTGAAAATAATGGGGGATTGCACAGGTCAAGACAGGAATTCATCAGGAACATCCAAATGGTAGCCATGCATGAGCTGTGTGCTCAGAATACCAAGGGGATAATCACCTCATCCCAGACACTGCATTTCAGACTGCAGTGATGGACAGGACATCAAGAAAGTATTACAGAGTTATGTGTCTGCCTTGATTTTTTCGGAACCATGGGGTAATTTCATGGAATGGAAGATGGCCTATTCAAAACTGACTAGAGAAACGGTTCTTGGTGCAGCATATAGTTCGGCAATGAACTCTTTCAACAGAATACCTCTAGGAGCAAAAATTGTAGCAAGTGTAAGATGGTTATTAGGGAAATTTGTAGATAGCAAGCATTCAGGATAACAAATGCTAAGTCATAAATACTTTAGGAGTTGAACTAGTCTTTATCAGTGGAGAACAGGATGTGGCTGTGTGCTAGAGCAGGTTATCCAAATGATTTTATAGTCATATCTGTTGAAATATGTGGTCTGGGTCATTGCTGGCAGGATGCTACACAAAGAGGTTATTCAGTCTTATGAGGCCTGACGATATTCCAGCAGACTTATGAACCCCTAAGCCTTAAAGAAAAGCAGGGACTGAGGAGCGAGGCTTTTTGGCAGAGCTGCTGGAGTCCAGTGCTGAAATAGCAGGGGATACTTCAGGTCAGTCCTGAAGTGCACTGCAACAGCCATCCAGTAATAGAAGTTATCCATTATCACTCATCCACAAATATTTTGAAAGGAAAAATCCTGGACAGGCTCTGAAAAGCTGGCTGGCTCATGCTCATCATTCTGATGAGATTTCCATAGAGAAGTCACAGTTTTTGCAAAGTTGCCAATTTTTAAGCAATCCTCTCAGCCAATTTCTGTATTTCCCTCTGCACACTACCAAACATGATTAGATCATATTATGAACATATTGCCTGCCAAATTTCATCTCCAGTAAATCATACTGAGCACTGTGACCTTATAAAAGAATCTTAAACTGATTAACCTGTTTACTCTGTGCCTCTCTACAGAGAAAAAAAGTCCCATTAACTTGTTTTGGAGTACTATTGATTAAGATGTCCTAATTTACATTTTCCTCCTGTTTTTGCAGTTGATATGTCATACTTAAAGAGAGGCTGTAAAAGAATACACTGGTTCCACCTACATTCTGACCACATGGAGGAAAGGGATGATATAATGCTAAATACATTCACTCCATATCCAGGAATATGCAGAACTCTTATTTATATCTTATCATTCCCACTTGTTTACACAGTGACCCATGTGGCCAGTTTTAGTTGAGAAAATCATAAATCATTTACAGCAGCTCATCCGTGCTGGCCAGGAGGGCTTTACTTTGCTAACATGGCAGAAAAGCACTTGCAAATCCCAGGCACCAAAAACCAGATCCTCATGTGGTACTTATCTGCCACCCTTCTGACATCTGTACTCTGCACAAGCAGCCAATACTTCGCTCCATGATGAATAGTAAACAGAACCAGTGTAATTTGTCCCATGAAATATGGGTTTGCAGACTTTGCATTTTATTTTTTTATTTGGCATTCAGTCTTCACATAAATTCACCAAAATGGGATGAGATTCATCTTATCTAACATCAGACATCCTAAATGTCAGTGTTCACAGCAAAGGCAGTAATGAAAAAGCCCTTTCTAGTGCCTGGAGAAGAATTCACCCTAATGCTGACTTTCAAAATGAGGCTGATAAACCACATACTGGTTCTCTCCATTTATAACAAAGAACATCAGAAGTGCTGACTCAGTTACCTACAGTCATCTAACTTCCACTGAAATGAATACTATCCTCATGTCTCATGTGAAAAGCCTGTGAAATAGCATAAAATGTTAGAGACCAGGTGAGAAAAGTGTTAAGTGTTCCTGACATATACCTTATGTCAGGAATAGGAGATGAAGCAGCAGGAGTAATTCTCATTGACTGACTCCCATTGAAAAAGGAGAGCCAAGTATTATGAAAGGAAAATGACTGCTGTCTACCTTAATTATGCACTACAACAATCCACTGTATGCAGCAATCCCACTGAAGTGGATCACTGTAGGTAAGATCTCTTACCTGCAATAGTGCATTTGCCTACTGAGTGTTTAGAGCAGAGAGATGAAGTCTACATGTGAAAACTACTCACCACTTTGAAGTTCTTATGTTGGCATGGGACTTGAGATACTACCTTTACAAGATAGTTGTTTAAAAGCCAATGCTCACCAGGTGGCTCACGAAGAATGCACTGTTCATAAATTTTAACAAACATTTTAAAAAGATGTGTGTAAAACACAACTGTGGAATATCAGCAAGAGATCACTAGCACATTTAACACAGGAAGAAGTGATATATTTAATTCACAGTTTAGCCTGTAGTCACATGGATCTAAGTGATTAAGTTACTTGGAGTGGCGCACTCATTAACTATACCATTACTGCCTGCAAAGGTTGGCCTCATGACCACTATAGGCATGAATTGCTTATCCAGACATGGCATGGGGTAAAGTCAGAGCACCATTACCTGCAACTACAGGACAGTATAAGTAACCCTGGTTGGTCAAGAGATGAATCAACCCAGGCAGTCAGGAAAGGGAGCAAAGCAGACTCACAGACATTCCAGAGGCTGTTCTTTCAACACAGCATAGATGCAGTCACTCATTTCAGCCAAGTTTTCATCAGCTGATCATCAAGAATCCTTACGAACCTGCTCTGAAGGCCACCAAACTCATGGACAGACTTAGCATTTACTTCAGAGGCCTTAGATCAAGCTGTTTTGCATTAAAAATAAATGAAGAGAAATCTAAAACAAATATCAGTGGCCAAGAGATTCTTCACACAGAAGACATTGACTGAATATAAACAATGGAATTATGGACAGGCAATAATATATAGGAAAAAGAAAAAACAGCACAATTTTAAACACTCTTCTAGGACAAGCTAAAAATTCCCTCCTGGATCCAAAACTGGTATTTCTGTGCTCTTTTCTGGAGTGTTCCAGGCTACCTGAAGCAGACTTTTCTGTGTAGACTTTTTTCCTGGCATGATAACATGTGTTAAAGGGTAATGGGAATTTGGAGAGGACCCATAAACAGTTATCAGAAGATAAAGCTATGCTGTCAGTAGGGACATGCCCTCATTGTGGTTTCAAGACAGAGAGGTAATAACAAGGATGGAGAAATGTAGATTCTGTAGTAGGATGGTCCAGAATGCAAGAGTATTCCTTTCTTTTACTGCTTATATCTGTAAGATTGAAGTCCTGCTGGAAAAAAAACAGAAATGACTATTATTTCTTTTCATTTCTGTTGCTTCTTTTCTATGAAGAAATGTTCACAGTAATAAAAGTCAATACCATCTCTGTCAGCATGAACACCACTAAATGCTAACAGCCCAAGAGGGAAACAATGGTACAGTTCTTGAGTTCATCAGTCTTTAAGGGGAAGAAGCAGCGTCAATTTCTAACCCTGGAGGCCACTACATAACTACTCACTGAAAACCCCAACATGCCTATTAACACTGAATGCTGAAGACTGTCTTATTTAGAAAGTCCTGTCACTCTTTCTGTATCTACAAAGCAGCAAATGGTCCAGCACATCTGTTGGTAATTCCCATGGGAAATCTGGTCTGATGAAATCTATTTCTTTTTATTTGTTGTATTAAGCAGGCAGCACACTGCAAAATGAGAACCTGTTTGCTGCTGAGGGTGGCAACTGCTGTAACAATAGCAATGCTATCATGACTTCAGAGATGTAGGAACCACGCTCAGGCCAGGACTTGGGCAGAAAGCTTTCAGTGTGACCCCTGACACTGTCACTTCTCTGAATTTCAGTTATGGTTACCCACTAGAACTTCGGCTTCAAAGACTTAAAATTATGTCACTTAGCCCCATTGAATTCAGTAGACTTGAGCAATGATTTAACCAAAGTTAAGCATATAAGTCTTTGCTAGGTCAGAGCTTAAAATATCACTGTTATCAGTACTGTCTAAGTATTTTCAAGGATATTTTAAAGAATATTTTAAAGAGAACCCTTATAAAGTCTTCCATTAATTTGAATTAACTTTTAGCTCATGGTTTTTGTGCAAAAAAGCTTAAGTCTTTAAATCTCCTCAGCTTCCACTTACTGAGCTATAAATAACAGAATTATACTAAGATGCAGTTTTTTTTTGGTGGCATTAGATATGCAGAGGGGATTTCCTGATACAAACATATCCTACTACCCACTTAGTATGCATTCCTTAAAAGTGCGACAGTGATTTGACAGATAGCAAAACAAGTTTTCCTTTAAGAACTAATTTAAGGGTGTTGGGTGGGATGTGAGCTGAAGAATTACACTATTTAAATTTACCCAAGAACAGTATGTTACAACATATGATCTTGCTGATTCATCTCCCAATATCTAAAAAATAATAATAAAAAAAATTAGTAGGAAGCATTTTCCATTATTTCTTTTTCATATTTTTATGCATCAGTAAACGTATAAATAAATGTAAAGCATCAATAGTGGTCTGGCATACCAGACCTTGAAGATGACAAGGATGATAGATAGGTAGGTTGAATACTTGTAAATAGGATTTTTAGGACTGTCAACTTCAGTATCTGATAGGGACAGAAGGGGTGCACAAGACGATACTTCTCCATGACTTACTTTTCAGCACCTGGTTTTGCATTAGTTGAAGAAGCTAATGACTTTTAAAATAAAAATTGAGAGATGGCTACAGAGTGGCCTGAGATAACCAGATATACTGATCAAAATATCATGAGACCAAAATTTGCAGTGCCCTGCTGATTTTGACCAATTGCTCTCAGAACATCTTCCAGAGAGGCAATATCTTAGCTGGTTCATCTTTCAGTATGAGCAATCTTACTCTCTCTTTCCAAACGTTAAATTTCTATTGTCTTTATCATCTTCAGGTCTTCCATTTTAGTCAAGGTCAGACAAGTCAACCAAGGGAGAACAGAAAAACTGGATAATGATTAGCAGAAGAAGGTATCAAATGATTGATGGCAGGACTCCCAAAAGATGCATCACAAGGAGACAGATTATGATATGTTACTGTACATATATTGATTACATATATTGATTATTTACTTGTACCATATATAAAACAATCCCTATAAGGAGGGAATGATTTCATTATTTGGTTAAGGCTTAGCTGAGCATGAGTCAGCAGTGTGTCCGCGTGGCCAAGAAGGCCAGTGGCACTCTTGCTTGCATCAGAAGGGAGGTGAACAACCCCCTGTACTCAGTTCTAGTGAGGCTGCACCTCAAGTACTGCGTTAAGTTTTGGGCCCCTCACTACAAGAAAGACATTGAGGCTCTGAAGCACATCCAGAGAAGGGCAACAAAGCTGGTGAAGGGTCTGGAGCACAAGTCTTACAAGGAGAGGCTGAGGGAACAGAGATTGTTCAGTCTGGAGAAGAGGAGGCTGGGGGAGACCTTATCACTATGTACAACTCCCTGAAAGGAGGTTGTGGTGAGGTGGGGATCAGCTTCTCCTGGGTAACAGTGATAGGATGAGAGCAAATGGTCTTAAGTTGCACCAGAGGAGGTTCAGGTTGGATATTAGGAATTTCTTCTTAGAAAGAGAGGTGATGCACTGGAATGGGCTGCCCAGGAAAGTGGTGGAGTTGCCATCCCTGGAGCTGTTTAAGGAAAGGGTAGAGGTAGTACTTAGTGACATGGTTTAGTGGGCAGTATTGGTGGTAGGTGGACAGTTGGAATAGATGATCTTAGAAGTCTTTTCCAACCTTAATGATCCTATGATTTTTACTTGTAATTAGAATTTTACAGTTGCTCGCAGCTAAGTTTCTTCACAAAAATATTCATAAGGATGTTTTGGCAAATTCAACCTACAAGGACATGAAATTGAGCCTTAATTTCAGTTTTAATGGGGATCAATGAAAAGAGAAAAAGAGATCACAAAAAAAGTTATACACCTCAAACTAAGCTCTTAATTTGTTAGGCAGCACTGCTCAAGTTATACATCACTCATTATCTAATTACAATGCAGTTACAGCTCATTGTGAATCATATTTCAAGAAGGGCTACAAGTCTATATTTCTTGTTTGAAAATGCAGATCAACTGGCTAGCTTTAAATTCAAACCAAGTCTTCCACCTGTCTCTTTATGTGCATGTTGCTATGGTGAAGATCATGACTGACTGTATACAAAAGTGAAGCACAGAAGAATCACTGAAAAAAAAAAAACCCACATCCAGACAGCAGGAAAAAAAAAAGTAACAACTGAAAAAAAAAAAGCATATTACTTGTTAGGTGCCATTAAGGACTCCTATTTTTCTGGCCCTATTTTGCTGATCACCTGCCCAGAAATGTAATTGGAATCATAAACTTTAAACTACCCCAGTTTTCCTGACAAAATCTTTCTAACAAATACAAGCATAACTATTGTCATTATAAGTCCCATTAGGTCAGGAGCTATAATGTGCACTGGCACTACAGCTCCTTGCTCTTTTGGCTTCTCTCATTCTCACCCCTCTTGCTTTCCTCAACTGTGATATATCAGTCACTGAGGATTAACATCCTGCACAGAGCTGGGAATAGTTTGTGCAGCTTGGGCCAGAAAAAGCCCCACAAAGTGTCCTTGCCTGCAGGTGCCTGTGTAGGAAGGCTGCCACAATTCTCCTTAGTTCGCAAGTGCTGGATATTGCATTGCAAAGATTTGGCAGAACTTGAAGCTCAAAGGGCAAACCATACACTAAGTACTCCCAGAAAGTTATAAAATGTTCCTCAGATGTTATAGTAAGGTCTGCAATTTCTTTTAAAAGCTGTGTTTTAAAGGCAAACACTTTGTAATCTCTCCTCTGGAAGGGCTCCCTCATTCAACAGTAATAGTTTGAGGGAAGAAGTAAAACATCAGTGCTAATCTTTCATTAACTGCTGTTGCTGCTATTCTTAAAGCTCCAGGTCTGAGTTTCATTTGAGCTTTATTTCTCCTTTGAGATACAAGCCCTTTCCAGCCTTTCAATGGGTTCAATGTCTTTCAAATGGTTTCTTCAGAGTTTGCTCAAGCGTGGTGGGCATAACGATGCAGTCACTAGGGTTTGTTCAAGACATAACCATTGGAGCTTCCGTGATTCAAACTCTTTCGCAGAAGTCTCTGCTGGTTCCAGCAGTAATCCTGCCTGGGAGAAGTGAGAGAAATGGGCTCCAAATGTTCACGTAAGAAGGATGCACAGTGAAGGCATCCAATTGGTAACAGCATGCATGAATAACAGACTTCCTTCCAGAGATGACCTGAGCAGAAGCCAAAAAGAAGAACTTTCTGGTAATGTTCCAGGAACAGAAACAAGAGTTTCAGAAGTTTGTGAAAATGGAGAGTGTATAATCAATTAATATAAAGATGCTATAATTGTGAAATTAACAAAAGAAGTTGGCTAAGTAGGCTACAATAACAAAGAGAGAATAGATAGAATGCTTACCTGTGTCCTGGGCTCACTACAAAACTCCAAAGGAGGGATCTCCAGAAGGGATTCTTCCCACTGGTAGTCAGTTCTTAAATGGGTCTAGGAGAGGTGGATCCAGACTCCACCCCTTCTGGCAGCACAGGTGAATTGCCTTCACCTGTGCTCCTGTGGCTGACTCATTGCTTGCCTCAGGTGTTCAGGCTGTGATTCAGCAGTTCCCATACAGAGGGAAATAAAAACTTCTCCAAACTTTCAGACTGAAAAAAAAAAAGCCCTTCTGATAGAGTGATTTTATCACAGATCCAAGCTGATTTTATTCAGAATTGTATATTCATAACTAGTTACTCTTCATTGTGTCTTCTCAAATAGTACAACCCAAACCAGGCATGTCCGACATGTGGCCTGCTGTCTGCTCATCCTGTCCTGAGGCCATCTTCTGACCCACTCTCATCATCATGATGGCTTTGCCCCAGCAAGTGGCCTGGCCTAGCCCTGGGCGTGCACCCATCATTCACTGCCAATGGAACGTTGATGCAATACTGATCTACTCTAGGCTGAAATCAGGACATGGGGAGGGGACACTGCAGGGCTAACTCAAGTTATGGCAAATAAGTTTATGGATTCTGATACGCTGACCTCTGAGCAGCAAAAACTATGCAGCTGTGCTTTCTGTTTTGGCAAAGGAATTTGAGAACAGATTTCAAGACTGCCAAAATATCACCAATTTTTTGTTTCATTTGTGACTCCATTTTCAGTTGACATAAATAAATTACTTGTGAATTTTATTACTTACATACGCTATATATATAAAGTATTTTATAACTGCTGCTCTGAAATTAATGCCTCCTATTTTATGATGCTGTCCCATGATGTCAGCAGAAGATACTGTATGCATGGCAGTAGAGGTTGAATCTTCCCACCAATATTCCATTACATGTTGTTGCCGTGTGACAGATGGCAGCAGAAGGGCAGTCAGACAAATTGGTGTCTGACATGAAAGTTCATACGAAGCAAAGGTGTGGCACTGAATTTCTTCATGTGGAAAAAATTGCACTCAATGACATTCATCAATGTTTGCTGAGTGTGTTTTGGAGCTGAGAACTTGCTCTATCAAATAGAGTTACTGTGCTCTTTGTAACAGTTGTAGTTTCCATGGAAATAATTAGGAGGCATTACTTTCAGAGCAACCTTCATAAATGCAGCACAAAACAGTTCCTCTTCTCTCCATGTGGCCCAGGCAAACCAAAAGGTTGGACGCCCATGGTCTGTAGAGTCGGTGTCCAATTTTTGTTTTACTTTAGCCGCATGGAGTGAAGAGGAACTGTCTTAGGCCATACACAAAATATTTAGTATTATGTTAATGTATATGAGTAACAAAAAACTTCTTTTAAAAAACGTTTTTTATTAAAACATAAAAAAAAAAGGGCAGAGAACCATTAAACTAGTGGGTTGGATACGTATGTTTTAGAGCTTGAAGTCCTTAGAAGGGGTGAACTTGTTCTGCCACAGCTTCAGGATATGAACCTCAGCTCTTTTCTCTGCTTCTCAGTTTTTTCCCCATATAAAATGGTGGCATTCTTTCTCTTCTTGCAGACTCGGCCATGCAGTTTTTTCATGTCTCAGATTTCTGATGTTGGATTATTACAAGTTAATGGTATTAATTACACCATAACTGTTCATCCAGAGGGTAATAATTAATTATCAAAGGGCTTGTTTTGTGCTAGGTTGAAATAGATCGTTAGGTAATTTATTATGACTAGTAAAATATGTTAACTCAATCAATTTTTGCAGATCTGTTTTACAATTCAGTGTCAACGGAATGTAATTTTCAAACCTGTACTTAAGTACATTCAGCAATAGGGCAGATACAAACACTGCAGCCAAATGCTACAGTGAGATTCCTCAGCACAGACACATGGCTAAGAGCTTTTAGCTTTCCTTCATGGAGAATTACATACAGACTGAAATATTTGGCTGGTGTGATCTGCCTGGTTTGGTCTTTGCATCTTAATAGAAATACAAGAAGTGCATTCAGGAGCACTGTGAAAGCTGTCCACAGTCTCTCATGGGACTAAAGCTATGTCTCACCAAACAGTAAGCGTAAATAGGCCATGTGCTGGGCAGGAAAAATCTGTGGCATCATGTTTGAATTCACTTTTTTGGCTGCTTTGCCACCCTCGAAGGAGGCAGTGAGTCCACCAATGCAACTCAATTTTCAAAAGGGCTAAATGAAGCACATCAGGGTAACAGTGAGTGCAATTGTATTTCCTAATGAGCATAAAGGCTTCCCTTAGAGACAAGAAAAAGAAGCAATGTCAAAGATCAGTCAGGTTTTCCCCTCTTTGTCCCATTCCTCTATAAAACAGAAAGACCCGTTTTCCATCCTAAAACCAACGGTGCCCCTCAGAGCTGGTACTCAAGCAGGACAGAGGAAAAACTTCAGTGACTCTTCTTCTGCTATGCTGAATGACTTGACAGAGTAACTGGCTCAAATAAGAAAATACTTGTGGCCTTTGTGGCTATTTTTTCCCCAGTAGTTCTGGCCCTTATAAGCAACCTATATATTAGGTCCTCTATGCTCAGCCTTAACTCTCTGGTTCCCCATGTCCAGACTCCTTCAGTGCTGTGGGATTTCCCCCTCCTTCACACATTAAAGGCAGCTTTGGGCCTGGGTCCACACAAAATATCTAACTTCTAGACTTAGAAGGACTTACTACATTAATTAATTTCATTGTTTACTAGAAATACAGGCTATGAAATAAACTAATTATGATTCCATAGACATTAAAATTGCATTTCTTTATAAAGAGGTAAGAGGCCTCTGTTTTCATCTATTTTCTGAGACTTAGCTTTTTTCTTAACACAGAGGAGAGCAGCTAGTTGCAGTTGCCTGGATGGGAAGGAAAGGAGAGAAATTTCAGAGGAAAATATGGGGGAAAGCTTTAGTCAGCTTGTCAGGACACCACCTGCAGTTTCCTCTGGACTTAGAAAAGACAGGCAGAGAAGGAGCAAAAGAAATGTGATACAGAGCCCTGCGCACACCAAGGTCAGAGAAAGAGGAGCATGAGGAGGTGATCCATGGCAATGTGGAACAGATATCCACACTGCAGCCTGTGGATATGCTAGAGCAGGTGGGTATTCCCTGAAAGAAGGTTGTGTTTAGCATCAGTTCCACTGTTGGAGCCATGCAGAAAGTCAAACGGCAGCTAAGTGCAAAATACCTTTTAAATACCATGTTCTACGTGCCTTAATGGTCAAAATCTTGGTATCTGTCTCATGGTCTCTTACATCAGCAGCTTCCCTGGCTACTGTTTGCATCTTTGTTAAAAGATTTAGAAAAGGCACAAATACTTTGGCATTGTTTTATATGGAAGGTGTGCAAATACTACAAAGACTGTTCACAGTTAAAAATCAATAGGTTGCAAGGCAGACAAAGATAACCTGGAGAGATGTCTGGATAAAGGAATTCATCCCATGAAAGACCACCTGAAGGCATAATGGATTTTCCACTGCAGTAAACTACTCAAGGTTTCCATTGGCTACTGCTCACAAATTTTTGAGGTTGCTCAACATGCCCATGAGCTTTACAAACATCTGTAGGTATTTGTTAAAGCCACTGAGATACTTCAGTTTCTACTCCATAGAAAATGGCAATATTTTGTTTTTCACTCTTCACAATACATGTAAGTTTTGCAAATTTGCTACAGAAATGAAATTGAAAAAGTCTGTCTTAGAACCATGCAATGTTTCCTTTGGATAGTACTGAAAATACTGGAAGAAAAAATATAAGAAAAAAAAGTTAACTGCTAACAAATATGTGACCAGATAAAATCAGTAGCGTGTATTAATAGAAAAGGCAAAACGAAACATGACGCAAAGATAAAATCCAAATGCCATGGTCTCCTTTGTTTGGATTGAACGTTTCCTCAATATCAACATGTTCTGACAAAACAATTCAATTTTGCCAAAGTTGCATTTTCGCACAGAAACGGACTTTGTAAAAAGCTGCTGACTAGCTCAAGCATCTGTATTCCAAGTGATTCCTTTTGTGTTCTGCGGTTTTCATCCACTGTGGAGCGAACACTCAGCAAACCTCATTCATTCATCTGGCCCACCATAAGGAAGCAGAGCTATTTTAGGCTTGTTGTAATGGCACATGTGTCACTTTAGGGCTGTCCAGTCACGGGAGTGTGGGCCAGGAATCCCTTTGGGCACCCACCCATGTGATGGAAGCACCCTGGGGATACACCAGCCCTGCCTGTCCAGAGGGAGCTTGCACCAAGCTTGCCTCCTTCTGGAGACATCTGTAACTTCAGCTTATCCACAGCAATGGGGATGATTCACAAATAGAAATTCATATTTCTGTTTCTTCCCTCATAACATCTTTCTTTCTACGATGAAAATTGCTGTCTTACAGCTAAACACTAAAAGCCAATAAACACATCACAAAGGCAATCGGCTGCCAGAGTTCAGAAAGGGTTAAGGCAGCAGTTGGAGAGGTTTGGGGTGACGTCGTGCTTCTGGACGCCTGAGAAGTCTCTTGAAGGTAGTTCCCCTCTGGTGAGGATGGGAGCCAGCCGAGGTCTGAAATCCGAGATCCCTTGCAGCCTGGAGCTGGTGAGGTCCCAGTAAAAGCTGTTTGCCTGCTCTCCCTTCCTGAGCAGTCACACCGCTGCACCGGCTTGAGCAGTATGGAGCGAGCCCCGTGGACACACATAGGACTTACCCTCCTCCAGCTCCTGCTCATCTCCTGCTTGCCGAGAGGTACCGTAAGTGAGCGTCTGCATTCCCGGCATGGCCGAATCAGTGCCTTTCCTTCAGTGTGGTCAGAGCGGTTTGAGCTCACGCGCTGTCATGGGAAGTGGAGAGATCTGCAGGGGTGGTAAGAATAGCAGGAAGGGGCTCTGCTTTATTGATTCATTTCTTGCTGGTATGGAGAGCGTGTGGGGGGAGGTCTGCCCAGGGATGGTTTCCAGGCAAACTTAATAGCCTTAAAGAGAAACAACTGGCTGGATTTGTTTGCCAGTGGCCATCAAGAAAAGGGTATGCAAACACTTCACCTACTACTGCTTTATTTTCTCAACACTCAAAGCTGAGGAAATGATGATAAAAAAAAGGCATTTAAGTCTCCGAATTGTAAAGCGTAATTTGTTTAGTTTGGCAAGACAGAGACTTTCCTCTCCAGCCCCAACACCAAAAATGAAGGCAAAGGAGGAAAAAAGTGTAGGAAAAAAAGAAAACAAAAGCCACACATTGTTTCCGATCTGGGCTTTAGTGCTGCCAATATTATTCTTTCGAAGGGGAAGCCTTGTTAAAGCAAAATAATCTTTTTTGTAGTCAAGCCTTGCTCCAGTTTCTGCTGAGCCAGCATGTTCAGTTTCTTCTTGATAAGACTAAGCGAAAGGCATTTACTGGTGAGTGCAGATTTGCTGTCATGTGGCCACGAACGCGGGCTGTTTACACCTGGAAGCGGCTGGAGCCACTGGCACAGATGGCTGTCAGCATCTCGCAGGCTGCTGACTGGGAGCTCAGGTGCCCCCACACTGCCCGCAGGTCGCAGTGCTGCTGGCAAGGTAAGCACATTGGGGGGAGCAGCTGACCAGGGGACATGTCAGGCATGCAGGCAGCATGTGACGGCTATAAATTGTAAGTGACAACAATGGGGCTTCAGAGCCCACTTCACTGGGGGCTGAACAGAGGGTCTGCTCTGCAGTGCCCTGTCTCGCCAGTTCTTAGGGCCCGTGTGACACAGAGACTGACTGTTGCCAAAGCTTCCCCCAGAGGCACTAGCACAAAACACTGTCCCACTGTCCCACCTGCACTACTTGTCCCGGCGGTGGCCTGTCACTCTGTCAGATGCCCCAGCACTCCTAAGCACAGGCGGTGCCAGGCCAGCAGCTGCAGAGAGATTTGTTGCCCACCTGGCAGCAGCTCCTCATGCACCAGGGTGAGTGACTGCAGGGCAGGGGATCCCACATCGACAGCCACCCCCTGGCGGCTGTGTGCCTCTCACCCCTCATACAGCAGCAGGAATGGATCTCCAAGCCAGGGCAAGGAGTCAACAGTGCAGTGGCCTTAGCATGTCACGGCAGGTTGGAAAATAGCACTTTGCCTCCTCCCCACAGATGTATCCAATTTTTATCCCTATTTATCACACCCAGTTGCACAGGGCCTGCCTCAAGAGTTGGGGGCAGGAGTTGGGGGAGGCCTGGGAGTTGATTTTTGGAATAACCTTGAAGTGCAAGTGACTCATATTTCCTTAAAAATACATGTGTGTTTGTATGTGCTCTTGCCTATCTTAACCCTCCCCAGTCTCTCTTCCCCTCCCCCTCCATCCTCTGTCTGGAGAAGTGGAGCCCAGATGCACTCAGAGACATCCAGATGCATTCAATCTTAGCAAATGGGTTACTTCAGTTCACATGTTTAGCTTCCTAGCATGGACAAAGGCTGAGAGCCTCGCTTTTTGTTTTAGAGGAAAGCTGGGGTTACACATGCTCAACCCCAAGGTTACCTCCCAGGAGTCCCCATGAGCCCTTCAGTACCCCAAGGTTGGGCTTTGTGTAGCCTAGACGGAGCGTGTTCTCTTGGGGATGCAGGCATCCCTCTCCTGGCCATGAAATCAGAGTTGTGGTAGGGAGGGAGCTGTGGGGCGGGGAGGCAAGCCATCAGCAAGGGCACCGGGCCAGCAGCCAGGGGGACACCCTGCAGCCCATGGCCAGGGCCGTACACAGCTCCCCTGGGGCTGCAGTTACGTAAAACTTGGGGTGAGAGCTCAGAGATCTGGCTGCTGTCCGTGTGGGCTATTTCTGTGCAAGCAATGTTAGCTGCAAGTGTTCTGCCAAGCTGGTCCAGGTCTGACACAGATACAGCAAGGAAGCGCTTGAAGGTCTAGCACCACTTCTTCACATTTAGCACAAGCACGATCCTGTGTTGTGTGGTCATGGATTTAAATATTGCAGCTGTTTCTTTTCCACAGGTTTCCAGATATTCCCTCTACCATGGAACTCTCTTCCCCAGGCCTGTTAACCTCTCTAACTTTAAAAACACTGCATTCATACCTGTTCCTTGTTCTGCAGCAGAAGAAAAACAAAATCTCTTCCCAGTCACATTAGTGTCATTTCCCTGGCCAGAATAAGCTTCTCTATCCCCAGAAGAAATCGAGGCCTGATGAGTAATGTAGCAACCTCTGTGTTTCATCTGTGTCCTGGCTGTTTGACCATGTCACAGCCCTACTCAGACAAACACACAATGCCACAGAGCCAAAAATGAGATCAAAATACTATCTCATAATTACAGAGGAGAGAATGAAGGAGGAGGAGGTTTAGAGCAATTTTCATCAGGTTGCTTTCGATGCTAAAACGCTCTGAATACTGATAGACAATGGCCTCTAATTTAAATCTGAATATGGCAAAAGGATACAGAAGGAGCAAGCTGTGGTATTTTGAGGGCAAGGAAAGATGTGTGCTGAGGGGAACAAGGTTTAAACTGGAGCACATTCTGAAACATGGAGGCTTATGTACTTGAAGCATCTTTCTGGTCCTATGGACTAGCCAGTCTGTCCTAGGGAGAGTGGAAGGCATATAAGGGCTTTGTACAAGAAAGTGTGGAAGGGAACAGATTTCTACTTGGAGCGTATAGCATATGACTCTATTTTTCATGGTACAGCTTACTGCCAAAAAAAAGAGCTGCCGAAACGTGAGAAGAAAAGAACTAGGCCTGACATAGCCAGTGGGCATCACTGCTGGGAGATGCTGGCTGAGTGGCAGTAGGATCCAAAGGTTTTATGGTATAGACTGACTGAATGGACACTCCTGTTTTCTGTTAAGACTGGAAATGTTCTATATGCATTAAGCCACTGTTATAGCTCTTAGATGAGCAACATCTACAGGCCACAAATAGGAAGCATAATTTTTACTTGGCTTTCCTTTTGGTTGCACTGAGGCACTTGATTTATATTATTGACTGAACAAAAGCAGGCAGCGCAGATTGAGATAGATATGGGAAATCCAAGGACCAGATGGAGACCTCAAAATTACTTTTTACTGAAGTAAGAATTCTTTTCTCCTCTTCTGCCAAAGCAGAAGTGCTGAGAGTTTATGATTTGTTTACCGTAGCCCAATTAAGAGGGGAAGCTTACAAGTGTAAAAAGGCACTACTGTAGGAGCATGCTGAAGCAAACCTAAGGCCTGTCAGGAGCAACAGGACTATTTATTTCTGAATGTTATAGCTACGATACACTGCATGACAACAGGAAGCCTAGAATAGAAAGCCTCATTTTTTCAAAGATTAGGCAGACCTCAGTTCCTGAGCCAAAGAAGAATGTGCATTAGCCTTTTATCTATATGAGCCATTATCTGTATTGTTAACAAGATGGAGTTTAGGCCAACCATGGCCTCATCCAGCTGAACACAGTTGTACAGACACTAGACTGTTTTTTCAGTGCACTTCTTAAAGAGAATATACTTTCTGTAGTTAGTCTGCTTTCAACATAACCTCACATTTGGAACTTAAAAAAAATGGTGGAATGAATGCACATTTATTAAGTGGACAGTCATCTTAGTATAGTAGACTTCCCTCTGTG
This sequence comes from Phasianus colchicus, assembly GCF_987193195.1. Lineage (NCBI taxonomy): Eukaryota > Metazoa > Chordata > Aves > Galliformes > Phasianidae > Phasianus > Phasianus colchicus. The sequence goes on along the minus strand of NC_143440.1, from coordinate 20,134,794 downwards.
TTCACCCACTGGCTTTGGCTGGTTTGTTTTGTTTTGCTTTGTAGAAATCCTTTCATTTTTTCACCTCCCTCTCACTGCTGTGTGAAAGCACACTAATAGCCAGGAAAGGATGGGAACTGGCTCATTGGGAGAAACAGTCCAATTATTCAACAATGGCCTGTAATCCTTAAATGAAGCACACTGAGCATAGCTAAAACAAGGATGCATTTTAGCTCCTCGTTTAATTAGCTCAGCTGCTAAAAAGAATAGTAGGTATATAATTTTAAGGAGAACCAAGTATTTTTAGAGACAACATAGTCTCTTTCATCTTCTTAAGCCACCTATTAGGAAAAGAGCAGAACTGCACACAATATGTCTTCTTAGGCATAAAGAGGTTAGGCCTAAAGATCTGCACTTTCCATCATTCTTAATGGTTTGGGGTACACTGTTCTCCATGTGCCCCAATTAAAGCTGCTTAAAGTAACCTCTCTTCCCTTCTGAGATGTGTTTCTCTTGGCCTTACTGAATTCAAAAGGAGATTTTTGCCATTATCACAGCAGAGCCAGTTTCACCCAATGTTTCTCATCACCAGTTGAAAAATTCTAGTTCTTCTGTGCACTTCTTGTTCTTCATTTGCTGATGTCCACATGCATGACGCTTATGGGATGAAGACCAGGTTGCACATTGGTGCAATGATAGTAGAATTGGATAAGAAACAGACTGAAGCAGTCATAAAAATGAGACAGACCTGAATAGAAAGAAAATACATTCACTCTTACTGGATTTCACCTTTGTTAGAGTTATTTTTTCTTTAAATAAGAATCTTTCCCTTCAGAAATATTACACAGCTGAACATTCCCTAATAAGAGCCTTAAAAAAAAAAATCATTCCTTCAAACTCAAGCACTCACTTTTTCTGCAGAAGCCAATAATTGTTACTGAACATCATGCTTAAAAAATAAATGGCAATCAAATAAGAAGGGGTATATTCTTATCTGTGGAACATGAGCTGGTTGAATAAACACATTGAAACAGGCATACGTTATGGACTCTAAAATTAGAGATGTATCTGTATCTGCTCTTACTTACAATACACTTTTAATAATAAATAATAATAATAGATGCACCACTTTTTAAAGCAGTTTGAAATTATATGTCTTCAAGCTGACATAGTGTTATATCCATGTGCTGATAGATACATGGCAGCACAAGAGGAAAACTCATCTTTACAGGGTAACAGAACAGATGGGAAGTTCTATCTGTTCAGATCAAGGTACAGATGTTCCTACAAAACAGTTTCTTCTATGATAAAGACATACGTCCAATAAGGTCCTAAAGTGCTCTCTCTTTTGGACTGTAGAGCACTTTTTTTTGCAAGGAGGGATGGAAATGCAAATTTGTTTTCTGCCAGATCAGTCCTCTGATCCCTTCATGTACCAGCTAACGCCAGCACAAAGTGAGAATGTTCATCAGCAGCATGAACATGCATCACCTTAAAATGAGTCCAACTTAAAAAAAGCCATTCTTCCAAAGAAGTGGAAGATGAGTTAACAGGTGTGACTAGGCTTGCTTCGATTCACCTTAGTTCTGAATTATATAATTTTCTTAGCTCCAAGCCTTTTGATCAGAAATCTCCTATCTAGTAAGGTGTCTGACAAATTTACCATGACAAGAGACAAGTGGGCTGAAATGAAGTCTCACAGCAAAGAGCTGTCTGATCCACCCTTCAGGCAGCAACATTCTTGTGAATCACCAGATGTTTAGGTCTGATGCCATAGCATAAATTAAAACTGAAGCTGATTTATTTGGAATGTCCCAGCCTGTAAACTGCAGTTGATTAGGAATTTGCTAATAAGTGGAACACACCTGATTTGTTTCCGTGCCCTCACACCCATTAATGTGTCTGTCTTGCTCACAGATTCTCCATAAGAGGATTCCCTGAAGATGAAAGCTAATAACTCACTGCACTGTCCAACACCATCTTACATTTCATCTGCACCTTGATACCCTAAGAGTCACTTTTCTTCTTCCTTCTTTTTTTTTTTTTTTTTTTTTTTTTTTTTTTTTTTATGGCCGGAGAACCTTTTACTATTATTCTAATTTCCTTTGCAAGGTCAAGATCAGTTTGGCTTTTGGCAGTCCTCCCTTCTTCCTGAAGCTCTAAGACACTGCTTTCTATGATGATCAGACTTCCTCCATCCCTTGTAGGTCACTGCTTTTCCTTCAAACAAGAGATTTGATTGGGCTCATTGCATATCCCATAGGACTCATCACTATCCTTTCCGGCAGTCCTTGGACTGAAGAGGACTAGTGCTTTAAGATGGTCTTATCCTTGCAGCTATTTTTTTTATTACTTGGGCATCCTCTTAGAACTCACTGTCATAAGAATAAGAAACATATCTCCACTCTTCAGGGTGAGTGCTAATGGAGCCTTCACTAATCTTCCAAGGAAACATCTAGCTTTTCAGAATGGCACAGTAAAAAATACCCTTTTGGAAGGCTACATTTCTATTCAAACAGTATTTCTGTCAAAATTCCATTGCTGTCCTTCCCAAATACTAATAAAGAATTTCTTGTGGGCTTTTTATCAGCTCACTTTCCAAGGTCCTGCAGTTTGGAAAAGGATGTTATTTGAGGTTTGGCCTGGACAGAGATGGCTGACTCATGTGTGTGCTTTGAGGGAGATAGAAAAAACAGAAATGGTTGCAGAAGGGAGATGACAACTGCATCACCCACTGTTTAGGGTCCTCTGCTGCACACCTGGCTGCTGAGCACAGGCACATTTTAAGCAAGGAAGTCAACACCTTTTGAAAAAGTGAAGCAGAAATAAAAAGCAAATAAGGGAGCTGGAAGGTAGAGCAAGAAAGGAATAGGGGTAAGCCAGACAAGTCAAATCAAAACTGGATTTGCTGCAACTTCATAAATTGAGCGAATGACAGCAGGAGCTTGATAGTCCAGCTGATTGAAGTTGTATTTCCCCTTAAAGCTGTGACAGCAGCAGGAGTAACCTGCTTTTAGACCTTCACTGGTTCCTGCAGGTATATGGTATAGAGGCAGGCAGACAAGCACTGCTTTTACAAAGACAAACACAGAGCTGAATCAAAATCAAGAGCAAAAGCTGAACATTTTGTCTTTGCAATCTTGAGGATCTGGAGAGAAGCTGAGGCCTCGCCTGCACAGGGAAGTCAGGAAGCATTACACTATTCAGCAGATCAGCCGTGCACTTATTCTGTACGGATTCCTCTGTGCGTGCTCCTCACCTGCATTCAGCAGGTTTCTCGTGTGGGCTCAGCTGAGATAAACAGAGCCAGCCTCTCCAGGCACTCCTGCATCACCTCTCCTCACTGCAGCTCATCACGCACATTCAGGCTTTGACAGAGAAAGCTCAGGGCCTGCCTGCTAGCAGGGAGGGCTTCCCAAAGCGTCAGGTAAATACGGGAGAGCAGGGGAGGTGGCAGCACGTCTGATGAACTGCCTTTGCTATAACAGCCCTTGGGCTGATGTTGCCAACAGAAAGGCCACTTAGAGCTCATGGAAACATGGGATCTGCCTGGGAACATCTCCTCCAATCACTGGAAGCCTGTAGGATCTGAAATATGCCCCTGTGCTGCAGGGACCAGGTGGTCCCCCTGGGTTCTGATGTCAGTGAAAAGCATGACTGTCCATACAAACCTGGAAGTGTATGAGAAGTACCAGCTAGTTGCACGCTGCCTCTATTTCTCCATTGCACACTTCCCTCAGGCTGAACTTGGAGCAAGAGTCAAAACACAGCATCAAGCACTGCCAGGCTACTGAGCACAGCAGGCATTCCCATAGCACCCTCTCCAGCTGTTCATGTGCCTTCCCTACACAGCTATTTCTTGCTTGGTTTCCACAGTCTTGAGCTGCTTCCCTATGTGCTATTTCCTGGATTTAATGGGCTTTTCTTCCATCATTAAAATCCCATAAATTAATTCACTGTTTGTTTGCCTGTCCTCAATCTTGTTTGTTGCGTTCAGCTAAATATTTTGTAGAGGTTGTCAAGCAGCTTCTTCCTGCTTCTTCCAGAATCAGGTCAAACCACTTTCTGGACTCCATGTGACACTGGGAGGCACAGCTGCTCCTACATGCCAGCCTGCCTTCTCTGTAGGTCAGGCCCACAAAGTGCACCACGATTACCCCATCCTCCACTGGCATTTTGCTCACTCATCAAATCTCCTACTGCACCTTTCTGTCTAGATTTTCTCTTTTGGGGTGCTAATGGCCAACTGTGTCTGCTGGGAGCCCCCAGGCATGCACTGGGGAACAGGATTGTGCCTGTTTCTCACTAGAGCCCAGACTGGGCTCAGCAACACAACCTCATGTGTTGCTCTGTGCAACTCTCTTCTGCATTCCTCTTTCTGAAGTAGAGTTATTTTACCTTTTGTTCAGCAGCCACGAGATATACGCACAACACAAAAGGGATCCTAAAATTATTAAAGGGATACATCAAGACTCTGCACAAGTTTCCTTGTAAAATAGTTTATACAAAACTTCAGAATAAATAGATTTAAAGCTGTCCGTAAATAGAATCCTAGAGAGGATCACTTAAAAAAAAAACCAAAAACCAACAACCTCAGACTCACAAATTTCCCTGTCAAAGTTATATATATTACCCAAACCGCACTACCTGAGAGCCTGGGAGGGAATTCAATTGACAGTAAATCAAAAGATGGTCTGCTTTCATTGTCTCCATTGAGACAAAGGCAAGAAGTGAACAAACTGCATTTCTAGGTGACAGCAAATTTATTTTTACAATTCCTTAAGGGCCAAATACTGCTGCTCCTTTTTTAACACCACCCGTTATCTTAAGCTCAACTTATGCTACCAGTAGATCCATTCAATTCAAGAAGTGTTAAGCCTGACACCTGCCTTTTGGCTTTGGTGTACACAAGATCTGAACATAAAAATAAATGCACGCATTCTATGCATAGAAATACATGTCATAGAATAATTTATGTTGGAATGGAGCTCTTGAGGTGATCTGGTCCAGCCTCTTTCTCAGAGAAATGCTAACCTGGAAGTTATGTTGCGTTGGTCATTGTCTTAACAGTTTTTGAACTCTGCAAGGATGGAGATGTGCCTTAGTCAGCCCAGTGCAATTCTGCCTGTAAACATTTGAATCATTTTACAGATAGCAGTTTCTCTTGGGAAACTTGCAGCTACAGTCCAAATGGATATAGCCATTTTATTAATAAGCCTTAGCAATCTTGAGGGAAATTGAACATCCAGGCTCAGTTGGGTGACTCAAAGAATTTGAAAAAGATTTGAAGTAAGCTTTGCAAAAGCTCCTGAGTGTTGGGTAGTTATTTATTGCTCAGACATTGGAAAATCCTCCTTCAACAAGGAGTGAGATACCCACCCCCATACACCACAGAAACAGCTATTTCCAGTCATGTTTGATGAGATGGATCAAGTTGAATGTCAGTTCTAATAAGTTAATTAGGCACGTATAATCAATTTGCTAGGGAATCTGATTCAGATACAGTTCCTAGATAAATTGCTTCATTAGAAGAGAATAATAGCCATAGATGAAGAAGTCCCAACTTGACCAAGTTGATTGACTGCTGTTCCGGGAATTAGAAGACACGAGTTTTTTTCCTGGCTCTGCTATTGTTTTTCTCTGGGACCTTGAGCAAAGTCACTTCATCTCTCTTGTGTTTCACTTTCCTATCTGAATAAACAGCTATGTGAAGCACCTTGACATCTATAGACATCTATAGACAAAAGGCTATATAACTGCTAAACACTATGGTTATTTTGATGTAAGAAATAACAACTGGAATAAAAAATTAGAGAATTTTGTTGAATGACAGATTAATTTTTTTTTTCTTGGATTGGCTGTGGGGTCAGGAGGGAATATAAAGGTTTCTGCACAAACAGCAGCCTAGTTTCCAAATTCAGAACTGCAATGGGCTGGGAAAGGCTCAGTCCTAAGAAGTGCAAAGGGCGTAATCTCATTTCCCAGCCAAAGGGAAAGAAATGAAGGAACAGTTGGTGGTCACTTTTTGATAAGCTAATGTCGCCAGTGAAAAGATAAGATCCCAGGAACCAGGTTTTGGGAGACTGAAGAATCAAGAAAGACAGAGCAGCAAAGTCTATTGTCAGGGAGCTGTGATAATTAGGGTATGGGGCCCAGCGAAAGATAGGAGAGTGCTGTGAAGTATGGTTTGCTGCAATGACAACGCAGATCTGTCACTCAGAGTGGAAAACAAAAGAAAAAAGGATGTTACCAAAACACAATAGAAAAAGAAGGTGAGGGAAAGGAGTGAGAAGAAGAAAGTGTCTCATCAGGTTTCCTTCATGTCTCATCTTTCTAGTCTGCTCACACACTTCTTACCATGGCACTCCATGAAAGCCGCCGTCAGGCCTGTCAGCTGGGTAAGAGACATGCTGACAGCCCCACGCTCTCATTAGATTTCCATTTGTAGAACTCAGACAACATGCTGACAGTGAAGGTGAGAGCTGCACTTACTGTCCAGAGTTGCACTGGAGGTATCACAGTGCCCTTTCCTAAAAGGATATGTCTAGGATAGCTTAAATACCAGCGAATAAGGTTATGCTAGCTTAAAAAAAAAAAAAAAAAAAAAAACAACCAAAAAAACCCACAACATTTATAATGTTACAATATCAGAAGTGCCTGACAGAATTAACCTTTAAAATAATGAGAAGCCTAGTTTTCTTTGACAATGAAACTGCGTATAACACTGTACTTCTGAGTGAAAATAGGGAGTGAAACTGGCTACAGTCCAACTGTGGAGCTGCCCCTTCCTGTTGGGCATTCCTTCCTGTTTGAGAGCAGCAAACTCACAAACTAAACAGAACATGGCATTGTAGTTTAAATAATCCACATGTATACAAAGCTGTAAATCAGACCTTAGATTTGAAGAGTTTCTCGTGTGATCTAATCTCTATTTTTTAATGATTATTTTTCCTCAATGCTGATATGAAGGGAAGGCCTTAAGGAGAACAGAATGAAGCAAATGTATTCCTCAACTTTCTGTATATGCCTCCTCTGTCTGACCCTGCAAAAATGCCTGTGGGTCCTGTAGATACCCAAACCAAGCTGATATTCCAGCCACATGTTACCATGTAGTTTCCTGTGCAGGGAAAGTTGTCCAGGGAAAACATCTTGCCATGCACGATCTGACAAACTGCTGAGTAACAGATTCTGTCAGTCCTTGCCAAATAATGGATTTTTTTTTCTGCACCCTCTATCCTTCCTCTCTTTCCCTACTTGTAGAGTACACAGTGATCAATGAGAACTGCCCTGGGGCAGAGTGGAACATCATGTGCCGGGAATGCTGCGAGTACGACCAAATCGAGTGCGTCTGTCCAGGACGGAAAGAAAAAGTGGGCTACACCATTCCCTGCTGCAGGAATGAGGAGAACGAATGCGATTCCTGCTTAATACACCCAGGTATGCTTACAGTCACACCGTGGTCAACTGCTGAGCAGTGAGGGTAATGGGCACTTGGCAAGGCACTCTAGCAGCAGGTAGTATCTCCTACCAGGAACTCTACCAGAAGCACCGTCCTTGCTTAGAACTTCTCAAGCAGGCTTGGCAGCTGCCAAAGAGCGATGTCATAGCTGGCTCCTCACCAGGAATGTCTCATAGGTGCTGAAGTGCTGAAGTGCATCCCCAAGGTGAGAAGGGAGGGATGATCAGAAGTCTGATTAGTGAGGAGAGGGCAGAGCAAAAGAGGAAAGCAGAAAACAGGACCATATCAGAAGACATTGGAACCACTGGGGCTGAGCCCAACGTGCACCAGCATGCACACTTAGTCTCCTGAGAGGCATTTACAGCTAAAGAATGAGATTTAGAGGCTCAGGCCAGTCAAAGAGCTTGGCACCAGATCTTGAAGTCTAAGCTGCCTAGGGTTTGGGGATGGAGGTTGGTTATGGTTCACAGCTGGGAAGCTGTCAGCACCACAGCAGTCACTAATGTTGTCGGCATTTATTGTGCAGAACAGAGTGCAGCTGCTCCTCTTGTCTTAGGGCAATTCACCTGGGCTTTCCTCTGACACAGTGGCTCTCTTTTCAGGCTGCACCATTTTTGAGAACTGCAAGTCATGCCGTAATGGCTCCTGGGGAGGAACACTTGATGACTTCTACATCAAAGGGATCTACTGTGCAGAGTGCAGAGCTGGCTGGTATGGAGGGGACTGCATGAGTAAGTGTCCTATGTGGGCAGAGGCAAGCCAGGGATAGGGCATAGTGGGACAGAGCCAGAGCCATGCTGTGCCCTTCCAGCTGTTTGGTACCACAACCTTTGTAAAGTGCAGTAGCAGTGGGCACTGAGCAGATGAGCACTTTTCCCTTTAGCAGGGAAAAGTTCCCAGCCCAGGACTGCCTGCTGGGGATTGGCCTGGACCCCAAGTCACGGGAGTTCACAACTCTACTAAATTTCTGTCTTGTTTTATTTTAAAACTTTAACTACCGTGACTCTGAAAATCTCCCGGTCTCTGCATTTCTCAGACATATGTGAGCATGACTAATTCTCCAGAGGACTTAGACAACATATAAACATTTACAGGGGCAGTAGCTACATCAGAGCACTTTTCCTCTGTCCTCTTTCAACCCCTAGACTGCAAAACCAGCCCGAAGAAGTCCAGGCACTACCCACTCCTTGCTGCTCCAGCACACTCCAAGGCAGCACTAGAAAACACAGGGTTTTCCATTTCCTGCTAGTGATGGCTGAAGGTTTTGTTTCAGATGGCACACAAAAGCCCCTCCTAATTGTATTTTGCTAAGCTGTTGGTCCTAATACTATCTTTTAGTAGTGAGTTTCATAAACAATTGGAGACAAGCATTTCTTTTACCAGTTTCCCATGGGTGAAAGTACAGTCTTTCACCAGCCTTCTCTCAGGTTTTTATCAACTGTCTCTTTTACTTCCATTCACTGAAAGGGATAAAACAGGGTCTACTTTTCCTATTCTTCTCTGTCCATTATTCCACACACCTGAAGCGTATTTTACCCCAGTCACAGATGTTAAAGTAACAATTTAATCTGCCTTCCTATCCAATACAGCCCCTGACAGTTCAGGAGGTAGAAGCAAACAAAATAATTATTTTTAACAGCAGAACACAAAGAATCCATGCTTCAGCAGGAGGTTTTACTCAGTCTTGGCCTTCAGGAGTTGATAAATTGAGTCCCTTGCAATTTACAGCTCAATTTCTGATTGCATTTTTGTAATGCTATAACGTGATGGAAAGTACAGTAGTAGTAGTGAGGTAGTATAATCAATCCTAAGCAACAGCAAATGAAAACAAGCCCAAATACAACAGCCATAGATGCAAAAACAGAAGAAAAACTGCTTACCTTTGGAAGGTCTCAGGTAGGCAAGGATCTCCAGAAAAATATGCTCACCCTCCACTGCTAATCCTTAAATGACGTCTGGGAAGGGATGGATCCTGGCTCTATTCCTTCCAGTCACTCAGGTACACTGCATGCAGCTGAGCTCCCCTGGGTTGGCCCTGCCTTCCCACCAGGTGCTCAATCACTGCTTCAGGCTGTGACTTAGCATTTCTGCTACAGCTTTAAAGGCCCTTTTACTTTGGGTGATTCTAAAGCGCCCAAACAATTGAAAGCAGGCAAGAAAGAATCATTAGTTCATCTAATCCTGAATATACTGGTGGCCTATAGTGTATTTCTGTCTGCTCGGCCAGCTTGTATATTAAAGCAAATACAGCCTTGCACTGCAGTCTGTTAGGAGGTTTTAACAATGCTGAATTTTCATAGAGCTTGGACAGACTGTTTTTCCTACAGGTTTCTCCTTTGAGGGCTGTAGTGTGGCACTGAGAAGATAGGCTTGTCTGGATGGTTCTGGGTACTTCATTGTCAGGGTGTGGTGGGAAGATACTGCTGCTGTTTCTTCCACTCAGAGAGGAGCAGACAGGACAGCTGCGGTCATAGCAAACTCCTGTGCAGTCCTGCTCCAGCTTCCACATCTGCCAATAACTCTGGGGCTCCTATGTAGGCTCAGGTGTGCAGTGGCAGCATGGCCAGAAAGCAGCCCATGCCCACCCTGGGTGCTGGCTCACAGCTCACAGCTACATGGAGTTTGGCCTGGAGGGTTGCCAGTAGCAGCCTGGGAATGACAGGACAAGAGCTGCCGGAGCAGATGTGCTGAGATGCCGTGTTTTGGAGACAGGAGGAGGCACCTCCCTGGTACCTGTAGCAGGATCACATGTGGAAGTTGGTGGGCTGCTCTGGGCATCTCACCGGCAGCTGGGTGTCAGTAAATCAAGGAAGGCAAGGGAACGCAACCACAGAAGCCGGGAGATTTGAGCCGTGCACCTCTCCCTGCAGCACAACAGCAGTGCCCTCTGCTATTGCACAGAGCTGCCCGTAAGTGGTGAGGTCCTGGAACAGGCTGCCCACAGAGGTTGTGGATGCCCCGTCCCTGGAGGTGTTCAAGGCCAGATTGGATGGGGCCCTGGGCAGCCTGGTTTAGTATTCAGTGGGGAGGTTGGCGGCCCTGCATGTGGCAGGGGGGTTGGAGATTCATGATCCTTGAGGTCCCTTCCAACTCTGCCCATTCTGTGATTCTGTAAGCCCTGGCCACGGGTCTGCACGCCGCACGCACGGCTTGGTGGTCGTGGTGTGAAATAGAGATGGTGCCCTGCTGGCAGGCGCCGCTTTCGCGAGTCGTCATCCGCTGACATCGCTCTGCAAGTTTTCACCTCCTCCTACCAGCCGGGCCCACGTTTCCCTTGCCGCTCCGCTGAGGACAAGCCGCCCCCAGCCTTCGCCCCTCACGTTTCTCTTTCTCTTCCTCAGTTACACACGGCAGGGCCGGGCTGCCGGCAGGATCTCCCCGCCCCCGGTGCCCGGCCGGCCCTCCCCGGCAGCGCGGCCCTTTGCCTCCCCCTCGCGGTGCCGCGCAGCATCGGCCCCCGCCTCGTGTTCCACTCCCGGGTCTGAGTGCTCCGCACTTGGCCGTAGCGGGTGGGCTCCTCTGTACACTGCCGCTCGTCTCGCTCTGTCACCTCGCTACCCCGTGCCCGGAGAAGAGGCGGAGTTGGCGTTGCAGGGACCCCGCCGCGCCGCCGGCCCACCGTTCCCCCTCAGGCGGCCCCCGGGGCGCTGTGCTGCTGTACCTCGAGGCGGCCGCCTGGTGGCGCCAGGCGCCCCGCAGGAGCGCGGCACGGAGCAACGCGCCCCTCCTCGCCTGGTGCTGCGGGGGGGCGGGCGGCGGCGGGGCGCGCTCTGCGTGGGTCGGGCGCGCTGGTGGAACGCGGTCACGGTCCCGACGGCGCGGTGGTGGAAGCGGCTCCGGGTAGCTGGCAGGTGCGCTGAGGTGGCTGGACGACCACGGGCCGGGCAATGGGGCTGTGCCGTTTGTGCATATGCTGGCGTAGCGTGCGGGCACGGCTGAGGAACAGCAAAAGGAATCCGGGCTGTTTGGTAAAAAAAAAAAGAAAAAAAAAAAGAGGTGGTATAGAGGAGTCCAAGAGAATGTTACCAGGAAATAACAGTACGCTAAGTGGAGACAGTCAGCTACTAGGACATTTCCTAGTGGGTCTGGGCATTAGGTTGGACTATCACCTCTTAAAAGACACATCAGAATCTAAAAACAAACAAACAAAAAAATAACCTCATGCTGGACCCCTTCCTCTGCACTCAGGGGAAGCTCAGATTTTCACGTAGTTCAAGACATGCTGCACTAAAGCAGAGAAGGAAGCAGTGTTACCCAACGTCTTTTCTCTGCTTGCTGTCTGAATGCGGTCCCTGTGACAGCAGTAACTAGTCGTACAGCATAACATGTCTACTGTAACACCAGCCAGCCGTAAGCATCAGGTAGCAACCAGGTGTGACAGTGGCAGCTGCTTTCCCATATCAGCCTGTTTGTGAACACCAGAAGCATTTCTGCTGCCATTCTCCACTCAGCCCGTTTGACCTTTGAAGGAGCCCCACACTGCTGCCGTGGCACTGGCACAGCAGGTAGTGGGCTCTTACTGGAGGTCTCCTCAGGACCTCTCCCTCCACAGACCCACGGGTCTTTATGGGCAGGAACTCAGAGGCCTCTTGGGTTGTTTTGTTTTCTGTTAGCAACAAACCTCAGAGGAAATCTCACTGCAGCCCTGAAAGCTGCCTTTTTTTCAGGAACAGGAACGGAACAAGGATGTTGACAGCCTGCCAAAGTGGATTATTTTTTTGTAAATGAGGCAGCGTTTGCCAGCGTTTGTGTTTAGGATGTAAATTATTCTTGAGAGCTTTCCAGGACTCCTGCAAATTCAGAATGGGAAGAGAAAGGACTCCTGATCAACAGATGATTGAATTGTTGATCTGGGGAATTATCTTAACCTCTGGGAGAAGGGCTGGAGATAGAGGAGCACAGATCTGGTCACAGGTGCTTCGTGCAGAGGAGAGTGTTAGAAAACCTGAGAATGTTCTTTTGGAGAAAGTCATTGAACAGTTCCCCCTCTGGCCTCTGGACCACCTGCTTTGCTGGCCAAGCCTGTTTCCTTCAGAGAGTTCAGGCTGTACCACTGCAAACAGAAAAGCACATTTAGTATGCCTTGCACACAAGTATCTCTTTGCACCAATTCTTTGGCTTTCCTTTGCTAAAGGCACAGCAAACTCAAAAGGCCCTTGGGGCGAAAGGGAAACTTTCTTTGAGGTGATCCAACCCCTCTGTCAAAGCATCTGAAGATTTCTAGCAGCTTTGTCCCAGGTTGCTTTTGAGGCAGGAGCCAGCGGCAGCACAAGGCCCCGTTCCTTGCTGTGGGAAGGAGCATTATCATGTGCACCACAACAGATCCTGCCGGCCTTGCTGAATCATAATGTGGCTGCTAGGCACAGTCATTAATCCTTGCTTTTTACACAGGGAATGAAGCAAGCCACAGAGGAGGATGAAACACTTAGGAAGAACAGCTCTGAGCAGGATTTCTCTTTCCTTGGGTCCTGCTTAATTAGGGGTAACTGAGGGTAAACGAACAAAAGGTATTTCATTTGAGCAACTAATTCTCAAGAAAAAGGAGCAATTGACCCTCAGTTTTCACGTCTCCCCATAGATGAGATGCAGCAGGACTGATTTCCAGGCACTAAGATCAATGGGAACTGTGGATGCTTGCTGTTTCAGCAAATCAGGTCACTGTCTCTCTCTTTTCCTAAAGGGAAGACAGGCCCTAGGGCAAGCATTAAATCCACCATTCCTGTAGGAAATATTAGTCCTGCATTATTGTTTAAAAATGTAGTGTTCCTTTTTGGAAATAAATGGAGAAGGCAGGGTTTTATGTTGAACTAAGGAGCTAAAACAAAGTGAGAGACTTGCCATCAAGACTTGTTGGGTCATTTGTCTTTTTGTTATCCTAGTTACCTGTGCTGTGGAAACTATTGGGATCCCTTGGTTCAGCTGAGCTATTAGACTCAGTTACAGTTTCTGGCTTACATTTACAGATTCATCCCCAGCAAAGCAACAGAAGGTTTACTGGAGAATGTAGCCATGTGCAAGACTCCATTTGAAAAATGTAGTCAGGAAAGCAGAAACTGAGAAATGAGCCCTGCGTGGTGTGTAATCATTTAACTGTGCATTTTGCTAGCACTTTCATTTACAGATCACAGAAGGCTCTGCAGAAATTGCTAAATAACTTTCCTTGTTCCACAGAAGAAAATTCTGTCAGCCATATTTTATAGCTAGGGAAAGGGAGAGGTTACATAAGGTGAAAGAACTCTTTGGGATACAAACACTCAGCATCCAAGATGAGGAATTAGAACAACTATCCCTGGACAGCTGCCCAGGGCAGATGCAGGATGGCCATGAAGATTGCTTCCTCCATATGCAACCTTGTCTGGTTGTTTGTTCAGGTCCTTTTTACCTGATGGTTTTCTTAGACTGGGCAGAAGTGACTGGAGTCCTTTGTCGTGTCCAACTGCTGGTGGGCACTGAGGTAGATTTTATGGTATAAAGCTGAGTGACACTGACAGAGGAGGACAGGAGGAGAGGAAGGATAGGAATGAACCTCAGAGAAGGGATGAGGGCTGCATGTTATACATACACTACAGCAAGGTGAAGTCCTGGTGATTTTGTGTATTCCTTGGCATGCCAACATCCAAATTGTGATGATGATGTGGTGAATCCTGAGGGCAAATGAGCACCTCCTTTAGGAACAGATGAACTTTTTCCTCCAAACATCTCCTTGTGAAGAACTAATTCAGGTGTTCATTATGCCTTTGGCAATGTCCCACCAGTTTCCTCAGCTTCAGTGATTACGCAGATTGACATAAGATCCATCAAAAGTTTTGTGAGCTGGAGATGAATGGGGCAAACGCTATATGAAATAGCATCATAGGGCTGCTTTGCAAAGCAGAGAGAAGCAAGAAAGTAAAATTTTCTTGGTCAGTCTTGATGTAAACAATACTTCTAGTAGAATCATGACTCCTTATAACCTTTGTGTGGCTGTTCTATTATTTTAGTTACTGCCTTGTGAGAAAGTGGTGTCTTCCTAAGTCACCCTATCTTTTCATTCCAATGTAGTTCCCACTTTATTTTATTCAACTGTAATTTGAAGGTTCCTCAGACAGCTTTTTTTTTCTTCTTTTGCTCTCCCAGGGTGTGGACAGGTTTTTCGGGCTGCTAGAGGTCAGATTTTGCTGGAGAGTTACCCACTGAATGCACGATGCGAATGGACTATCCATGTTCAAGCTGGATTTAACATTGAATTAAGGTAGGTCATAATGGCTTTCAGCCAGCACCGGTTGCAGGTCGATAATGAGGCACTCACCACAGAGTCAATGAGAGTCAGCAGCTGGGAGCCCTGGGGCACCACCACTGCACATCTGGCAACTTCAGCTCACACCTGGCCTAGCTTGTGATGGGCAGCCACTGCACGTATCATCAGTGCTTTGCCTTCAGTTCCCACGTAGGACAGCTGGATGCTGAGGGGAGTTTCTCAGCTATTGGGCACAATGTATCTCTCTAGATCTCTTCAACACCTTGACACAAAAACATCCAGTACCTTCTCAAGAGTGCTCCAGGCTGACCTAAAAGTAGACCTAAAAGTTCCTACAGCTTAGTAGAAAAGCTGTAGGAACATTTTGTCTTATGTCAGTAGAGAGTTGCTGTTGGTACCTACCTCACATTTAGCCTGTATTTTTCCCTTCTCTTAAATTTTCTTTCACTCATTTTACTAGCTCTGTCTTCTACCAGCCTCTGCTACTCCTCTTACCATTCATATGTCTGGAAACGTGACTGATTCTTCTGCAAGGTATTGCTGCTCTAGGCTTTGTGGGCTTTATCCTGTTAACTCTCCCCAAATGACTTGAGCTTACAGTTCTTGATCAGGTACCTCTCCTATTACAGGAAACCCCCTTTTAGGGTAATTAATACTGTTTTCATATGTGCATGGCAGGGAGCTTACACACACAGCAGGAAACTTGGCAGGAGATCACATTCAAAACCCACTAGCTAATATAATAAAAACAGTAGCTAAAGCCTTCACATCAATATTTCACCAGCTTTGGAGCCCAGGCAAAGGAACATATTTCTTCCTATATACTTAAAGAGACTTAATATTTAATAAGAGGAAGATAAATAAATTGAACAGAAATAAAGAGCTTGTGGCATTCTAACAAGAATACCCTTTTCTTCAGACTTGCAAATGCAAGCCTATTGTGTAGTTATGAGTAGCTGTAATTATTGCGTGGTTAGTGCAGGAGCCTCTTGGCTGAAGAATTACGTAGCATATAATTTTCCAGATGCAGAGAGACACAGAGAAGCAATACTATGAGGAAGAGTTTTGGCGTCATAACACAACTTTGCTTTGGTCTCAGTGAATACAAGCTGTAGCTACTTTGTTTTTAAAATACACTGTTAGCTAGGTGCATGGTATATACAGCACAGGTTAAGGGAGATGTTAATCCAGTATTCTTACATTTTTAAATGAGATTTTATCAATTGTAAAGTTCTTCAGCAACTACAGCAGTCAGCCTGCCTTCACTTCTATGGGGGGTATGAGAGCAGAAATGAATCCCATTCATGTATATTACTGGTGGATGCACCCATCTTTGGGTAAAGAGATGACAGCCAATGACAACAGGTGCAGTGTATTAGAAATGGAGAAAAGACTACTTTTACAGAGAGCACTAGAACAAGCTGGAGTACTTGCCATGACACGCTGCAGCAGAATGCTCTAAAGTAAGAGAGCAGATGCACAAAGTCTTTGGAAAAATAGGACCTTCTTATTAGATCCTGAGGACCACCCACAAATGTTAGGAAGATGTAATTGTTGCACATGATCTGTGCATTTTGCTCCTACCCTTACTGTTACCAGAAGATGAAGAAATGCATTCAGCATGAGAGGCGCCCTCCAGTAAGTGCCTGCCTCTTTCTCCTGGTGTCTATACTGCCTATAGTTAAACTCAATACTCAGCATCAGCTTGTTGTGGCATGTTACAATCTAGCTGAAGAAGGCTCTAAGAAGGAAGCCCGAGGTACCAACCTTCTGCTGTCAGCAGCTACATCTATCTGAGCTAGATAGCCTTGGAGAAGCATAAACGCCCATGCCCAGCCTGAGCTAAGCTTGATGCCTGGGTGCGTAGGGATTCCAGCAGATTGGATGGTATTTCTAGGGAAAGACTGGGAACTGTCCTAGAAGTCCATGCTTAATCCTGCCGCCCTGTGTGACAAAATGCATAGGAGGAAATCTCTAGGCCAAACAGACATAAGGCCCTATATCTGCCTCATGTAAGAAAACCTTGGGGTGTTCTCAATCAGCTGACGTTTTTAAGGTGGGCCTCAAACCAGTCACCAGTACTTCAGCAGATAGGTACTGGGGAAGATGGGTACATTTATCTGGAAAGTTCTCCTTTAAGTCATACCTACACAGAAGAGTGGGCCTCTAGAATCATCTTCCTGGGCCTGCCATTCATGCTGAACCTTTGTGTTTGCTGCATTTCTGTATAAACGCACTGACTCCCTCTGTGAGGGCTGATTGCTTAGAGCTCTAACACACAGCCAGCGTTGTGCTGAATCAGCATTGCTGGTAACAAAATAATGCCTTTCTTCCTTCTCTCTGTGTGTTCCTCACAAGTTCTGTTTGCTGTTGCTCTAACGGCTTGCAAGGCCAAGGGATCAGTACAGAAGGGGATAAAAGTGTTTTGTCTCCGCTTACACAGGGCAGGAAGAGTGAAACTCTCAGAATCAGATAAATCTTCTCTTGCCTCAAGCTGTACTGTGCTGTTCTTTGGAGGTTGACTAAGCAGAGCTGTTTTGATAATTGGTGCCCAGATTGCAGTGATAGTTTGTTTTATCTGTTGTTTTTGTGTGTGTGTGGTTTTTTTCCAGCCTTTCTTTCCCTTGGGTTGTAATGTATAGGCTCCCTCAGCCCAACCCACAACAGGGATATTGTCTCGGAGTAGCAGTAGCCTACAACTTTCAATCACTTTTGTTAATGTCTCAGTACAGATGTAGTTTTAAATCTTCCTTTGACCAGAAGACTTTGTCAGAGGGATTGGTGATTGTGTTCCCACTGCAGACAGTAATGAAATCAATATAGTACTTTTCATTCTGTTTTGTCTCTGATGACCTGTAGCACTAAATTAAAGTGCTTGACTTCATAACAGCCAATAGAATTAGGATATAGTCACAGTTTTACAGGTAAGGGATGTAAAATTCATTACATAGACTGTAACTGATTAAACAGCAATATACGATGCTATCTGTAAAGAGTCCTGTCAACTAGTCTATAGTCAACAAGTTTTGAATGGCTTTGGCAGAGTTTTTAACCTGCTAGTTCTGAGTCTTAATCTTGGGATCTCATGTGATCAATCCAGTGTATTTTTTTTTTTTATGCTAAGTAAAATATAACGCCTTTCATATTTCACATTCTGTTTCCACCATTTTTTAAAGCACAGGAAACAATTAAAAACAGAATTCTATATACAAACTTTTTCATACTGTGACTTCATTTGGTGTGTTGTTGCTTGATATTCTTTGTTCAGGAATGCACTGCAAGACAGTTTACCTCTGCATCTATATAGAGCACTACACAGAAAGTTAATGTTGTCATCCCAGTTCTTTTTCCCCATTACATGGCAGGCATCCCAAAAACATTCCTATTAGACTTACAAACATAGTTAATTTTAATTAGAAATGTAACAGCTCAGAGAACCAGTAAATGTCTTTAGGACCGAGTCAGAAAAAGCTGTAGCCTGATAAGTGTGACAAGGATGAATGGTGCAATGCTATAGCATGCTAGAAAGCACAGTGGCAAATAGAAGGGTGGCTTTGGCTGCAGCAAATGAGAACAAGCCCAAATGCAGCAGCTGTAAACACAAAAACAAAGGAAAAAACTGCTTACCTTTGAGAGGCCTCAGATAGGTAGGGATCTTCAGAAAAATACCCTTACCTCCACTGCCAACCCTTAAATGAGGTCTGGGAAGGGATGGATCCTGGCTCCACCCCTTCCAGTCACTCAGGTACACTGCATGCAGCTGAGCTCCCCTGGGTTGGTCCTGTCTTCCCACCAGGTGCTCAATCACTGCTTCAGGCTGTGACTTAGCATTTCTGCTACAAATGGTTTAATTTGTATTGCTTTGCAACTTCCATAACGGGAGGTCCCTGGGATTTGACCTGCCAGTAAAAGAATGTTTTGAAGATGTAGTGCACAACCTGATGCCTGTGAGGATGTCTCTGCAATCCTGGCAAACCTGACAGCCTTCAAACACATGCATTTTATGCAAAGCTAAGGTGAATAAATCTCTTACACATATTAAAAGCAGGTGTCATTTTTTTTTTCTTATTTTACCTTCACCAGATTATTTAAAAAATGAGGGGCTCTCTCCATTGATGTAGCTTCCTACAACTGCTCATCCATTTCTCTGTGTAGTGTACTCCTCATGCTTTAAAATCAACTGCATGTTCTGAACAAAGGTGAGTGAGTGAAAAGGCCTCTTAGGTCAGTTCATGAGTTGACAAAGAAAGGTAATTTCACATAACACAGAAGCTTCGTTATGGCCTGAGTCTGCAAAAGAGAAAGCGGGAAATAGGCTACAGTACCCTTTTGCCTCTTCAGACTCTGAGATCTCTGGCAGTAGATCCAAAATTTGGCTCACCTCTTTGGTGTAAAAATGCAGTCTTTCCAAAACACTAGGCCCACACTGGAAAAGGCAGCATGGGAGCTTTGATCTAATCCTAAATACTATGATCTATGGAGTTAGGAGTTCTCAAGAAAATTGAGAATATCAGGAGTTTCATTTATAAAATGATCTTCAGTTAGTAACACGGCCTTTTCCCAGGGCCAGACCTTCTCATTCTTTTCCTCTGTACCAGGCCTAGGCCAGGCACCCCTAGCCTTTGCTTATTCTTCAGAATCCCTTGGTGTTTCTCACTCTGCTTCTCATTCATATTCTGGTGGCATGCTTTGGCTCTGTGCCCTGCTGAACTCAAACAGCAGCATATAACGTTGCTGTTAATGAACGAGAGCCTTGTGCAGTGGCTGAATCAAAGCTAGGAAAGACAGACGCTGTGGGAAAAAGCTCTAAATATTTCTCTTCTGCTGTCCCTTATTTCTATCTTTAAAAGAAGGGCAAGTGCAAGACATCAGGGGTTTACTACCATTTGCTTTGTAGTGTTCTGTACTGTTTCAGTATTCCCTTTCTCTGTCTCTTTCTCCTTCTGTCACATCTCTGAGTTTTCATTGTACCCAGAATCGCTGGCTTTCAGTGTAAACAGCTTTTGATTCTCGGTCTTTGATACCATTACTTTCAGTACTTAGGACTCTACTTAGGGGAAAGAGAACAATTTTTAGCAAACAGCCAGGAAAAATATATACTCCCTACTGCATCTGACTGTAGATGGAATTTTTAACATCGTGATCTGGTTGTGGTCCTGATGTGTGTGAACAGACTGTATGACTTGAATACAGACTTCATTGTTCAGCCACTACCTTCATGGAGCCCCTCTGTGAAGTTGCTTCCAAGGATCATGATGCAAAAACTGAGATGAAGTGAGAGGTCTGTCATGGTATCAGCACCTGCTGATTCACAGAGGTGGGGGCAGTAGCATAACCAAACTTCCAAATACATCGGTCAGGGTGCACAAGGGAGAGTAAGAGCCCTGAATGATTTGTGTGTGTCCTTATTCCCCAAGGTTTCCCATGCTGAGTCTGGAGTTTGATTACATGTGCCAGTATGATTATGTGGAGGTACGTGATGGGGACAATTTGGACAGCCGAGTAATTAAGAAATTCTGTGGGAATGAAAGGCCAGCTCCCATTCGAAGCACTGGGTCTTCACTCCATGTCCTTTTCCAGTCTGATGGATCCAAGAACTTTGATGGATTTCACGCTGTCTTTGAAGAAATTACAGGTAAAATAATCCAAAAAGTGGAACATGCCACTCACTCTCATTAATTCAGTTTCACTAATCTCTCTCCCTGTTTTGCTTCATTAAAAACTTTCATGCTGTGTTGCCTACAGCAGCTTACACAAAGTCAGTGCAGGGAAAGTTCAAAAGCCATCACATAGCATGTGAATGTGAGGCTCTCTTAACAAAGAGTAAATTCCCTCTACCTGTGTGAAGAGCAAGCACGTCGGTGAGCACAGAAAGGCTGCTGTTTTATGGGAATTTTCTATGAGAATCTGAGAATGAAGAGCACAGAAGACAGAGAAAGGGGCATGAATATCTTTGCAATTGTGGAATTGCTCAGTGCTGTGTGCAGGAGCAGAGTGACTGCCTCAGTTAGGAGAAACCTGATGCAAAGCCTTATAATTACTTCAGTCAGAATGCCCTGACATGCCTCTGGTGTTGGCTCATGTATCATACCATTAGAGCTTTTAAAATAAAGCATGTACAAGGGACATATTCTTTTCTTCAAGAAAGAGAAAATAGAGGCCTTTCCCATTCTGTGATGAACTTAGTGTTATGAATGACAGAAGCGGGGCTCTAGAATTCCAGTGCTTTTGTTGGTACTCAGTGCTTGAGTGCCCCGCATTGCTCTCTACTCTTTTTTTTTTTTTTTTTTTTTTTTCAGGCTACTAAATAACTTAGAAAGTGTAGCTTTCTCCTCATTTTGCCATTGCATTTAAACCCATATGTATGCTCACTCTAGATTTCCTTTGTTTAGCTATGAAGGGAATTTTGGTCAGAAAAATCCCCAGTACTTCTGGCACAGAAGACTAATCAGGGAGCGCTGCTTTGCCATAGAAAAACCCTGCAGCATCTATGACTCAGCATAACTTGCCTTCTGCACACCCCGATGACCCACATTTCAGGACGTTGTCCAGAGTATATCTGGCTCAGGAAGTTTATTTAGTTTGTAAAATCCTTTTATAAATACACAAACCTACTGTGGATCAGCTGTTGCCAATGATCAGGGTTGTAGCTAGCAATCTGAAACGTGTGTACTGCTGCATGCAGCGCCTATGGCATTCCTGAGCCTGCCCTGTTCTTCAGCTGTTACCTTTAGTATACCCTGTAGTAATGTAGCTGCAGCAGTTAGCTATTGATACTTTGCCTGGGCTTACAGCGGGAGAGGTGATATAGAACAAATGACTGTGGTGTGGGCTATGTTGCATAAGGGCTGCCTAAACTCAGGAAACTAACATTTTCCATATGGCACAAGCTGAATTGATTCTGTTTTCTCTACCCAGCAGGGAACACTTGGTATTCAAATACTGTTGAGCACTTTATTTCCGCCCCATTTTTAGCAGTAATTATTCTGAGGCTGGGTGGTTGCAAGTGTGGTAATCCACACAGAGCATGTTGCAAAGGGCTTCTTAGAGTTTGTGAGGAGGCCTCATTGTACACTTTATTATGAGGCTGTTCTGGCCTAATGTGTAACTGCAGTGAAAGGCTTTTAAAATACTCCCAGCGTCTCTTTGTGTGAAGAATTAACCTGGCCAGCGGGACAGTTTTGGGGAAGAATACGGCGTGCTTGGGGCAGTGTGGAATTGAGAGCAAGGGCAGCACAAGATCGAAAGCTCTGGCAACTCATTACAAAGTAAAGCATTTCCCTTGAGATTCCCCCTTTGTGCACAGCCTTGTGGAAAGCTGAGGTGTCAGGAAGAGGCTGCACAGGATTTGCTAGAGCAATAGCCTGTGGTGCAGGTGAGAGCTGAAGCAACACTTTCAGGATGTGGAGATGACCAGGTGTTGCCAGCACTCTCAGTGGTGTAATGGAGAGGAGTGGAAAGGTGGCTTGTGCTTCCCTTTCTGTTTTCCTTCCGCTGAGCTTTGTGCTGACTTATAAGTCATAGCCTGCTGAAGCAGCGACACTGGCTGCACAGAGGTCACTGGTTCAACAGCCAGAAAGATTTTGATTAATACAAAATAAGCTCAAAGCTTATATTCCCCTTTAGAAAGGTTGCTCAATGTGTAGTTATTAAAGGAAGAGACTGTACAGCCTGCTGTGCTGCCTGATCTGGAAGCAGGTGTTAGGTCCCTGAGCTCTGTCACTCATCCCATGCCAACTGTCAAATAGAAGCCAGTAATTGGCATGAGTGACACAAAGGCACTTAGCAGACTTCATATGAGAAGGGTGGAGGGCCAGATGGGGAGGCATCAGGATCTCCTAGGGATTAGACATATGTTAGATTTGTTTAGATGAAAGCCTGTTGTTGAATTTCAATAGCACTCTGCTTTCTGTACCCATAACGTAGTGATCTTTGACACAACATAGGGGCCTTAATGTTTTGTAGCATTGTCCCATGGTGTTTGAAGCTAGGCAATCAAGACTTCTTTAAAAAGAAAAATATCTATTTCTCTTGAGTATCAGGCATTTTCTAGGGTGGTATCTGATGCTTATCTTCATTCACAGTTATGAAAAAAGCTGGGGTGAGGACAAAACTGAAAGTCCTCTGGCTTCAAAACAGTGACTGCAGCTATGAGTTTAAACAAGTTCTCCTCATTCTCTTTCCCCTTCTCAGAAATTTTTCTGGTTAGTTGGACACAGTACAATGTACATATATATTCCTCTTCAGGAACAAATTACCGTCCATAGTTAGACCTTAGTCCTCAGAGAGATCTGGGAGATATTCACTGGCCACACAGACACAAGTCTCAGTTACATCAGTATATGAAACCTCTGGAGAAATCCAAATGTGGTATCTATATCTCTCTTGTCACTTACCATCTGGATATAACTCAAACATCATGCTTCAACTGAAGTATTTTAAGGAAAACTGCCAATTCTGATATCTGCCATTCTGGACTGCAGCAAAGAGAATGCTTCAAATGTAATAGTACAGAACTACTATGGATCCTGGAACTCATCCTTTAACTCTGAGATGAATGGCAGGAGAAATGTAGGATGATGTTATACTTCTTTAAATTAGGCTAAGCCTAAGCACTGTTGGAGTTTGATGTGAATTTTTTTTCTCCATAAACCTTTCTCACGTTTGGACAGTAGTCAGAGAAAAATGTTAAGAATAAACAATGAATGCTAGAAAAAACTTCCCATCCACAGCAGATCTCCTGTTCATTGAGTGTAAAAAGGCTTTTTAACAAGCATTAGGTCGTTTACTGTATCTTCCTCAATTTTTACTAGAACATGCAATTTACTCCCAGCCATAACCATAATGAGGAAAGATAGAACCCCATCCTATTGAGACATCATGAATGTTCTTGTTTCTCTCTTATAGCTTGTTCTTCATCTCCGTGTCTTCACGATGGAACGTGCATTCTTGACAAAAGCAGTACTTACAAATGTGCCTGTCTCGCTGGCTATACTGGGAGTCGCTGTGAAAACTGTGAGTACAGATAACGTGTGCATGATCATCCTTCAGGGTTGTCAGGCCTTTGCATGTTAGGAAGTGCCACTGGTACGTAGGCTGAGTCAAACATCATTCCAGAGAACGCACCCTAGCCTTTCTAAAGATATGCTGTACGCAGTTTGTGAAGATTCCCATTGAATATTGTTAGAGCTTTATATTTATGTGCAAAAGGGTAAAACAGAATTGAAGCTGGTGAACAGCATACAAGAAATCTTGTGATGGACCAGCCTTTTCCAGAGATAGTAACCTGTCTGCTACTTCCCATTGTGTGGAACAGCTGTTCTCTTCTAAAAGCACGTACCTCTGAGCACTGCATTTGGGGTGATAGCCAGAGTCAGTCCTAGGACATCTGTCTTCCTTAATTGCCATCTGAAAGGTAGAGCACTGGCACCTCAAATGTAGAGCCTTGGGGTCAGAATGAACAAAAGAGGAGTTGATTCTGTCTGTGTTGGTGGGGCTTAGTGTACGTGCAGTTATTCACGTGATTTTGTTCAGCCAATTGAATGCTATTTAAATCTGATCAAATCCACTGTCTGTTTAGTGTTTTTATTTTCGTGCTCAAGCAAATGACTTCATCTAACAGGGCTTTAAAGAGCAAGGAGGAGTAAGAACTGTGCAATATATGCTATGATAAGGACTTGATCGTATCTATTGACTGAAAGGAGCAGTGTCCAAAATTTAAAGCCACTGAGTTAGAGTTCCAGCTGACTCTGGAAGATTCCAGTAATAACAGTGAAATATAACTGGGACTATATTTGTCCCAAGACAAAAAGTATGACCTATTGTGTCATTGCCATGGCAGTGTTCTGGCTGTAAGGCACACAGTGCCTTTCCTGCTTTAAGTTTAAAATTCTAACTCAGAATAGCCAATATGCACCAAACTTCACTGCTTCAAAATCTTTTCCTCACTTGTGCCCGCCTCAGAAATAGATTTCTATCCTAAAATTGCTTTTACTTCATCAGGGAAGTTAAATCATAGTGACATGGTACTTCCATACATTATTAAATGGATTATTTTGAGATACAAGACCTTTAGATTTATATGGTTTCAGAACTAATTCATAAGACTTGACTTTTTCTCCCAACAGACCAGAACAGAAGTAGTTTTACATACTATATAAACCCAAAAAAGTTTTGGTTCAGAACATCATGCCACATTCTATCAGATCACACATTTCTGATGTGGTTTTGGTAAAAAGTGGGTTGCTGAAAATTGAGAGTTCGTGACTTAAGGGCTAATATGGCAGGCTCTTCTGCTAACAACTGCCAGTAGCAGGTCATTTAGGGACTGGAAACTTGAAGCTCTTTGCAGTTACTCACTGAGATTATATTCCTGTTTGCAGGAGAGAAATGAAAAAAGAAAGAAAGAAAGATTCCCATTTGATTCAGAACCAACCTAAATTTCAAATTAATTAAATTTCCAGCAAACCTCAACGCTAGTTTTGGCAGGCATTACACTACAGTCAAGGAATGTAAGAAAGCTCTCATTCTTCTGCTTCTGTAATTCCACTGTAGAAATTTCAGCCATGTAACACAAGCAGCAAACAACAAAGGATTAAAAAAATAGGATGAGGCTTCCATCTTAGTGTAAACAGCGGAGGCTGTATGTAGTAATGGACTAGAGGGAGGAGAGACTTGGAAATATATACAGTAAGATCTTTATGTTGAGAGCAATCCTTAAGTTTGATTTTTGAAAGAATAGAGCAGCTGGATAAAATATTGTTACTTTGTGATATTTGTGGCCATATGCTGGACTTTTGCTTAAGGTAGGAAATATTTAATTCAACACCTACATTTCTGTCTTCCATAACATACATAAAGGTTGGCTTTTTTTTCTCATTTTTATTTCTCAAGAATAAAAAACCTCACACTGAGAAAGCATCATGGTAAATCTTTGTTCTTTCTGGATTCAAAGAAGTATTTTTTTTTTTTTTTTAATATTTCCTTCAGTTTCGCCAAAACATATTGTAAGTATTTTCCAGTGTATAGAGGAAAAAGAAGCAGAAAACTGAAGTTTGGTTTGTTTTCTAAGAGAAAAAAAAAAAAAAAGAACTGGAAAATACATCTGTGGCCAAAATTATTTTAAAGTTAGTTCCTGAACAGCACTGCAGTTTAAATGTTCAAGGGAGATCACTCCACACTCAGGATCTTCTGTCAGTTAGGTTTGCAGCAACAGTGCTTTCCTGTGACTTGTGAGGTCAAACCAAGGCAATAATGTTATTTCTGTAGAAAACAGTCACAAAATGGTCACTTTCAGAGTACTGAATATGACTTTGGAGTCTGAGAGCCTGATTTTTTCAGGCTGGTGTTCTTGGAGTAAGTCAGGTAAAATCCCATTAGAAAAATGGATAAAAGAGAGAAGAAAATTAGAGACCCCGATGTTAAGTGGATGTAGAAGATCTGAGGTGGAGCAACAGAAGGTAGCCAGAGAGATATGACAGTTTTAGTCAGAGAAATCCAAGAGGTTCACTTTGGAGGAGGGAAAAGTGAGGGATTATCTCATTGAGGAAAGAGTTGAGGCCAGGTAAAACAAAGCAAGCAATATACATTTCATGACAGAAACTGAGAACTTCTAAGCCCCTTATTGTCCCGGTGCAAGTCTATCTTTTTATCAATTTTCATTCATAGTTTTAGAGGTGTGGAAATCACTGTGAGACTTATGGAAATCACTCTAACGACAAACCTCAAGGAACCTGTTTTTTCATCTGTTAAAGTAAATTCCATCTCTTTAACAGGATCATCAACATTGGTCAAGCTGCTTTCCAAGCTGGGGTAATATGCAGCCCTAATTGTTCTGTCAGTTGCAATTTGCAATATTAATAAAATGATTAAAGGTACAGATTGCTGATTACTAGTGCTCTCTTCTCTCTTTTACTGTGGCAGACAGTAGAAGACTTTGTTTCCAGTCTGAGGGAATACAGTGATCTAAAGGCTTCAACAGTGTGAGCTGGAGTGCAGGCACATTTCTTTCTAGCAGCCATTAATATTTCAATCAGTCATGCTTAAGGTCAAGAAATGCTTAAATGTCTGATTGCATTCTAAAGATTGTTTTTTTTTAAAAAGCATCTATAAGAAATTGTAAAACAGACGCTAACTAATAGAGTGAGATCTTTCCTTTCTTCTCTACTAAAACAAAGTACTAAGAAAAAAGCCTAATGACAAGCAACAAATACCTTCTTACACATAGGAATGCTTTGTTAGGATGATACAGTAAGTAGAGAAACTTGACTCCTACTTGAAATTCTTGGACTTCTTCCTGATCTTAAGCTGAATTTGCAGTATACCTGCACACTCCTCCTAGCAACCCCTGAGCCATGCTGACACAACCGAGATCAAAGCCAGGCTTTTCTATCTGACCTCTGTGGATTTTAATGCAAATAATTCTGCAGTCACAGATGTGGCAAGTGCCAAAAATTCTCTCAGCCTGCAACATTCTGAAACAGAACAGCAGCTTCCTCAAAAGACATATTAGGGAAAAACTAACAAGCAAGTGGTCTGATCGCAGTGCTCTACTAAATCATCTGCTGAGGTATCAGACTATCAGTGACACTGTATAATGTGACAACTGCTTGGTCATCTCAAACTTAGAAAGGCCTTTTCTAAAGTCTCAGTGTTGAGTTTGCCTGCTGTGGATGCAGCTGTGAGGAGACAGTAGCCTGGTATCCCATAGCAAATGCTTTCCCCCTCTGCTTGTTCTCCTCTTAGGACAGGGCATTCTGGCTCAAGAGTCCTCCCAGGGCCTGCTGTCCCCAAAGCAAGAGACCTTGACCTCATCCTGCCCTGAAATTTCCTGTTACCTTTATTTCAAACAAAGCCAGGAGAACTAGAGTTCCTACGCAAATAAGGGATCTCATGTTGAATAGGGAATTCAGGACTCAGAACCGATTTCCATTTTCATTCTGTTTCTTGCTCCTTATTGCCAAGAAGAAAGGCTTTGTTCTGCATCCTAATGACGGGTCTAATCCAGCTGGCTAAGCTGTATGAACTAACTCCATGCTGTAGCCTTTGATGTTTCTAGGGCTGGCCTTACCATGTTCCAATCAGCCTCTGAATATAGCTTTCAGACCCTTCCCTACTGCTGAAACAATCCCGTTCCGTCCTTCTCTGCCCTACAAAACTACAACTTGAGATGGTTCTTAGGGATGCCCTTGCCCTTAGCTGACCGACTCATGTTTTAAACAGGGAGAAGGTATTAAAACTGCACCATTCCCTGCCTCCTTCTTCTGCTGTGGGAGAAATGAACCCAGCTGTCACTACTTGGCATAGCCTAGACAGAGTTTGAATCCCAGTAGATTCTAGGATGAGGCACATAGGGAAAGTTTCTAGCATTCTCACCTAACCATGAACACACGATGTACAGCTTTCTAAGAGTGGATTTTTTTTTCCAGTGGAAAATAGCTATTACAACTTTTTTAAGGGGACAGAATTCTTCTCCACTGTTGTCAAGTTGGCTTTTTTTGGTGGCTATGCCAAGAAAGTAAGGGGAATGCCACTGTTTCTCTATCACATTACTCCCGTGCTCCCTGCAGGCATGCCTGTTTAGAATGGGAAATAAGAAACCATCTCCTGCTGCCAAAACACATATGTACATGGAGCTGCTGAGGAGTAAAGGCTACTGGCCTTTTTCACAATCATTATTCAGGGGTTCAGCTTCCTTTAGACCCATACACCAGAAAAAACCTTTAACTGGAAAGCATCAGTTCCCAGGTTTTGCAGACTTGTTAACAGGCTAAAGCTTAAATCAGCACGACACTTTAACCTGTCATACTGCAAAGCTGTAGCATGGACACAGGCAAGATACTCCCATTGTTTCCTTGCCTTCAGAACTTTCCTGGGGCTTTCACTGCTTGACAGTACAGTTGCCTTGAGCACTATTACTCAGTAGAACTGCTTTTTATGAGCGACACTGTTCAGAAGGAGCAGTTTGTTCAGGCAGGGTAAGATACTCCTGCAGAGAAAACATGACTACTGCAATCATAAAGGACACTGGCTCACCTTTCAGGTCAGTATATTTCCTCCAGCTTTCTCCCTTGGTTAGAAGGATGTCAGAACTATTTACATAGCAACTGCCAAACCAACAAACATACCTGGTGTTTACCAGGTACCCAACATCCATTTTGGGTTACCTTACTTCACTGAGCTGCCAGCTAAAGCTCCTCAGGTCCCATTAAACAAACAGCCAAGACGCCCTGTCAGGAGGGCAGGAACACCTAAAAGAAGAATGCAGTTCTTTGCTGAGGTTGGAAATTACTTCAAGTGTCCAAAATGATCAAATGCTGCCTGTGAATCAGACTGCAAAGTGCTTGTCCCTAGGACTGCTCTTTCCTTCAGCTCTGTCAATGCAACTTTTGGATTGAGCAAGTTGTGCAGTTTGTGAGAAAGTTGCAAATACCATTTAGCAGCGCTTCATTTCATAATATTTTATAGTGTTTTGAAACACCAGTGAGTAGCTACAGCTGATAACAAGAGTTAAAGAGACAAGATAATGACTTTATTGATAATTCTTCCTGTCCCTTCACTATTTTCTTAATGTCTATTAAATAGCCAATTTTGTAAGCTTTTCAAAAAGGATAATTGGTAAAGAACTTTCTGGCAAAGAATGTGATATCCTGCCCAAGGCATAGTTCCAGGCATTGCTATCTTCTCAATCTGAAGTTGTTTTTTCTGAGATTAAATCCATCCAAGGATAATTCATAGGAAATCTGCATTTCCCTCACCCCAAAACAGTCCTGACCATCTTCCTTTATCTACTAACATGCCTCAGAATAAAACTATTCATATAACTCTCCCTAGTATGACTTGCTTTGTGAGAAGATCTATCGATGTTACAGGACAGTTTGATCCAAGCTTCATACCACTCTGAACAGGACAAATGCTTTTCCTCATTGATTCATCAGTGAATCACTTAGGAGACAAAGTCATCTTCCCAGGTCTGCTCTAACATGTGCCACAAACAAGCTTTTCAACACAAAATAATTGTGCAACAAGCCAAAAATAAAGCATTGTGCCACTGATCACACTTCGGGGTCTCCCCTACCCTTTGCAAAAGTTGCAGACTACAGAGGCTGGTGTACAGCTGTAAGTTGCTGATGGAGATATTTTCTGCCTCCTAGCTGAGGTGGAAGGCATGTGTCTTTTGATTTCCTTGGAGCCTGAAGAGATTACACCCAGAGTAGATGATGGATTTGAGGTCTCTGCCTCTAACTGCTCCTTGTTCTCTCCGAAGAGAACTAATTCACAGCTCATAGCTTCTTAGCTGCAAATGTACAGATTGCATGTTCTTGCACTGCATTGGAGTAACCTTAAAACCACTTTGAAAGCTTGCTGGAATAATCAGCATGCAGAAACACTGATAGTTTCACTCTTTTTCCCACCCCCAAAGTTCACTGAAAGGCTTTGTTTCTCCTTGAGGATTTTACACTCAAACATCTCTGAGCCAGGTACCTTACACATGCTTCCCTTTGTTGCACTCATGGGCGTGATTCCACTGCCTTGCACACTGTTTGCAGCTGATACAAAACACTACTGAAGCAGGATGGCCCCAGGTGGTAGGAATGATGACACAAATGGTATCCCCCTCGCTCTTTCTTATAGCTCCCA
This sequence comes from Phasianus colchicus, assembly GCF_987193195.1. Lineage (NCBI taxonomy): Eukaryota > Metazoa > Chordata > Aves > Galliformes > Phasianidae > Phasianus > Phasianus colchicus. The sequence goes on along the minus strand of NC_143440.1, from coordinate 20,104,480 downwards.
CACTCCTCTTTGTACACTTCAAGAGCTCAGCAACTGCTTTTCACAGCCAATCAAATTCCCCTTCTACTACTTTAGTACTCTCCTGCTTTTTAATTCCTTTCATTTTCCTTTTCCCTACACCCTCATCTGAACACTTCATAATTTTGATCTCTTTCTCTTAAACAGGCAATGCCAGGTCTTTTCTGTGTGAAATCCAGCTTAGATCCCTGCAAAAGGCTAAATGCACTATGCTGTCAGCTACAACAGAGTGCATCTACACCATGAAGTGTTGTTTTCCTGTTATAGCTAATGCATGTTCACAAAGATAGTTTCAAAGCAACATGAATTTCTTTCTCATCCAGCATTGCCTAGGCTTGTCCCTGCTTATCTGGAAAGCTGACGTCTCCAAAATGAAACACCTTAAGATGATTTACTCTCCTTTGTAATTCAATATAATGAGTGTATCAGCTTCTTCGCAGCCCTACAATCTTTCCTACGAGCAGATGGTGTTCTCCCCTGCAGTATGATATCACTATGTTTTCCAAAAGACACACTGGGGAACGTATTCTCTATTATCAGCAAGAACTAATATATAGAAAGCGTATTCTGAAGATCATTAGGACTTGCTCAGTCCTTGCTCCAGTATTCCATGCACAAACAGGTCCAGTTGTATAATTAAATAGGCCATCTGAGTACCGGAAAGGTTGTATCCAGAAACACAACTTTCTAAGGGCTGTGAACAATGCTGATAAAGATCAAGTGGCTAATTGTAAGGAACAACCTCCAAATTGCCTCTGGATGAATAAATCACAGTGGGTGATCCAAGCATATTTTCACATGGATACTGTCTCATTCACAGAAGCAGGGAGCTGGAAAACATCAGGGTTGAGTTCCAATTGGCTGGAAGGGAATGAAAAGATTTGAATTTCAGTAGGGATTATGTCATAGTTTTGTGCAATTATTCCTAGCTGGTGGAAATGCTGCAAAAGTGAAGAGGCCCAGAAAGTAGGACTGGAAATCTACAATCTCTAGTACTTGGAGTTAGCTGATGAGCTGCTCTTGTCATGATTTACTTTGACACTTCCAGGATTAATGTCAAGACTGGCAAAGATCAACAGTGAGAGGAAATTTTGAGCTTCCAGGATCAATAATTATTGTGGTAAATTGTCATCTCAGTATTTCTGCATGAGATGCAGCTGGAGCTGGGCATGGAACTGAGAGAAAGTGTCATTAAAGAGCCACAGTGGCAGGCAGACAGTTTTCTCTTTTTTGAAACACAAGAGGAAGGACAGAGAGAGTTAATCCAAAATTCTTGCTGGCTAGCAAGCTGAATGACAGCTAATGCAACACAAGGGGGGCATTTTGAGGGAAGAATCCACATTACTCATCCAGTGCTTTTTTTTTTTTGAGCCTTGTCTGCTGTCATTCACATCCAACTCTTACCAGAGTCTAGAGGAGAACAGCTGAGCTGCTTGTCAATACGTGGCTTCCTACTTAGCAATCATCTCCAGTGTGGGAGAGGTGGGAGCTTTCAAAAAGCAGTGGAAAGAGAGGAAATGTCCTTATGGGAGATCCCTCAAGTGTCTGTTACCATTTATTCAGGAGAGCTGGAGCTGAGAGTCGACCTTGAGAGCATAAGAAGGTGCCGGGCTCTCTCTCTGTGTGGAGCTCCACATAGGAACAAAGCTGAAATGATTACAGCTCCAAAAGGGTGTCTTCAGGGTCACAGAAAGAAGGACATCCCCACCACAACTGACACTGCTTGCTCTGTGTGGTGCTAGTCAGAGCAGGTTTCTCATGTCGGTCACTTGGCGTGAGGCCTGCATGAAATTATCCATCAGCAACAGCACCTTTCTGCCCCAAGGACTATGGTGGCAGCATCCAGCTTCAGGACCTCAGGTACCCAATATGGCCATCAACAGGCTTACAGTGCCCATGATCCCAGCCTGCAGAGAGCTTTGAAGTCAGAAAGGAGCCAGAGCAGGAAGTTGGGACTCCTAAAGCATGAATGCGGAAGCAGGTTCTCTCCTTACAGTGTGACACACAGAGGTGGCTATTTCATCAAACCCACTGCCAAAGTCATTTACTTGACTGAATGTCCTGCTGACTGCTTATAAGGAGAAATAAAATAGGAATTCTGAGCAGTCTGAGTCACAGCCTCCAGAATTCCCTCTTCTTATTCCCACCCCATGAGGACACAGCTGTTCCACAAACATTTTGACAGCCAGCATCCTTATGCTTTTGGCTAAAGTTAGTATCTGTGGGCTTATGTGTTAGGCATTAGCCATCTCTGGACTTCTATGCCAAGCTGCAGAGGGATGATGTCTGAAAAGAGCCATCTGAATCCTCCCCCACATCACATCTTCTCTGGCAGCAAACCCTGTAAGAACCTGGGGCATCCTCACATGTGGGTGTGCACTCAGGTCGGAAGGGATAAGTGTAAGGATAAATGGTGTCAGAGACTTATGATGAACTCAGAGCTCAAGAGCCTAAACTAAAAAATAAGCCATGAGTGAAAGTGACATATTTTTTTTAAGTCTGAATTCTGAAAAGCTTCTCATGTACAGGGCATTGCAAAGTGAAAGATTTAAAACAGACTAATTACAGAAATACAAAAGTGGAATGGCCCTGTTGATTCAGTATGTGGCCAAACAGAAAGAAATTCCTTAAAAGACTGAGGGCAACACTTTGATGCGCAAAGAAGGGCATCCTGCTACCCCACAGTAACTGCTAGGCTGCTTGCAGGTGGTTCTCCATAACTTCAGTGCTTTGTGTTCATCACAGAGCTATCTGCTCCCACATTGGCTCCATCACCTCGGTGCAAAACAGCACTACTGAGAGCAATGTGTAGGATTATGTAATGGTATAGTTATTTAATGTTGATTTCTGCACAAAGCTGGGTCAGTTTACTGGCAAATTTAGTAGCAGTATCAGGAGATAACAGCTCTTCTCCTAGCTCTACCACTCACTCACTGTTTGCCTTCTGCTAAATCACATTTCTGTGCTACAGCTTCCGCAGTGAAATGCAGACATTTAAAATTCAGAAATACAAAGACTATGAACTTCATGAACAGCTATAGAATGATACTCAAGTAGGCAGACTTGCTCTCATGACAGAAGTTAAACCAAGAAAAAGATTTTGCTCAAATCAGAGTCTTTTAAGCAAAAAAAACCAAAACCCCAAACCTGATGGGAGTCATCACTATTGACTTCAACAGGGCTGCCCACAGGCAGAAATCATAAAATTTCATGACTCAAATGAATATTAGAAGGATTTTGTATTTGTAAATTTACTTCTCAAAGTAATTTGTGTTTTCTGCTGGAAATTAAAAGAAATTATTTAATCAGAGGGAAAAAAAAAAAACTTCTAATTTCAGCCTCTGTTTGTTATAGTCCCTCCAGGAACAACATCTTGGGGCTGTGATTTGTAGGGTTTCCATGATCTCCAGCTCCAGTGCACCTCGCCAGCCATACTGCTGTGGAGCCAGAAATCCCTAAGCTCAGTATCCTAAGTTCTAATGCTAAGGTTCCCTGGGTATCTCTTCTCTGGCTATGGGGCAGCTGTGGCCTTTATCAGCATGCTGGGTCATGGTACCATTCCCAGGAGAAAAGAATGGCAGTTAGGCTTTCTCATGACAAAATACCAAATGCTGTTCAGGCTTTCTCTGGCAGTACTGGTCTGGTTTTGTCTACAACGATGGCACTGTGTCCCAGAGCAGATCTGTAGCTGCCTTGCAGCAGAAGACACATGGCAGGGATCCAAGGTGCTATACTCTCCAGTTCATCACCAAGTGCAGAAATGTGGCCATTTTCAGAGTTAAGCCTCTGTTGAGCCTGCCAGCACACCTTATATGAAAGCAATACTACAAGTGATACAATTTTTTTTCCCCCCAAACCACTAGAAAATAAAGTGTGCTATATACATTAGCATAAATCAGCCTGAAATTGAACTTTGACTTGGGAATATGCAATAAAATCAATGTATTTAGCAGCAGCATTAAAAAAAAAAATCCTCTGACTAACCCATAAAATTACTAGCTCTTCCACCCAGTCTTCCAGGGAGGAAGAAAATGGAGATGTAAACCTTCCATTAGTAACAGCAAGGAGAAATAAGGTTTATTTCAGGTATGCAATCTTTTATTGAATAGGATGTGCAAAATTTAGAGATAATATATGATTTATGTGAGGGGGTATATATTATTTAATGGGGAAGTGGGTGAGAAAAAGGCTGCAGGAAAAATGGTTTTCATTTAATGAAAGGATCCTGGGACAAGGACAAATGATAGCTCTATCAGGCAATACTTGAAGGACACTGTAGAGAGAATAATGTAGCCTTAGAGATCATCTAATTTATCTCACTGGTGATGAAATGAGCATGAAAACTATTTCTAAATGGCAGATAATTCAGATCTGAGGAATGTCTCCTAGTCATAATTGAAAGGGAAGAGGAATTTGCGCTGTTTTTTATTAATAATGGAACATTTGCTTAAAAATTCAAGAACTTTCCATTCCTCTAGTCTAGTTCTTCTCAGAAGGCAGAAAGTTATCTATGAAACATGGAACCATTTTTATATTTCATTTGGGACAAAAGTTTTTTTCTGTTTTCTAAGACATAAAGTAAGAGACAAGAACGGTAATGAGTTTTACTGAAAATCTGTGAGCTGCCACATAGACACTTGAGACAGTTCTGCTTTTTATTCCTAACAGCAGTTGTCATGGTTCAGCATTTCTGCTGAAGCTGTCTCTAGCCACTAAGTTTTACACCTTTCTACTTTGCTTTCTTATGAATGGTACAGAGCTCTATCAGGCCACTAGTTGTCTCATACACTGTAACAATCAGAAAAATCAACACAATAGAGCAGTGATAAAGGAGATGTAAAAACAAAGGGACAAGCACAATAAAAAGGCACTACAAAGAAAAAGTACTCACCAATCTCTGAAGCGGTAGGCTCACCATAGAAGCTCCACAGAAGAGAGATCACTAACCAGAGATGCTACCCCAGTGGCAGTCAGCCTTAAATGAGGTCTAAGAGAGGTGCAGCCAGGCTCCATCCCTTCCAGTCACACAACTGAACTGCCTTCACCTGTGCTCCCAGGCCTGACCGGGTCCTTTCCCCAGGTGCTCAATCAGTGTTTCAGGCCGTGACTCAGCAGTTACTACACAACACCAAAGTGACAAGGGTTGTCTTTACACCCGCATGGATTAGTTAGGGAACTTTTGAGGAACAACACTGTGTAACAATACATGGAAAAATTAGAATTAAAGAAGTCTCTGAGCTCACAGTGGGTTTGGTAGCGCCAGCCTTTTCTCTCCAAAATCTATTCCATTTTTTTTTCTAGCTGGATTTTCTGTTTTCAAGTGCTGAGAGACATCATTTCTATTTATTTTTTACTATGCCATTCGAGCATTTATCAAGGAGGCTTTTATAGAGTTTTTCTTAATAATTCTGTTCTTAATTTTATCCTGCCTAAACATACCTCTTTGTTTTCCTTTAGACCCTTTAGATGTTTTGCTGCATCCTTCCTGGTCTGAGCTCTTAGACTATTGCAATTTTTAGTTTTGCATGACCAGAGTAATCATTTTTAGCTCCTAATCTCTTCTCAAGTTAATTTTTTCTTGACTTTAGTTTTACCTTCCCCTGAATTTTCTCAATTTTTTCCCTACAGTTCTAGAAATAAAGAGTCTATATAGGTATGATGGCATAAAGAATGGCATCAGCTTAGACACTTTCTGAGTTACTCAGACATTTTTTGGCAGACCTTTCATGAAATCTCCTTCATACTTTGTTGTCCATTACCAACTGGTAAAGTAATTTTTCAGCCAAACTGAAGGGGGAAAAAAGATATAGAGCTCAAATTCAAAACAGCAGAGGCAGATACTAGAGCAACTGTGTGTGTCTTTCAGGCCAGATAATAGAGCTGAAAACGCAGCTCAGCTGTGGAATAGAGATGCAGGGAACATCTCAGGATTCAAAACCGTATTAAACTTGTAGAGAGAAAGAATGAGCTTAAATAACTATCTAAACAGAATATAAAGTGATTACCTGTGCCTTCAGTGGCAGTTCACAGACTGGGACAGACCACAGGGAATTCTGTGTTACGATTACAGACAACCAGTAGATAGAGGCATGGGCAACAGCAGCACCATGTCTGTTAAGAATACTTGGCTGTTCTGCAATCAGAGAAACCTCACAGTGACTCTGTGACACGAGTGGATATGAACTAATGCTTATAACGTCCTTGTGAGGAAAGGGGTGCTCTCTTTTGATCGATGTAGCAAATGAAGCAATTTACCCATGACTGCAGTTTTTTAGCTATGATTAGTTCTCATGACCTTCTGCCTCCATATCCTCTACTTTAGGCCATAGTTCCTAAATGCATCTGTGTACAAAATGCTGAATTTATCTCATAAGTAAAACCAGAGTTGTTCCAGCTGGGTAACGTTGGCACCGTGGAACTCTACAGAAAGTCTGGCAAGCAGAGCAAATCACAAGGGCTAGGAACGGAATATCTTAATCACTTAGGAGACAGAACAAGAACAAATACTCTCAGTTTCTGGGTTAAAAGTAAGTGAAGCTTGGGTAAGATTTTTCCAGGATGGACGTAGAATACAAAAGCACCAAAAGATTTGTTTGGCAGAGCTGTACTAGAATAGAAGCAAAACCTGTATTTCTGATAAAAAGGAGTACTCCAAATGTTGTACAGATGTTTCTAATAACCTTTTTTTTTCATTTGACAAGCTGAGTGAGACTTTGTACTGAAAAAGAGAAATAGAAATGTGGTGCAATGAATTGATGTCCAGAGACAGATATGAAGAAGTGACTGGGAATACAAAGATCGTGACTGGAATGACGAGCTTTCTGAGGGTTTAAAATCTATGCTCCTATTATTTCCCTTTCATTTATATATGTGCCTGTGTATACACGTATATATGAGTGACTGTATTTCATATGAAAAATATCATGTGCTAGAAATTAATTTTGTTGAATTCTTGTCATTCTTATGCAGAAGATGATACTGATGCAGATCACTCATTAAGAAAAAATGTTGAGCTCCTTTAACTGGATGTGTTTTGATTTGGAGTAGTGAGTCAGAGCCCCTCTCTAATGCTTACATGTTAGACAGTTTTTCTTTCCAAGGCTTGTGCTTAGTAGTGCACAAATGATTCTGCCAAATCATTGTTTGATGTCTGTAGTAATCCATAAAATGAGAGGAGTTTCTATGGTGCCTTGTTCTTGGGAGTACTACTGCTTTAGAACAGTTACTCACTCAAGAATCTCTTCTGTATGTGAATAATTGAATAGTCTGTGCTCCATTATAAATAGATGCAGTCATGTGTGTTCTGAGTAAGGATTACAGGCCTGAGGCCTTAGAAGAGTTTTTCCTCTGCAAATGTAAGGATCACAATTTGGCTGTAAGCGACATTCTTTGTGTGTCCAGATCCAGTAGCTACAAGGCAAAACACAAAAAGAAGTCAAATTCTAAAAACATAAAGCAGAGATGAACTTGGTAGCATTCACCTGAATGTTGAAGAAGAATGTACCTGAAGGTAGCATTCTACCTTCAGTAGAGAGATGCAGCGTCTGGGTGAAAAACTCATATGCATAGCTACATCTTGCACAGAATCCCTTCTTCTGCAGTTTTCCACAGTGAATGTCCGGGCAAAGTCAGAGACACTCAAAGAGATGGGCAACTGTGTACACACTGGAACCTGCATTTCCTACATTTAATTTTTTATTTCTCCATTAATGCAGAAAATTGGTACTGAAAAGTAATTTGCAGAAGGGCGTTCTTTGTCTCTGATAATGGAGAAAATAGAGCATCAAATGAAGTTATCAGGTGGCAAGCTGAAAACCAAACTCATGAAGGCAGTGCATTTTTCACACTACGCTTACTCTGCAGGACTCACTGCCACAGCATATGACACCAAGTGTGTAGCTGATTTTGGAAAACACAAATTAACATTAAAAAAGTCCCCAGAGTATGTTATGCCAAAGATACCACTGTATTTTGAGCCTTGAATCGCTAAATGCTCCTAGATTATGTCAGGAAAGCATTCTATATGCTTGCTCTGTTTTTATATTATTTTTACAGATCTGCTATTTGCTGCCATTGAAGGCAGAATTCTGTGCTGGATGGAGCTTCAGTCTGATTTAGTATGGCTAACTAGATGTCTCAGAGAAATCTTGTTTAGGATGTTTAGTATTTGCTACTTGCAGTAGACAAATACCCCACTGTCTTTTGGTATTTTCCCAATAGAGCAACCCTGTGGAAAGGATAAATATCACAGTTTGGTAAATATCAAGGTACCTTTTTAATGTCATTATGATAATGTTTGATCTGTACAAACAACGATGCTTTTCTATTTCAGTGAAGTTATCTCAAGAAATATATAAACTTGAAAAGAAGAGTTTGAAAATTTGAAAGAATTTCAATATAAGGCTTTTAAGAACCTAAGTTTTCTGTTGACCATGCATGGTACTTAATTCAAAGTCTCTCCTTAGGAGGAAAGACAGTATTTTAAGCAAATGAAAGCTGTAACAGTACAACACACACTTATGCATATGATCATTTGAGTAATCCCTTTGAACTGAACGGGTCTAGGGATGTTTGGAAAAGTTACATATATGTAAGTGTGTGTAGAACTGAGGTTTAAACAACTCTCTGAAATTTTTGTAATTTTGTCTTGCAATTTTTACTCCTGCCCATTTTAATTGGTTTTTCTATGTTCTAAAGAATCATCCTAACACAGTCCTGTTTTTGTAATAAAGTGGATTTTTTTGAAATATCTGAACTGTCAGTGGTGATGTGTAGGACTCCAGGTGCTCCCGCTCATGGTATTGTGGAAGGAGATGACTTTAAATACGGGGCCCAGGTTTACTTCAAGTGCAACGCAGGTTACAGTTTAAAAGGCAGCCGTGTTGCCTACTGTCAGCTTGATGGGATTTGGTCAACACATCATCCCGAATGTGGTAAGGTCACTTTAAGTTTTGATTCCTATCAAATGTTTCAGACATGGTATTCACATTAAGCTAGAATATGCAAATCTCACTTGAAATTTGGTAGATCCATGGCTTAGCATGATGTTCTATGTCATCCCACCTTTAAGAAGCAGTAAGAATTCTTATTTCACTCTGCTGAAGCCCAAGCCCTTAAGACTTGCTAATCAAAAGGTCTAACTGAAATCAAACGACTGAAAAATAATCTCCTCGAAAGTATGTATCCTCCTTACACACAAACAAAATTTCTAGAACCAAAATCAAATGAGGGACTTTGTGCATCAATGAATAGCTACTTCCATTGCTATGTACCTTTGCTATCTTCTCTGCAGAAGTGTGGTGCTCTCTGTGGAGTGATTGGGGCTTATTGCATGAAGAATAGACTCTTATGTCAACAGCATTCCTGTCCTAAGCAAAAACTATTAAAAGAGAAACTTCTATTCATTATTGCTGTGCAAGTTCACATGCCTATGGCAGATCTACCATTCATATTGATCCATCTGTGAAATCCCAAGTCCCTTCTTCACTTCCAAAGAGATTAATTTTAGTTCAGCTGTTTCATATTGCACAATTTTATTTCCATATTCCAGAACACTTCATATCAATTTGAATAGCACTTTCACAAGTGTGCAATGGCAAATAATGCAAATTTTGTGGAGAGTGTTGTGAAACAGCTGTATATAAGTTCATATGATAAACAAGCAAAGGCATTCTTTTATCTAAAGAGCACACCTCCAATTGCAATAAATGCAGTAGGTTCCTGATGCACGATGTCTCTGGCTAAAGATCTAGTGAAACATCTATCTTTAGACTTGGCTGTTACTGAAGTGTTGGTGGTGTGATTTGGGTTTCTTCTTCCCAGATGTTTTCTCATTATTTTTAATCTATCAGAAAAAACCTTGAGCTGATGGCAGAAGAGAATTATGATTCAAGTTAGTGAAATAAGAGAAGTCTTTCATTGGCTTAGGTACATTTGGAAACCTATGCTCTGCTCATCACAAGAGGCCTCTAGGCTAGGTATCAGTACAGAAACTGGTTTGCAAATAAAGCATTATACTGTGGGTGTATTCCTGCAATCTTTAGCTACTGTCAAATTACAAGTCAGCTATGGTTCATATAGCCTGTGAGGTACACAGGAAAAAGACAGATCCAAATGAAAAGGCAATGAGAATCATAGCATCATAGAATCACACAATTGTAGAATCATAGAAAGACTTGGGTTGGAAGAGACCTCAAGGATCATCAAGTTCCAACCCCCCCACCACAGGCCAGTCACTAGATCAAGTACTAGATCAGATTGCCCACAGCCCCATCCAACCTGGCCTTAAACACCCCTTGGGACAGGGCATCCACAACCTAAACATCTAAACTTCCCACTGACATGAGGCTTGGCTTTTCCCTTTCTCCCAGCTTAGAAAGGGAGCTTAGTCCAGCTCTCCTTGTTTTTTTTCCCAGTATGACTTGTAGAAAAGTATTTAAGTACATATATAACCTTCAGCATATACTAAATTCCAGTGTTCCTTGTGCATATACTAAATTCCAGTGTTGTTAAAGTGCTGGAAAATATCATTTATTTGAATTATCTGCTCCATATTAAGAGAAGATGCCCTTCATAGAACCTTGTACTGCCACAGTTCACTACATGCTTACATGCTTTGTGGAGCTGGGCCCTGGAAACATGAGGATACAGGAACAGGTCAGGGCCGTACCTATTCACTACTGCTGTGCTGATTACACAGAGATTTAAATAAATACCTGAGTGTTTCGTTATGCATTGGTGCTTTTCTGAAGTGAGCCATCACAAAGGGAATGCTGTCATCTAGATTTAGGCAAAAAAATTAAGTTTATTGTGAGAAAAAATAAACAAAAACAGCAAATAAAAAGAAGGGGGAAATATTGGGAAGGAGGAAGTAAAAGAGGTTTTATATGCAGTGTGCCTATGAATTTGCACATTAAACTTTTAGTATCAGTAAAAATATATATATGTTCTCTTTAAATTCCTTTATTTTCCTGGATTATTGGGATCTCTCTAAGAGACCAAAATGCAACCAAACATAAAAGCAAAATTTAGTAGTCTAGTTTTAGTATCCAAGACCTGTGGAGTACTGAAAGTGTAGAAATGGGAAAAGGATGCCAGGGGCTTGTTTTGTGCAAATTGCTTAAGTGCATACTTCTATGTTTCTGAATTAGTCCTGTTAATGACAACAGGATGTTAACATCCTGTAAAGTCAAGTTTCTTCTTCAGCATTGTCAGCCAAGTTTTAAAGACTTTTAAAGGATTTGAGAATCTTATGCTTTCAACAAAGACAAAATGTGTACCATTAACACACATCTGTATTATCATCACTTCTTTAATGTTTGATTTTTTTCAAAGACTGATGGGTCTTTGGGACTATGGGACAGATGGGTCATTGAGAGGCGTTTGTATGAAGCATGTATTGTATTGCAACATCTGAATGAAAAGTCAAGCAATCTGATGGATGAAAATAATGCTGTGAACTTCATAAAATGGTTACTGTTTTTCCCCCTACTGTTAGTTCTAGATGAAAAAAGCTGCTCAGATCCTGGTGGCCCACTCAATGGCTACAGTAGAGTAGTGGAAGACACTGGGCTCTTCAATGGACGCTATGCAAAAATTGGCACAG